>NW_028262290.1:119446809-119749840 GCF_047370975.1 Nipponia nippon | reverse complement strand
CCCTATTTTATCCTGGTTCAGAATGGTTCCATCTCAGTAACTGTTGGGGCTAGATCCTAATTTTGGGGCTCATAACTCATCCTGCAGGCAGTTTTAAACTGTCTGCTGTACATGAGTGGCACTTGGGAAAATGCCAAGGCACACTGCCCCACAGCCTGCACAGCGCGGCAGGCTGACAGAGGGACTGCACTCTGCTAAACCACTGTGCATTACCAATTCTCAGTGAACGCAGGAACAGCTGATCTTTAACACCAGGACGCTAAACCTAGCTGAAGAGTGATGCAAAGAGTTTACAGGTCACATTTACACCTAATATATACACATTTATACCTAATATATACAGCTGCAACATCACTGATTTCAGCTGTTTTCAGCTTTGTCAAAAATCACCTCAAATATTGTCCTTTGCTGAGGCATATGTTAATACTTTGATTATACGTGCATCAGAGCATTTCATTAATAGAAGCCCATAAATGTGATTTTTTTTGAATGAAACCCAGGAGTGTGACTGAGCTCAAAAATTTACCTTACATAGCTATTCTACATGGAGACACCATTTCCCAAACATAGAGCTGTTTCCAGAAAATGCTTAATTGAAGTTTCATGGAGATGATTTATGTCCTCAGTACAGGGAATACAGGGGTTAGGCAAATATTGCTATTACAGGTCACACACGACAGTAGCAGTATTTGAAGGTGGTATTAATCAGAGCCAAGTTCCTCCACATGATGATGACCACAGTGCGGAACATAGGAAGTGAAGTGAGCTCAGCGTATTTGGGAAGGAGATAAAACATTTCTCTGTGCTCTTTTGGCTGCTCAGGAAGGTTTCAGTGTGGATTGGCTCACCATTTCAACAGACTTTTCCTAATTCCATCAAAATAGGAGCAAATTTGTTTACTCTTCTGCACTTAGTCTGAGCTACTGACTTGTTGAGGTACTATTAACAGCTTTGGCATGTTTTCAGAGAATGAGGCCATATGCTAAGAACGAGTCTCTCTTTTTGTCTTACCTTTAGGTGTTCCCTCCATGATCTTCAGTGTGATTAGCTTTATGAAACAACTCCTCCCACACTGTGATGTGGCTACAGTCTAACATTTCTCATTAACTTCCATCAGCATGACCAACAGTCTCCTGATCTCTATCAAAAGAAAACATTCCTCAGTACAACAAACCAAAATTATAGAAAGCAGTGACTTGTCTTTCATGAACATTCTCTTTATTTTATCAAGTGGTAAAACCACTCAAAAATCAAGTGCAATATGAAACCGGAGTAATTTTTCAATATCTATTCATTCCAAAGGGACTTTGGCAGAACTAATTCAAGAATATAATTGTAGCTATAGTGTTTTGAAGGGCTATAGCCTTAATTTACAGCAAAATTGGAAAACACCTCTGAAGGAGTGTTGCTCTCTTTTGAAGAATGAGACAAGAACTACCAGAATTGGTGAGAGAAGCAGTGCTTCAAAAGGAGCCCCCAAAAGGAGGAGTCATTCCAGTGTCCTTATACTTTATTTTATTCAAGACCTAATGAAGCATTTTACACAAACAGATCCCAGAAGCTACAAAAATGAGGATAATGGTTGTTTACTTGCCTAAGAGAAGTCTGTCTTTTTCTTTTCTCTCTTATACATGCACAAATATCCCACCTCCATACAGAAGGAAGGTGCGACTTATGGGAAGAACGGACCATGGATCTAGACCTAAGAGAAGCCTACAATCAGCCAGGCTGGCTACCATGAAGACCTGGCAGGCAATTGGCTGACCCAACAAGGCTTTCAGACATTGAGCCGTTCTCTCTCTTTCAAAAAAGACAGAAAGACCAAGTGTTAATTTTGAAGGAAAAATCATTTGTGGTTTCAAACAGCTTTTCAAACACCTTCCTTTTGTTATGTTACCTTGATTATATACTCGGATCTGATCATACAGGGAAGTAAGTCCATGCTGTTCTTGACATTAGCAACAAAAAGATGCTACTGGCAACACAAAATAAAAAAATCCGGAGCTACATGCTAGTTAAAACATGCAGAACGTGCTGGGCAATCCTTCACGAGTCACATTTTCTAATATTGCTGTTGCGAAAACAGTTTGTGTTATTACTACAAAAGCTGGATCAGAACAATCAGATGCAACTAACTTCTGAAAGTAGTGGACACTTCTTTGCTTGAAGACCTAGGCTCTCTTATTTTTTTGTTTTCTCACAGTGGATAGGACCTTTGCTAACAGCCTTGTTGCCTGCAGGTCATTTCAAAGAGAACCATGAGATGCAGAAAATTTTGACATTCTAGCTTCCTTTCCTTGGACCAGGCTTTTGAAATGGATGCTAAGCCTATGAAATGTATATTCCTTTTTAGAACTACAGCATAAGCAGATAACTGCTACTCCATAAGCTACAAAAGAATCAAAAGAATTAAAAGATCCCTTTCCCCTATAGCAAGAATCTAAGTTTCAGAATTCTCACTGTAAAAGCTCATTCTCTTCTCATCAGGGCCCAAGCAACAATTCCTGTGCTTCCTAAGCCAGCATAGGAAACACATTTCATCAAGAAGAGCTGTAGTTAGATTTCACAGCAAAGAAGTTCAAACACATAAATAAAAATAATTTATTCCCTCTAGTTAAAAAATGTAACCCATTTTTACCACAGCATCCAAACAAGAGTAAAAATGTTTTCCAACAGCATGAGACAACCAGTTCTAGCTGCTTCTTATTGCAAAGAAGCAGCAGCTTGTTTTTTCTGTATTACTTTAACATCCATAATGGACACCAGCAGAAAGCCTTCCTGGGTCTGGCAGCCTTCATAGGAGAGTTAGCCCAAGCTATTTAAATGATTCATCTCAAAACCACACAGCAAATCACGACACCTCCCTTAACAAGAAGCAATTAAAAAAAAATTGCGGAAAGAAAGCAAATAGAGAGCAAAATTTAAGACTCCATCATTATCGGTATTAGACTACTAAAAAGATTGTAGCCTTGGCTGCCTAAAACAAATTTCCAGGCATCCTCTCTTCTATTCTGAACCTGTTCTTATTTCTCCTTTTCTGAACTTGTGCCAATTTGTGTTGCTTGAGTTGCTTTTAATGTTTTGTTTCACAGATATTTAAAAGTAGAAGTTCAAGAGCTGTCAAGGTGGTCTCATTCTTCTCCCATCAAAGGCAAGGGTAACTTTTCTGCTGGTTTCGTAGATTGGAGAAGGCTCACATAGAAAACGCAATACAGAGCTGAGACATTCTTCATAATTCTCTGAGACATTCTTCATGATTCTCTTTAGCCTCCAGTTCCCAGTTTCTCCCCTCCTTCCTCACCCAAATCCATCTCCCAAAATTTTTCAGAACTTCATGAAGACCCTTCTTCTGTCCCACAGATTTGTCTGGTATGGGGGATCATGGAGCTGGACCCTGGCCTCAGCACTTCAGTTCAGCTATGGAAGTGCATCCTAGCTGAGGCCGCTGCTCATAGAACACCAACAGAAGGTCCCACTTTTCCATCACATCATCGGACCTGCCACATGCTCCAGGGAATGTACCTTGAACATTCTGATTTCTGTTGAGCAAAATTAAATTTCAAATTTAATTTCCAAATTAAGACATTTCCAGATTATTTTATTCCCCTCAGAATAAATAAATTTCCAGATTATTTTATTCCCCAACAGAAACCCCATCACACACATTCTTTATAATGTTTTTTGTTCTTAGGACTATCACTGTAGAAACACAGAAAGGAAGACTTCCTTTATACCTTGCTTACTCCAAGGAAAAATAAGCATCAGTGTTCATTAAGTCTGAAACATCAAGTCCAGATCTTGTTGTATGAATATAAATTGGGGATGTCAGTGAACAAATAATAAAACACTCTAAATATGTTTTTCTACAACTGCACCAGCTGACTCCATTTGAAAAATCTGTCCCATAGTCTTTTGCAGGTATGAAACCATAAACAGTTTCATTTCAGTTCCTCTTAAAGAAGAAATGAACAAAAAAATACAGTTCAGCTTTGGAATTATTTAGAATGCAATGGAAAAGATTTTTTTATTTTTATAATATCATGTTGCAAAAGCAGGATCACATGAAAATGCAACTCCCTCCCTTCTTTCACAAATAATGCATAGACAGTCCAGTCATATTTTAAAGTAGACTTGCTATAATACAATAACCTGAATAGTCATAGATGCTGTAGTATAGGTGAGATGTAGCTCATGATGTTCACTGTTTTTCCTGTCGTACACTGAAACAATGTCAGCAAGCTAGGGAATGAACAAGAGAAAAGCAATAGTAATTCTGTGCTGGCTGGGAAATGTGGCACTGGACTGCCTGAACTTCAGAATGCTCATTCTTTTCACCATCCCCTGTTCTCTTTGGGTTATCTACTGAGCTGAGTGACTACCAAAAAAGAAAGAAAAAAACCAAATACCACATTTCAATCATTTATCAGCAGTCCTGGCTAACCAGGGAGGTCCCAGCTAACTGGAGGTTAGCAAATGTGATGGCCATCTACAAGAAGGGCTGGAAGGAGGATTTGGGGACCTACAGGCGTGTCAGTCTGACCTTGGTGCTGGGGAAGGGTATAGAGCAGATAACCTTGAGTGCCATCATGTGGCACGTACAGGACAATGAGGGGATCAGGTCGAGTCAGCATGGGTTTATGAAAGACAGGTCCTGCTTGGCTGACCTGGTCTCCTTCTGTGACAAGGTGACCCACTTAGTGAATGAAGGAAAGGCTGTGGATGTTGTCTACCTGGACTTCAGTAAAGCCTTTGACACCCTTTCCTACGGCATTCTCCTGGAGAAACTGGCTGCTCAAGGCTTGGATGGGCATACTCTTTGCTGGGTAAAAAACCGGCTGGATGGCCGGGCCCAAAGAGTTGTGGTGAATGGAGTTAAATCCAGTTGGCGGCCAGTCACCAGTGGTGTTCCCCAGGGCTCAGTATTGGAGCCAGTTCTGTTTAATATCATTATCAATGATCTGGACAAGGGGATCTGGACAAGTGCACCCCCAGTAAGTCTGCAGATGACACCAAGTTGGGTGGGAGTGTTGATCTGCTGGAGAGTAGGAAGGCCCTACAGAGGGACCTGGACAGGCTGGATCGATGGGCCAGGGCCAACTGTATGAGGTTCAACAAGGCTCAGTGCCGGGTCCTGCACTTGGGTCACAACAACCCCATGCAACGCTACAGGCTTGGGGAGGAGTGGCTGGAGAGCTGCCCAGAGGAAAAGGACCTGGGGGTGTTGGTCGACAGCTGCCTGAACATGAGCCAGCAGTGTGCCCAGGTGGCCAAGGTGGCCAATAGCATCCTGGCTTGTATCAGGAACAGTTTGGCCAGCAGGACTAGAGAAGTGATCGTCCCCCTGTACTCAGCACTGGTGAGGCCGCACCTCGAGTACTGTGTTCAGTTTTGGGCCCCTCACTACAAGAAGGACATCGAGGTGCTGGAGCGTGTCCAAAGAAGGGCAACAAAGCTGGTGAAGGGTCTAGAGCACAGGTCTTAGGAGGAGCAGGTGAGGGAGCTGGGGTTGTTTAGCCTGGAGAAAAGGAGGCTGAGGGGAGACCTCATCGCTCTCTACAGCTACCTGAAAGGAGGTTGTAGTGAGGTGGGTGTCGGTCTCTGCTCCCAAGTAACAAGTGATAGGACAGAAGGAACTTGCTCCAGGGCAGGTTTAGGTTGGATATTAGGAAACATTTCTTCACCAAAAGGGTTGTCAAGCATTGGAACAGGCTGCCCAGGGAAGTGATTGAGTCCCCATCCCTGGTGGTATTTAAAAGATGTGTAGATATGGTGCTTAGGGACATGGTTTAGTGGTGGACTTGACCTAGTGCTAGGTTGGACTTGATGATTTTGAAGGTCTTTTCCAACCTAAACAATTCTATGATTCTATAATTCACAAATGTGGATCAAATTCATTCACTAATTTTGACATGTTTCACGGTAGTGTTACAAGTAGGTATTCCTTCTTTTTACTTAGTGCTTAGGGTACTCATCTGAAATGTGACAGACACAAGTTCAAATCCCTCCTTTACCAAAAAGATCTACCTCTACATGTTCCAGAAAATAAAATCACCACCAGGCTGCAGAGTTTCAGAGGGGAAAGTGAAGATGAATAGTGTTTTCTGCCTCTTTCTCACTGCTCTTCACTTTGTTTACATATTTCCTGGTATGCAAATTAGGCTTCCTATGTCTCAGGCAAGCATCTTAATCATAAGACCAGAAAGAAATTCTCTGAGTGCCCTGTAACCAGGTGATGTTACAAATTTGGGACAAACTAAGAAATTATTAGAAGACACTGAGTAGACACTTTCGTCCCCCCACCTGCCTTAGAATAGTGACTTTGTGCTTAGGGCATTTTCTCCTGTAGTGCAAGATACAGGTTCATGTCCTGTCACCAGCCTAAGTAAATTAATTCTTCCTTTGTCCCTTCCCACTCCCCACAATTGGGTAAAATCACCCCAATACAGGACTATAAGACAGTCTTTTGCTTTTGTTATAAGTGCTTCGAAATAGTGCTTGGAAAATGTGTCACTTTGTTTACTGAAATGAAACTTTTTCTTTTCTTTCCCTTTTTCAACTTAAAAAAGCTTGAAAAAAATGATTGCAGACAAATCCAAACTAGGTTAAGTGCTGATTTGCAAATTCAGTCAGTGACAGAACCTGAGCGGTTTCCCCATGTGAGCAGCCATGAGTTTCATGTGAGCAGCAGCAGTTTCATACCTGCCTGCCCTGACTGCAATGACTTCTGCCGTTTCAGTGTGTAGGTTGTGCTCTACCAGCAGCAGTTCCCTAAGGTAACCCTTGTGTACATTAAAGCATGGGTTCTTTTGCAACCAGTCCACTTCAAAGCCAATCTAGCTATGCTTCAGCAAGCCTTCAAGATAGATACATGCACTTAAAACAGATAATTGTGTTCAAGCTAAATTCTACTTAATGCTACAATTTAATAATTAAAATACATGCTAATGAGCCAAATTAACATAAACAGGATTCAAATTGTTTAGGTCCACTTGCATTATAATGCTTGGACAACTGTATCTAGATTGATTTAGGAATGATTTTTTTTATTTTGAAGCAACTTTTCCTGAAAACGGTAAGGATTGAATTGTTGCAGAATATGACAAACTTACAGAGGCCAAATGCACAGCAGAAGTGGAGACAATCCAAGACAAGCAAGGAAATTTCCAAATGAAATACACGCTACCAACATCCTTACAGATTACCTACAGGACCCTCTCTTAACCACTATGGCACACGAATGAGCGTATTCTTCCATTTTAGAATGGGTAGAGGTTTATTTAAGATGTTGTGGTGCCCATTCTTTCGGGCATAAAATAATCTCACTAGCAAAACATACATGCCAAAGGGAAGAGTGAAGCCACAGAAAGCAGAACTATTTATCATATGCTTGGTCTTGGGTTGAAATATCATTTTATAAGAGCTGTTAGCAAAGATTTTCTATAAAATGCAGTTGTTACATATTTTCAAACATTCCTGAATGATGCCATCTGTCATCACAAAAAAATTGAGTTCATGTTTAAAGTGAAGTTACTATAAGGGTTCCATAATAATGAGACTTCATTAGTCATAGTCACTCATCAAAGAAACACAATAAACCAGTAAATCTTATAAAAACTAATCAGTTATGAATTTCATGGTAAGGGCTTAGGAAGGACGAGAAAAAATTCTGACAGATGACAAGGATTCCTTGATCCAAAAAGCTTTGGAAGCACCTATCTAAAAAACTATATAGATTAAAAAAGCAGGACATCCATTCTTGATTTTTGAGGCATATTAAAATATTCTAAAGAAAGTATATTTTATGACCTGCACCCTCAAATAATAGAGGAAGATGATCAGCTTACATTTGTTTTCAGAAAGACAAAGTATTATATATTTATGAAGTATGGATTACTTTCTTACACCTTCTGCATAGTCACAACCACACCAGGAGAGACGAAAAGGAGGGTGGGGACATAACAGTGGAGGAAGAAAGAAGTTCAAGTAAGTGCTGAAAACTGGGCACAGACTGACAAGAGAGATGGGGAAGTCTGGGAGCTGTGGTCCTCCCCCCTTCCACTCCCATCCATCAGACGCAATGGATACATAAGGTCATTCACACAATGCTCTCAGAGAAGAGAGCACATGAGGCTTAGTGGGGTTTAGGGCCCTAGAGACGGGATTTCTGGTAAATGGTAAAATACCTGTTGTAGAGAATACTGTTGCAGAGAGCTCAACAGAAGACCCTGAGACAGGTTTGGGTATGACAGGAAGGGGATGACTTGTACAATACACAGAGGATCTTAAGTTTTAACATTTAGAGAACTGTATTTATAGGTCTCTGCAAACTGTAAATCATTTATGCAGAAAATCTTTATGAAATCAAGTCTTGAAGTATCGTTATTCTTATTTTATAGAGAGGAAATCAGCAGAGGCAGGCTGAGCAATCTTCTCAAAGCCAGTGAGCTACTGTAAGAAAGAGTGTTCTTAATCAGTAACAATAAAAATGTGAGCTCCAGGGCTGGTTCACAAGAAATCTCTTAGAGAATTGAGGCCAAAAAAGAACTTGACATAAGCAGTTACAAAAGGGGAGATATAGATATACTCCAAGGGAAAAGAAAAGCAACACACACAAATTGACGAGCAAATAACTGCCCAGCAAGGAGCTTAAAGAACATACTTGTTCCAAGATTTATTCAATTATTTTACCTGAGAGACTGGTAATTTTAACCTACATGAAGTGTTGTTTGAAATAATTATTCTGATTTCACAGTGAGAATGTAGAAGAGGAAAGAAAAAAGGACGGGAGGGAAGCTGAAAAGAGGAGCAGCGAAGAGAAAAGAGAAACAGTATTGCCTGGCTCTTGGTTCTGAGTTCATCCTTGTGGCCATGCTATAGTCTAGAAAAATTCTGAGCCCTGAGAAGTAGAAACAGAACAGGTAGGTTGAAACATTAGGAATGCTTAGCAACTCCTTCGTATTTTAACCTCATCCTTACACTCCAAAAGAGGAAAGTATCACAGAGAAAAAGGAGCTGAATTATGATTTGATTAAATAGAATGTAAACAGTAATTTCAAAACAAAGGGCAATGCAATTTGTTGCGTAGTCACACAACATTCCTCTTGGATTTGAAATTCACCGGCAGCAGTTCCACCCTTTTTGAAAGTACAGCCTGACGTCTGGGCTGTTCAGCCTGAGCAGCTGCTGGAGCTACAAAGCCTTTTTTCATCCTCTGCCAGGATGGGAGTGATACGGCTTTCCAACCCATCTAGGATCCTGTATTTTTCTTTTCATATTATCCTCATTCTGCTTCAACAGACTACTGCAGAAAGAGAACTGAAGTTTGTGGTTGTAGTAAGTAGATTTGTTTTCTATTTTGTTGTGGGGAATACAGGGAATTTGATATGGCTGTCGAATGAAACAAGGTGTGCAGTTTCTTTGCCTCTTTTTAGACCTAGAAATAACTACTGCTGCCCTTTTGCGTACTGAGTTTAAAGATTTTACTTAAGGAAGATAAAAATGCCTCGTTATAAGAATTTTCATCTCCTAATCCCTAGTTATTATTTCAAGATAACTGAACAACTTAGCTTTCTGGTAGATGCACAGTGCACAGGAGTTAAGAGATCTGAGGTCTAAGTTTACCTGTTCTTGTTTAATTTAGCTGATGCTCTGATGCACAGTCTGAGCGCTGGAGATTATGGCCTACCTTCGCTGTGCTTGGAAGCTGCAGCTTATGATGTTGCAAAAGTTACCACAAAACAAAAAGTGTTTTCCATTTCAGAATAACTGAATTGGCACAGCAGTATACTGAGAAACAGAAAAGGGCATTTTCATGTAGAGATTTGAGACACATGTTGCATTTACTGCAGTTAGGTTGAAAACAGACTGTAATAGGTTTTTTGCTGGGCCATTTCTTATTTTAAAGTAACTAGACACTACTTCAATGTCACTTTCCCCAATACCTCAGGTAAAAGAGAGATTAATTCAATGAAATAGTTTGGATTGCGAAGGTTGCATCATAGCCCTTTTCATTCTAATTTCTTTTTTTAATAAGAGGTATACTGATAAAGAATAGTTAGTCTGAAGGGAGATTTTCAATACAAAGTTGTGGGGACTGGAATTCACATTTATAAATAGGAATTTTAAGATCTTCTTCCGCCTTTCTCTATTTGAGACATTATGTGCATATACAAATAACAGACAGAAGTACTGTATCCAAAACATATCATCCAGCTCTAGATAAAGTATTTCATACCTAGTTGTCTACTGGCTGCCTTGTAGATGCGCCAACTGGAGAGAGGCCAGAACGCACAGGAAAAACCAGTTCCTACTGCTGCTGAGGCTTATTGCTCTACACACTGCAAGGACTCAACGCTAATTCCAGTAATGTTCTGTGTATAGCAATATGCTCTAAATGTTGTTTCAACGATAAGAGGGAGAACTGGACACACAGATGAAATCAGGCAGTCAGCAAGCCTTGGAGAATTAACTCTTTGAAGGGAAGGAGACTTTTGTTGAATTGCAGCTGTTATTATGTTCTAACAAGCAATGGCTTTGCAGAAAGAGTTACAGGCAATGTTCCCGATTATGGAGATAGAGACTTCCTATCCAAAATCAGCTGCTTACCACAGCTATGCAGCCACCTTCCCCACCTACCAAAAAAAAAAAAAGATAGCACTCCATTTATTTATAGGGTAGCTTATCACAATTAATATTAAAATAATGGGTAAATTTCATTTAAACTGTCTTCCTTTTATCCCTGATACTTTTCCTCAGACTGACCAATCTGCCTAAAAAGTTACAATAGGTTTAATCTTATTATCAACATGCATCTCTTTTCTCAAGGCATGGTTACTGTGTGTTTGATTGAATTTTGCCTTCTGAACTCACTGATTGAATTTTCATGGGAACAGAATTGCTAACATGAATAAATAGGATAGGAATTGGCCCCAGAACATTTCATTGATATCATAGGATATAATGAGGGTATGGCTACTGTCAAGGTAAGTCTAAAAGGCATCTTTCTGAGGTAATTCAATAGCCATTTTCCAGCTGTACTCTGTAAGTTGCTATGTTTTCACCTGAGAGTATTACTGCATTGTGAAAATGTGTCATAATAACTTTTTTAAACTTTCCTAGCAGAATTGCACAATATAAAATACATCTGCAGAGGAGAAAAAACAGACAAATGTTCCCTTTTGCTCACTTCTAGAATTGTGCTATGCTCTGGGAAGGTGTCTTTCTCTCTCCTCATGATTTCCATCTTTGTGCTGATTCTGTGCATTTTGATTACTGGCCAAAAGTCCTTTTGGCTGAAAAGCTCTATTTCAAGCCAATTTCTCAAAATGCTAATTTAATTTTCTTTCTCACATGTAAACATTAGCCTTCACCATAATTCTTGTGCGCTACATTTAAACTAGACATAAAAGAGAACAGGAAATACTTAGGACCATTGGCTACCCAAGCAGAAATGAAATACTGATTTATTTTCTCTGTATAAACAAGTTCTGACCTGTAACTTCTGCCTCCACACAGGCACTCATGTCACCTGTCATATATACAAAAAACTGGGGTTTCTGAGGTACTGTGATTTCATCATGTTTTTCTTGTTGTAATTCAGGATAGGAAGTGTTGACTGAGCATATTATCTTTTTGTCTAATCAAGCCAAGCCATTTGAAACCCTGACTAAACATGCACAGTATTTCTGCATCTATGGTTTCCCTGAACTGGCAGCATGACTGGTTCTATTTCTCTCTTGTTTCTTCATTCCTATTGCTGGCTGCAAAACAAGAAATCTTTTTGTTTGAAGTTGAGTCTGTCAATAAAAACATCTGTAAGAGGCTCACTATTACTCAGAGACAGATAATTCACTGTAATTCATGGCATTTCTGAATGAAGATGTTACATATACTACACATGCCATATTCTCAGATCACCCTCTCCTCTGCACCAGTTTTTCTCCAATATGATTTTTCACCTGACAACAATGGAACCAAATGCTGGCCAAAGTCTGAGTCATGTGGTCATTTTGATCTGAAGTGATCACCCTCTCAGAGTTACAAAGAGTGAATATGAGAACCCAGACACCAAATCAGGTTCAAGCTGTACTAGATTTGAAGGGGAGGGTATTTGGTAACTATCCATCTATTGCTTTTGAGAACTGACTGAGGTGAAGCACTTCAGATAGAAGTGCTGAAATGAATATACCAAACAGGTGTGCTTTGCTCTTTTTGTGTACATCTTCCTTTCTGTCCCTTCCTTCTTGATTTCTAGTGTCTTTTCCCCTTTTATGATGCTTCCTTGTTCCTCTTCTCCCATCCTGTCATGTTCTATGTCTTCTGAACGATCAGGAAAGCAATCTGTAGGCCAGGAGTAACAAATGCTGCAGCACACATTTTTAAATTAATTTGAAGGATCAACTCCTTTTTAACAAAATCCAAATGATGAGTGTTGAGAAATACAAATTGATGAGCAAGGCAAGCTTTGTAGGGATAAATTTTCTTTCCCTAACAGTATCAGGTGGTCTAATGAAAAAGATAAACTTCCAAATATACAAGCTCTTCTTAAAATATTACATTAAAAAAAAAAAAGTCTCCTAAAATGTAGCTGACTATGAGTGAACAAGTTAGCCTTTTAGGTTAAGTTGTTGTTCATAAGTTTATTGCTTCACTTCCAACTGCAACTGAAGCAAGGGCATTTTCAGAAGTAGCAAGCAAGAAGGAGGTTTGAGCACAAACAAAAATCAGTTGGCTGAGAAGCTTAGTCCTTCAGTTCCTAAAACCAGGTTTCTGCTCTTAGAAGTATTTGTTTCTTTCTTGTAACTTCCAACTTAGTGTTAGTATCATATTTATATGTCACTGTGCAATGAAGATGCAGAAATACAAACAAGGAACTGAACTTTTTTCTATTTTTGTAAAAAGCAGCTGTGCTGCTTTTTAGAAGAGAACACCCTCCACTGCTTCCATTTCTTAAGGTTACAAAGTGAGAAAGCATTTTTCTTTACATCTCCTGCTCCCACACACATTTGAATATCTTTTGATCTTTATCTCTTTGCCCTCTCACCTCTGTTCAGGTAAAATGCTACTCTGTTCTGGCTTATTGAAAGTTTTTAGGGGTTGACTGTTCTGACAGTGAAATACACACCGAGGGTTATGTTGCACATTAAGTATAAAGCATCATAAACCAGTATTTAAAAATCTAATGCATTTTCAGTATTTTTTCACTAATAAGAAGGGCATATTTATTGGCCAAATGTTGATCCATTGCTACACATTGCCTACAAAACAGTCATTTAATCATGTCAGTCAATTTGAGCAACTGTCAGTTACTCATGAAAATGCTTTTCTGTGAAGCTGGATAATTTAACAAGAAAGTATGCAGCTACATTGTAATTGGGAATTTAACCTTCATTCTTTACAGATGCATCAGCTTGTCCAGAAAAGCTAATGAATCCTACCTGACACCTATATATGTCAGCATGTCAAAACACCAAGGAAATAAGCAGTGACACAAAAGTCCTCCTCACTCATTTTTCTTCCATGCAACTGAATCAACCACCAGACAATGTAGCTTTTTACCTATTCTCCTGTTCACTAGAGGTGCACTGAGAAATTATTACCAAGAACCAACTGAAATTCCAGATTAGTAAGAAAAGACATGTACAGAATTAAAAATTGCGTAGAGAAGCAAAAATAAAACATTTAAGAAAGATTTTATGGACTATTTTGCTGTACTTGACCTCAGAAAAAAGGGTGTTTTTTTTTCTTGAAACTGTGCCATTTCATATTAATCAACATGTTGTTGATGATGGCGAAAAAAACTCCTTGATTTGCTGAAAAATATTCATTTCAGGTTGGCCACATCTTCAGTGAAATTCAACTAGCAAAGCAAAAAAATAATAAGCAGTTTTCCACATGGTTCTAATGGTAACATCTACTCTAGCAAACCTTGCTGTCTATTGTAGAAAACAAGCAGAGGGAGAAATCCAATTATATTTGCCTTTAAAGTATAGTATTTTCCATCTCTGAAGCACCTGTTCTAGCATAGGTCTGTACACATTAGTACAGAAGGCTGACGAAAAGGCTGTGTGTTGTAATTAAAACATTAAGCCACACTGCTTGTGTTTACTTTGAAAAATACAAACATAAAAGACCTCCCAGTGGGAGTGGCAAACTAACTAGTGTAAACAAACCTCTCTGATGTTTGGGCAAGAATGATGTGGCTTAATGAGGCAATGGAGAGTATTAATTATAATCAAGCTGTATACCAGTGAAGTGTTATGGCATAAATGTCACTTTATGAACAAATATATCATGCTACCACATTGTCATTTTATTCTGCAAAGTCAAGAATGAGGCTGGTTATGTGAGCATTGATACAAGGAAAGGTAACTTTTGCAACAGTTTGGATCAGCATCCTGGAAGACTGTCTGGAGCCCTGTGAATTTGTATTCCAGCATTTCCTTTCACATGAAACTTTTGTGGACTTCATTTTTCTAAGCCTACATATGACATACTTAGGGAGGGTAATTCAGAGTTTTCCAGAACTATTTAATCTAGGGTTGGCACTTTCTTTGTATCTGGAATAAAAATACAAAAAGGCTCATTTAAGGTTTCTGATGTAAAATCATATGATTGAACATATCACATTAATATTCACCATGCTGGAGTGTCCAGGATAGGAAAGTGACCAAACTCTTTGCTCTCACTGAATATAACAGAAAAAAAAAATCCTACAGACTTTCAGAAATATTTTCATACATGTATGTAAAAATATTAATAAATATTAAGTAAGCTAACAGTGTAATTGTTTATACTTTTTCATCTTTATATTTTAGGATGATTGAGAAAACAAACATAAGATCCATGTGTACATGGAATTACTTTTAAAGACCCTGCTGTGAAAAAAGCAGTTACCAAAAGTTTCAAGTGTCTATGCCAAAGTAATTAAATCCTCATACAAGCACATCAGTAACTGGTTTAGTATTCAGAGGTGCTGAGTGTCCAAAATTCAGTCAAATTTCTTGTCTAGGTGCCTAGCTATGGATGTAATCTCAGCATTAACGTCTTGCGTGATTAATTTTATGTTCTAGGCGGAAGAATCATCATCAGGCTCATGCCCACTAAATTCCTATATAATTATACCTGTTCTTGTGTGTAAAGAATGTACTCCAATCGTACTTGACTAGGTTTCTGCAGACTCTCCAATATTTTAATTTGAAAAATGGCACTGAAAGTATAACGTATGCTTGACTTCTAGCTAGGTAAGAAAGGAATGTTAACAGTAATTAACTTGATTTTTTACTGGTAATTTTGTTAGGTTTTCCGACATGGTGACCGAACACCAGTTACAAGCTTTCCAACTGATCTACACAAAGAAAGTGAATGGCCCCAGGGATATGGACAGCTTACCAAGGTATGTTGACTTTCTTAGAAGCACTTATAATGCTACTAAAATAGGAAGTAGGCAGATTTTTTTATGTGTGCCTCAGAAACATTAGAAAATCCCAAGTACCAATGGTTGGTATTAGCAATACCCCGTAATTCATAAACATTTTTGCAACATTATTCATCCAACTACTGTTAAATTGAAATCTTGTTCATCATAGCTTTGTAACTACCTTCCTAAAAGCAACAACTTCCCGATAATGTGTCTGCATTCAAATTAATGGTAAGTTTAAACGTTGTCTATACTTTTAACATTGATGAAGTTCTAATGATCATTAAGCACTGGGCCCTGTGACAGGGTAAAGGGATGACACTTGCCCACCAGGTCAAGTGATGAGCCCACACCTCATCATTTGACTGGCAACCACCTACTCAAAAAACACGGGAAGTCTTGCAGGAGAAGGCTGCTTCTGGCGACAATGCGTCTTCTAATAAGGCTGCTTTCAGCCTAGAGTTTCACTAGGATGCACTGAACTTACTTCTTGCTCTGGCATCTCAACATCAAGCCTTAGCTCTTTAACTGTATTTGACATGAAATTCTGGAGCAAAGAGAGGCCAACGCAATTCCTAATAATACTTCATCATGATGCAGAAGCATGAATCAGAGACAGTTCAGCATTTAGTGTTTGAAGTGGGGATTGGAGGATCTGTAAAATTCAGACACTCAGACAACACATTACTATCCCCAAGTACATAGCTTATGTTGTAAGAAGAAAAAAGTTTCTGCTTTGACACATATTTTTTTGAGAACTTTTTGCTATTTTATTATCTTTTTAGCAACAGTAGTAAGAATGTACTTCTCTGACAGCTAAAAGTTAAAAAGTTCAGCTCACGGGTTTGGAAATGAATAACAGAAAAGACAGCGTGCAATCTAAGACAACTGCAGGTGCACCAAGGCAAAGATGGAAGAATGTTACTTAAGGAATGAAATGCAAGCCACAAATTTATCAGGTTGATCAAATAGCCAAGCAATGACAATAATAAACACTAGGTTATCAATCATCCTTTCTCAGCTGTCACTAACTGACATACTCTTTACAATGTTGATCATGAATAACTCCAGGAGCGTATCATTTTTTCATCGCTAGAAATGAGTATTTCTGTGAAAAATTCTAGATCACCTACAACATATACAGTACATTATACAAATGGTTAATGATCAGTTAAAAACTGATTGCTGAAAACAAAAAAGGAAATAGAAAAGAAACTTCTACATTAAGATTCTCCAGTCACCTTAATCTAATAGTCATCTGTATGCTTGCCTTACAGATTGGAATGCAGCAGCTATTTGAACTTGGACAGTACACAAGGGAAAGATATTCCAACTTTTTGAACAGCACATACAACCGGAAAGAGGTATACAGCAGAACTGTCTGGAGGATTTTTCTCTAGTACAGCAGAACTAGGGACTTGTGCTAGATAAAAGCACATCATCATATTCATTTCATTAATGGAAAAATTGAGGTAATAGAAGACTGGTTTTGAAAGGTCAAGGTAAAAACATAGATTAGGGTCTTCCATTTAGGGTCTTTCACCGCCCAGTTTTCCAGGACTGAACAGCTCCACACCACTGAATTAATTGGGAATTTATAGATAATGACCCTAGTTGATAGTTCTACCCATAGATAGTTCTACCCTGTTGAAAGGTGAATGCATATCCAGCCATGTGATGGGCTATGGTCACACACTTCATCCTGTAAAAGAGAGGTCTAACAGCCGTTTGGATGTGCTTGTCATACAGTACAGATCCATCGTGGGGAAGATACCACTACCATTTTGGTCAGTAGAGGAGGGATGCATTGATGGGAAGGTATAAAAGACTACAGCTTTGCCATGCTTCCAAGAGAGATTTATGATTTTAAGTTCCTTCATTCCTGAGGTATAGCAGATGGACCATAGAATCATAGAATCATTTAGGTGGGAAAAGACCTTTAAGATCGAGTTCAACTGTAAAGCTAACACTGCCCAGTCCACCACTAAACCATGTCCCTAAGCACCACATCTACATGTATTAATGTTCCTCTGAATCTCAGAAGATGGTAAGCTACCTTCTTTTAAATCATGCGTAGTTCAGTCTGAGGGCTAGATTCTAAATTGAAAGATGCTTTGGCAATTCGATTTATGCAAATGAAGCAGGGCCCTAGAAAGCTGAGTTATGGTTTCACTCTTTTAATTCTATGCAAAAGCATAAAAGTGAAAATGAGAAACCAGGATTGATGAGTTGGGTAAAATTTCCTTATTATTTTTATTGTTTCCATTTTATTTTTAACTCTTTGCTATTCTATCTTCAGTTTTACATCCAAAGTACAGATTATGATCGCACCATTATGAGTGCCCAGACATACCTTGCTGGCCTCTTTCCACCAACTGGCCACCAAATTTGGAACCCTGAGCTTCTCTGGCAACCCATTCCAGTTCATATTTTGCAAAAATCAACAGACCGGGTGAGTACTGGCTGGACACTTCCTATAACGCCCTAAACTTTCCCAGGAGCAAAAAAGAGAAAAAAGAGGGAAAAAAGCTAAAAAATATTTTCTATTCTTTTTGAGTTCTATCTAATAGAAAACATCAACTGCAGCTACTGGCTGACAAGCATGTCATAGGTCAACAGTAATAGCTGCATGAAAATCTTCCTTCTGTAGTTGCAGAATACCTGAATTGTCGTCCACACTACCATTTTCTTCAAGGTAGAGCTCTAACATTTCCCCTGGCAAGGAGAGTTTTGGACAGTATTATAGGGAAGTGGCCCTAAACCTTTACAGAGAACAAGTGCTTTTCTAAGCAACCATCAGCTAGACAGACCTCCCCTCCTTGGACAGTTTGTTCCATAGTTTATTCAAGGAACAGAATTTCCACCAGCCACTATAATGACCTCTCAATTATTACTTTCCTATTCTGGTAGCACTTAGGCACCCTAATTACAGACAAGGGCCCTTTTATGCTCAGTGCTATACGAACATTTAATGAAACCCTAGCACTTGCCCTGCAGTTCATAATAAGAGCATAATAGGTCTTGTAGATGTTCTACCATATGTAGCTCTCTCTGGCTGACTCAGGTTTAGATTTTAATTTCACTGGCTCCTGTGACAAGGACTGTGTAAGGAACAGTGTGTTGAACAAGGACAAAAAGTTATTGAGTGTAATGACAGAAAGGCTAATTTTCTTCTGCCTTTGAGGACAGAAGTTGACTTTAAGGAAATGTATACAAAAACCTTATTAAATAACTGCCTGTCCAGTCACCAACATCAGAGGATGGACTCTGTCATTAGGGGGTGGCCGCACCTGCCTCCCATTGGCATTCCTCCATTCTTGGAGGCCATGCTTGAAAGCAGGTATAGAGAGAAAGGGTGCCCACAAACCGGACTAAGCACAATGTGATTCTGCTTGAAACTTGACTCTGTCCCTCAACAGAAAAGAATGCTGTCACTGTTATTTAAATGTGGGACACTAGGGCAAGTTCTTTCACCAGAAGATCAAAAAAGCATCAAAGTGGTCATAGCTTTGGCCAAATAAAACCTCAAAGCCCTTAGAGGAATCACAGTGCACTGCAATGACCTGTTTGGAGAAGGCAAGCTCATTTGCAGGAATCTTTAGTACCTCATCACTTCTGCAGCTGCTTCAGGAGTGGGTATTGATGTTTCACTGAAACACACCTCTGCGGCAACTCAAAATTCCTGTTAAATATGCAAACCACCTGGAAAAAACATTGTTCCCTTGCTAAACCAAGCAGATGTTTGAGGGTATTTTCAAGCCCTAAGCAACACAAAGTGGGAAATCGAGGCCAAGTACAGTCCTGTAAAAAATACCTAATCACAGTTTATTTTTCAGCCACTGAGATCTACCATGACCTGACAGGCAACAGTACTGAGTATTGCTTAATGAGGCCAAAGAGAGTGACTTAATTGATAACACCTAGAGGGCGATAATTAAGCCATGCAGCAAGAGAAACATTTGTTATTATGTAATTAAACAACATTCTCCAGTTTCATATTGCAGCTTTGAGCCTTCACCCTCCAGTGTGCTGCTGTTACAGAAAAAATGCACCCTTGGAAATCTGTCCAAATGAAAGTGTGCTAGTGTCAGTTGGTGGCTGCTGCAAGCTTCACGTTGATAAATCAAAGAGAAAAGAGAAGCACTGGAAGTGCAGTCTGCTAATGTTCACCCCAAGACAGAGCAGACCTTCTCACAGGACAATATCAGTGCTGGGTCAAAAATGCTCTAGTGATGTGACATAAAGTGCTGCACCAGCACAAGCTTATTTTGCTCATCATAACTTTTTACTGATACTTTATGCTGGACCAGGTATCATCTGTCCTTCCACAATTGGCATAAAGCATATTTGCCAGAGCACAGAGTTTGATGGACACATATGTATTTACACATGGTTCAGATCAAATATATCCTGTCAGGTGACCTCATAATGCATACATTTGGAGTTATGAAAAATGAGCCACACCCCTAAACAAGAACAGAGCCATTAGGCTCATAGTTTTTTGGCATTTCAGGAGCACAATTTATTTGTCACTCTTGTTTCGAGTTCTGTCCATTGAGTGGTACTTAAAATGTTTACCATAATACGTCGCTTACCTCCAGAGAGATGAGAGCAGGATATGTAGATGCAGAAGCAATTCAGAATCCAGTACCAGGTGGAGTCAAGCTGCATCTAGGGGGATTCAGAAATTAAGAGGGAAATGGTATTTTTTTTAAAATTCCTGATCATGGACCCTGATCCATTTCTCAAAGCAATCCCCTGACAGACATGCATAATTGCTTTTTGTCAAAAACAGTTAAACTGAGGGAAATCAAGCTATCATAGCCACAAGTAGCCACTGAAAAGTCAAGTTACCACAATCCATTCCTTATGTTAACTGAATTCATGAAAAAGGTACTCAAACAAACCATTGCTGTAGCACAGCCATTAATCTATCTAACAAATATTACATCAGCAGTCTCAGCAATAGAAGAACTAGAGGTGTGTTGATTAATTCTAGAACTAAGTTTTACTTCTCTTGTTTCAGATGCTGCATTTTCCTCTGCCTGACTGTCCCCATTCTGAGGAACTTCAGAATGAAACACAAACATCTAGTGAATTTCAAAGTAGAATACAACCATACATGGTAAGGCAAAAAAAAAAGCAAACAAAATCTAAGAAGAAGGGAAGTAACTAAGATGTAGAAGTTATGGAATTGCATTGTTTCCTTTTGCTAAAATGCAAAAATAAATAAATGCAAAAAAAAAATAATCCTGAGGACTCTCTTAAAATCAGAAATTTAGGCCAATACGATCAAAAAGTATGTTTGATATGCTTATGCATTTCTCATACTTTTCTATATTAATCTTTCAAAATGTGAATTTAACATTAATTTTCTGAGACTATTTAGAGCTGCATATAATTAAAGTTCCATGATCTGAGGGGAGAAGAAATTTCTGGATGCAGCAATTTCCAGTTTTACAGGGTAGTACAAAACCAATTCTAAAAAGTCTGATAAGTCTGAAACTTGGGAAGCTTTATGCCTTCCTGCTGTGACTTTCTGAAGTTGACACTACAACAGAGAACTAAAGCAAGCCCAACCAGGTGAACACTGACTTGTGTAAATTTCTCTGAGATGCATTTTGGATCCATCGTAAGACCTGATTCTGTTTTGGTCCTGACACAAATCTTCACAGCCAGAGATTCAAAATTTCCCATTCCAGTGTTGCAGCAGGATGTAGGTACATGGATGGTGCACCTGCCTCAAGCAACCATGTTCTTATGGATAATAATTGCTCTAGACAGTGGTTACTGCTGCTCTCTTGTTTGCCTACAACGCACTTTGTAATAGCACTACTGCACAAATAAAGCAGGGGTCTCATGTTCCTCATACCCTGACTGCACCTGTACACATTCTCTTAAAGTTGCTTCAGGCTTACTGCTTGGGCTAAACACAACATTTTCCTTTTTTTGTTTATTATTTCTAGCTTTCTGCTAGCTCAGCTGCTCTGGTCAGCCTCACTCACCTGCAATAGGAGGTGAATTATGACTTCATAGCTATCCTCTCTCTCAGCTACTAGTATGAAACAGGTAACATGGGAATAGGGGATATTAAGGAGTCCCTTTATTTTTCTGTGGTAGTGCATAGCAAGAATCCCTATAGGAATTGCTGTGGAACTATTACTTAGATATTCAGCTCCCCTTCAATGGCAGAAGGAAAACCTAATTTCCTTTTCAATTTCTTTTTGCCTCATCCTGAATATTTGCTTCAGCTCTCTTTTTAATTTTCTATTTTCTCCTCATCTTTTTCCTCATGTTCCTTTTCTCTTAGTGCCTTCCTCTTCCTTATATCTGAAGGCTTGAGGTGACTGAGGTAGCCTCCTGGAGCAGTCAGAAGAGGGAGAGAAGAGTGCAGCAGAGAGAGCACCAGACTTTTCCATAGCAGGGCTGAGAAAAAGCAGTGTCTGAAATAGAGATCGGTACCTTGAAATGGTTACAAAATGAAATCTGCAACCAAAATCTTCCATTACAAGGGTTTCACCTGTGTAAAATTAAACACTACTGTGTTGCCAGGTTGGGTGCTGAAAAAACTGAAAAAACTGTATGCATACATGTTTCATATGTATCGAGTATTTGTGGTATACTCTTCACTTTTTTTCCCCCCAGGATTTTTTACAAGCAATGGCAGTTAACACAGGACTTGAACTAAATAATCTTAAAAAACTGGACAATTTCCAGCTCTGGAATACATACGATACTCTACACTGTGAGGTAATAATAAGGCAATAGAAGTTGGGAAAGAATATAACTCCTAAGTTGGATTTCAATTAAACCATGGCAATGTGGTTTCATAGGAATTAGTTGCCCTTTCTCCTGGATTTGGTTTTTTTTTTTTTTAATTGTTTAATTTGAATCTAAGTTCTAATTTAGTGCATTGGTAAAAAAACCACCCCAAAACATGGTTTACAGCTTGGGAAACTGTTGTTTCCATTTGATGTTTTATCCTGAAGCACTGGTACTGAAATCTATTCCCGTTACTCCCTCATTTTCCTTCCCAATTTGCTGCTATAGAATTGTTTAACCATGCTGCCTAGGGCATATTTATGATTTTTAATGGGAAAATGAAATTATTTGCTTTAACCTATCAACAGGTAAAATTCAAAATATTTAGACATTGAAAATGAGAGGTAAGATCTATCAGTTAGAAAATTAGGAGTTGATGACTGCTACCAGTGAATAAAATCAGACTGGCCCCAAGCATGGGATGATTCCATTTGGCCCCAGTCATTAGCAGCAGCACATGAAGGCATTGAACATATCCTCCACACACTGAGGCACTTAAACACTATAAGACACTGTCACTCTTATATGACTGGAGAGTGACACTTGTCTGTAAATGGCAAGTGATGGAACTGGTATCTGGACAACTGTATGGAAAAGGCAGGAAAAGTTGGAGCTAGGTTATATCCCCTGAAGACCCAGAGGAAAGGAAGAGGATAAGATATAAGTCTGCAATCTTTCACACTGGCAAAACCAAAACCATATATCTCTCTAGCAAGAACACATTATACCTACAAGGGATCCCCTTCACACAGGTGTTTCCCCTCTTCCCATTCACCCACTTCAGGTTGATCCCCATTCCCACAAAGGGTATTTCAGGGCAAAGAATTGCAGCACAGCCTCAGAGAGTCTAAAGGTAGTAGTGTGAGGCTGGCCAATAGGATGATGGAAACCAGTAGAAGAAAAAAACATTATTTTGTTTTCCTTTATCACTAGGCTATTCACAATTATACCCTCTCTGTATGGGCCACCAAAGATGTAATGGACAAGATGGAAAAACTGTCAGAATTGTCCTTATTATCACTATTTGGGATTTATAAAACAGAAGAGAAATCACGACTACAAGGAGGTAAATCAAAAAATGCATAGCTCTCAGAAAGGAGGAGACAATGTTTACGATAACATGCAACATTCTGTCACCTTTCTCATGCAAGATTATTGATACAGAACCTTGATTTGTAACTATGGACACTGGATGCCATATTAAGCATGAAAATATGTGCTGAACACTGGCATTTGCATGGATGAGATATTGAAACAAGGTGTAAACATTAATGTCTGTAGTTACCCCATAGTTTTTAAGGCATTAGGATTTTAAGAAAGATTATAGAAATCCAAGGGAAAAAACCAAGCCCTCATGGGTACGATCATCACTTGTCTGATAGTAGGTTAGATTAAGTTTAAGGTCTGTTTCTCCAACTTTTATTCTAATTGTTTCCCAATCTTTGTTTTTCCCTTTGATGTACTGGTTATATGTTGTGCCAAAACCTTGGCAACACACTGGTAGCTCTCTGAGAGTCTGATATAAAGCAAAATCAAAACAGTCTGATCAGAACAGATGACGAGAGATTCAAGTTATGTCTATACTGCAAGAACTGGGACTACTACTTAGCTCCAAAATCAGGGTGCATAGGCTATGCACATTCTGACACTACTTCAGGACACAACCCAGGCATTTATCATATGATCCTCAAGTGTCCATAAGCAGGAAACCCAAACAAGAGAGCTTCAATATCTGCAGGCTGGACCATTTAGGGCTATGCTTTGTAATGCACCTACCCTGCAGTCTAGACCTAGGTAAAAAATTATTAGCAGCCTCATCATCTAGGCATATACATCATTGGATCAAGCCATATAGTAATTACAGGCTCAGACCTGCATTAAAGCCCACTGGCTGGTAGCTAGCCATATCATGTGGTCAGGACTTTTTTTCTATAGTTCACGAGCATACCAGTTATGCCCTCTTTCCCTAGAATGTTATAAATTGTGGTACGGGGAATTTCTGCTGCCCTTATCCCATTGGCTTTAGAATATCTCTGGTCTGGAGAAGGAGTTCAAAAGAGCTTTGGAAAAATGAAGAATTGATACTGTGTGACTTGTTGGAAGTAAACAGTTAAAAATATTTCTTCAGCATCTAGAGAGGAAAAGGCTAGCACAGCTGTCATTATTGCAATACTCCAAACAGACAAAAAATGAGGAAGGGGAGGTTTCAGCATAACAAAACTGGAAGTATCATTAGCCTCACTTCTCAGGAGAGTTCTAGATGATTTTCTGTAAATCCTGTCACTTCACTTGACCTGGATAATTAATTATATATTTCACCTCTGTAATATCTTCTCTCTATTTATGAATTTGTAGTAAGCTAAAAAATGAGTATGAGGCCTGAGTAGATGTCTTCTATTTCATACTCAAAATCTTTTGCCTTTTTGGTTTCTATGCAAATGTTATATCTTCATTTTCCTCTTCCTTGTTCCCATCTTTTTAAGGTGTCCTTGTGAATGTTATTTTAAATAGTTTTAAACAAGCTGCAAGTTCTCCAAAACAAAGAAAAATGGAGGTCTACTCTGCAGTGAGTATTGTCAGCTTTCATAAATCTTGCTATGATTTTACCAGTGAAAGACCCTTAAAGAGAGTAATCAGAGCATCCCTGTAAGTTAAATGAAAGACTACTCTAATACAGTTCATTTCAGCTAAGAAGCTGAACACCAGTCAGTACAAGAACACAGCAGGAGCATGGATCTCACCTCAGTTTCAGTCGAACTGTACTTGGTAAAAAAACCTATGTATTTTATCATCCATTTTTTCTGCAACTTAATGGTACAGTTTTTCCAAGTTGCATCTTTCCTTAAGTGCTCCTAACCCAGAGATGCTGGCACATAGCAGAACTTCAGCTGCTCCTCCAAACCCTTCCTCTGCTTAGAAAGGAATGATACAGTTGTGGATTTTTTTTTTTTTATTTTAGAGGATGAAGAGGGCCATTTAGGTCAGATCAAGATCCACTTAGCACATTCATTACCCTGTCTCTAACAACGGCCAATGGCAGGGAAAAATGTGAGAATAATGCCAGCACAGAGAGATGCTTCCCCTGATACAACCTTCCAGCAATCTGTGGCTTAGGGACTTCCTGAGACAGAATCTGTGTCTGTGTGTTTAATAGCTCTTGACAGACTTTCTTCTGTCAATTTATCTAATCACTTTTTTAATGCATTTATACTTTTGGCCTCTGCAACTCCTGTGGCAATGACTTGTGTGTTAAAAGAAAAAAGTACTTCCTTATTTTTTTTGAAACTTAATACTGATTTAGCTCCTTCCTAGCATTTCTATTGTGACAAGCAGGGAATAGTCATTCTTTATTCATTTTTCCAGGGTCACTCATGAATTTACTATTTTCTTTCACACCTCTTCCATCTTTCCTTTTCCAAGACAGAGTCCTATCCTATTGAATCTTTCCTCATATAGAAACCGCTCAATAGCTTAAGTCTTTCTTGCTGCCTTTTCTACGTGTTCTCTAGCCCTACTACATTCTTTTAGAAAAGGAAGAAGAAGAAGTGCATCTAGAATTTTCACTGCTGCTTTAATGCCTTGGGGCCAAGTACACCCCTATTTTTGAAACTGATGAGTCTAAAAAGTTCCAGATCCTGAATAATAATTAACACATAGCTGTTAGACTAATATAAATAAGCCTAGCAAATACGTATATAAAGATGCTTGCAAAATTTAGGCGTCACGGTGTTTGGACTTCCTTTCTTCAGCTCCTCCTCCTGGGATACCCTGCAAGAGAAGGGATAGTGGGGAGAGGAAGAGACTGCAGGTGGGTGGGTAACTGATTCTACCAAAATAGAAGCCAAACTGAGATTTTATTGTATAAGTCCAAACAGAAAGAACAACAATTTTAAAAGTTCTGGAGTGTATGTGGAGGCAAGGAGAACAGTCTTTGTATGCAACTATTTGTCTGGTATACTACCTAAAAAAAAGTACTTGCATTTTTGCTTGAAATGCCATAGGATATACTACTTTATACTGCCTTAATCCGACCTTGGAATCGAAAACACTCCTGAAGGGAGGAGTAGCAAAATGCATTGAAAAACTAGGTTGATTTCGCAGACCACGTCTTGCTTTCCCCCAGTATCTCTGTCTCCAAGATATTGCCAGATGATGTAAGACACATACTGCAGTAACTCTTTGGAAATGCCCCCTGCTCTCTGTAGTAATCTGTTAACATGTTTTTCCCAATGGTGAATATACTGAATATGTTTTTATGGTCGAATTTACACAGGTTTTGTTTTATCTTGATTTCCACTCCCTTTCTGCTCTTGTCCTATTACTCTGGATAAACAGTAGTTGACTTAACTGACTTTCAAGGATGGATTTTTTTTTTTTTTTCCCAATAGCATGACACCACAATTGGGGCCCTCCAGATTGCTCTCAATATTTTCAATGGAAAACTGCCACCATACGCTGCTTGCCAGTTTTTTGAACTCTACCAAGAAAGCAGTGGGCAAGTATCTTCCTATCTATGCAAGAACAAGGAGTGTTTGGAATTTGGTTCCCCCTTCCCCAAAATAATTTTCCTCTCCAACATTGTGAGGAGATACAAATTCGTTTTAAACTGATACTTCACTGAGCAGTCCACAGGCACAAAGGTATACTAAAACCAGGAAAAATTATGTTTGCTGGATGTGCATGTATGTGTGTGCTTTGAAAGACAGGAAGAAGAGGAAAACAGGCCTTACCAGCTGGAAGTAAATGGTAAAATAAATTTTCCTGCTTCTTCAAATGACAGCAACAACATTTCCAAGACATCCCATAAATCCCAAGGTAAACCAGTTGGCTTAGAAGAGCCTGGTGCTGTTGCCATTCAAGGAGCCTTCAGAAGGGCCTTTTGAGCTGACTGATGATCTGTGCAGTAATGTAACCAGCTTTGGCAAAGGGGGCTTTGCAGATGTCTTTCACAAAGCTTCCATTCTTGAAGAACAGGTTCTAGAGTAGGATGTTAGAGCCATTTCCCAACATTCTGTCTCTAAATAGGAAACATTGTATTTAAGAACCTTTTTTAAAAAATCTTTTCAATGTTGTTAATCAGGCAATATAGCATTGAAATGTATTATCGGAACGACACTTCAAAGGATCCTTACCTCCTCACTCTGCCCGGATGCACCTCTTCGTGTCCACTTGAGAAGTTTGCTGAACTAGTTTCTCCTGTGATTACAGAAAATTGGTCAAAAGAATGTGGGAAGAAAGACAAAATGAAAGGTTGTGTAACAGCTCTGTATTTTCTACATAAGACATGGAGACAGAGTTTGTATCAATGGCTCCAAACTTTGCACATTTCACACAATAGATCTCCCTTTAACAAGTGTGGACCAGCTTTACTATGGACAGGGAAAGCCAACAGAAATTACATTTCTCTGAAAATATTAGAAGACTTGCCCAGCAGTGTGAAGGCAGTGCTACTATTAGCATACTCACATAAGGAGCTACCTAAAGGCCACGGACAAAACTAGAGCTCCGCTTCTTGAAAACATCCAACAGAAATATGGGTGTGGGTGCTATGCAAGGAGTCCTGTGTACGTTGGATGCATCAGCCCTTCTGTAGATGCAAAGCAAAAATGGCTTACACAGGCACAGTAAGACTGACGCATCTGTATTTCTGGCACATGTACTATGTATTGAGGGTACCTTAACCTCCACTGTGTGTACAGAGTGCAGCTGATCCACGCAGATATAGCAGCTATTTGCCTCGGACTACTAACAGCTGACAGCTGATAACCTCTTCCTGCCTGAATATTTCCAGGAGGGAAGTGAAGGGCAAGGCAACACATGCCACTTTCCAACAGCCCTGGTATTTCCCCCTTCTTGCATATATTCAGTGTTTTGCTGATCCCTGATGAAACTCCTCATTTGCATTAACTACACATGGTCCCTCTTGCCCTGTGAAAACCTAGGAGTAAGATTTACCCCTGCACAGGAAGTTATCTGTGCATTTCCAGGGTTGAAGTATACATTTTTATACTTATGTTGCATATGTCAGTAAGTGCAGGCCATGTGATCTTGCCAGAAATATGAACAAAATGTAACTATATTTCCATTGTACATATTTGTAATTAGATTGTTATCTCTGTATCCAAAATGATATACATTTATGTCTTTCATTAACTCCCTTTTCCTTTATTGTTCTTCTTTCACAGATATTTTTATCGGATTTGATGTTGCTGTTGCCTTGTTGTTCATTTTTGACCTTGTACTGCTCTACCTCCTTTATCATTATGGACGCTGCAGGCACAGAAACAATTACCAAGACATTTAAAGGGGAGGTAAAGAAGTGAAAGAGAGAGCAAGTAGACATCAAGCAATCTTTTAAGTTGCTTATATCCATCAGTTTGCTCTAGCCAAATTAATCTCCGAAGCATATTCAATAAACTTGAAGAGCTGAGGTACCTGTGGCCTAGTTCCTAAAAGACTAAACATCTGCAGTGAGAAATACTGTAGAAATACATCATTGTTAAGAATTTACTTTTGTAGGAAGATGGAATTACTCCAATTTCTATCTTTAGGTTTTCCACTACTATTAATCACTCTTAAGTCAAACAGTGGGGTGAAGGGATGCTATTGCTTACGCTTTCTTTTTATATTGCGTATTACCATTTAGCCCTCTGCTGCTCTCTTACCCTGCTCAATGAGTCTTTCTTGAAAATCACAGTCTGTAATATTTTCTGTACTTCTTATAAATGGCTATTTTGTTGATGCACAGGAAAATGTTTTCAGTGAGCAAGAAGCTACAATTACTGTGTGAAAAAGATTCATACCAGCACCTGGGCATACTGTTTCTGCATTTATTCATGCAATGTTTTTACCTTGGCCTTCAGCTAAGAAAAGCCTGCAGCCTGCTTTTCAAAGGAGTTACACTACTGTAGCTTTCACTGAAATTAGTAGAAACTGGGGGGAGCTGTCACATATCCAGGCATCAGGCAAGAAGCTTAGTGCAACAGAATCTTGGTCAGTGTCCACAACTTCAGTAATATGGCTAAATAAATACATTTAAATCTATTTTCTGTTGCTACATGCTTTCCTATTTTTCTGAGCTCCCAGTCATGAATGATCCTTTGCCCTGCATCTTTTCTATGATGCATCTGTTCTGTGTCCTGCTTCAGGCCCCTTCTATAATCTTATTTCTTTGAGTCACTCTTACAGTAATTCCTCAAGCTATCACTCTGTTCATCACCTTTCATTTTAATTTATAATCACTCCTTTAACTCTGTTCAAAATCCCTTATATTAGCAAGACATGCACTGAAAGTAAGAAAACAATGATTCTGCTTTTTGTATATTGATCTCTTCTGTGCACTATATTTTGTTTAGATTGTAAGCTCCTAAGGGCAGGGAATGTGTTTCCATAATCACTCTCGAGTGTCATAAACTTGTATCATAAGCAGTAATATTGCTGTACAAAATACTGTTTATCATCACATGTTTCAAGGGCTGAATCAAGACTTTTTTATCCTGTAGTCCTGCAGAGGCTACTGTGAATTACATTACCATGGAGAAGCCTTCTTAAAAATAAAGACAACTATACAGACAGGTGCCAACAGCAAGATCAGCCCAACAGATATAATGAGCAACCACGTGCTCAAGCTAATCAGTCCTGTTGAGGTGCAGAAGTCTAGAGAAAGCTGAGAGATGGAGCTGCTTAGCTCAGGCATAGCATCGAATCAATGTGAATACACTGCTTCTGGACTGACTTTGACTCACATCCGTGCGTTGCAACTTGGAGCCCAGGAGCTTGGGTCAGCCACCACTGATCTAGAGATCAGCACTCAATATTGCCACTACGGACACATTTAAAATGTGATGTAGTTAGATGTATTGATATTAAATAGCAGAAATCAAGCAGAATAGCAAAGGCTTGTGGGTATATAGCACTTTCCAAACATCATTGCATTTTCTTGTAGTAACTTCAGCTACTGAGGTGTCCACCTTCTGAAGCAGTATTTCCCACTCAGTAAAAAGCGTTTACTAGTATCCCTGACATTTCCATTTTATCTATTTTAGGAATTATCATAATCAGGTGATGGATTTGATTCTTACATCGTAAGGATGTTTTATTGTATAACAATTCGGGGCAAAGCTATCAAAAAGATGAAAGGCTATCCTCAAATCAGATGTTTTGGATGTACAAGCTTCAGATTGTAACTAGTGGTTCTAATCCTCGGTGCAAAAACTTCAAGGAATGTCTATATTGCAGTCGAAAGTGTTACAGCAGCTCTAGGAAACAAGCCTGAGCTGACTTGGTTACTATTAGCAGTGTACTGACAGTGGGGAAAAGCTCAGAACGACCTGCAAAACAGATTCTGGCTCCTGAATATATATATGCTCAGTGAATACCTGGTGCTGAGCTCTGTATTACCATGGCCACAGTGCTGCTGGTACTCACTTAAGGATAGACTGAGTATTTCTTCTACTAGAAGCAGTCAGATGCTTGACAAGTGAAAATGTATCGTTGACTGATAATGTGCAGTAAGAACTGTTTTTGAGATATTAGAAAGTCAGTCGGTTGCACTCCACAAGAAGTAGAATGGGGCATGTTTTTTCCAAGATTGCTTCTTACAAAAAGAAGCACATTCAGACAGAAAGTAAAATGTGAAGTGTCTGAGACATCTTTTGTGGTTTATGCTACTCAAGCCTAAGCTGTTACAGAGAATTTCAGAAGAGGCTATTCTAGCTGCGGCAGGAACTGTCATGAAGTAATTTTATTGTAGCGACACATTTTTGTTAACAGATACTCATACTTGAAAACGTCCATGCACTTTTAGAAAGGATGCAGTGAACACAAGTTACACTGAATGTAGTGGATAGGTTGAGATGATGTAACTTCAGAATTAATGAAGGTAAAATAAAGATGTGATACATTAGTAATGTAGGCTCTGAAGCTCACTTATGGTAAAGACGCTTTGTCTTGCTGTGATTAAATCAAGTACAATTTCTTCAGTGGCATAAAAGGTTGTAAGTGTCAGAGAAGCTTGTGGCTTTTTTAATTTTTCAGCCATATTTACAATTTGCTTCGTATTAACTGTAGACTGTGATTAGAAAATATCTTGTCTCCAAGCAACCTGTAGCACTGGAATAAAGTACATTAAAGAAACAATTCAACATTTGCAATTGTATTTGAGTGAAAAATCATGGAGCTTTCAGTATGCCTAGAGTTTCCAAACAAACATGAATGTTCAGGTTTGCTCCTTCTGTAAGAATAGATTTTTAAAGCACTGATGCTTTGACATGAATAACGCTAACGTCAACGACATCATCTGCCTCCACGATAATTACGGTTGCAACTAGCAGCTCTGCAGCAGGGTTTTCTGGTGCATAGGGTAGACAGCAGTGCATACACAGCACTTTTCAGCTCAGTCAGCAACAACCTCCTCTTACTGAATTGATTTCATTCTGGAACTTTTTTATTCACAGTCCTGAATATTGCACACACTGTGTCAGCACAGCATAGTTATCTGACTTCCAGAGTAACACCGTCTCAGTCTGGAGCACTCATGTTCATTCATACCTGTAATGTAGGGACATTTGATTCAAATGATATTATTTCTTCTTCTCACTTAAATACATTTTCTAGGTGCAGTAAGATACAGAAAACAGAATAACAAATACACTGCATCAAAAAAAAAAATTTGTTCAGTCCAAAAAATCTTTAGTTTGGATTAAACCCCAAAAGACAAAGGTTATGTTCCTAAATTTTTCTCCACAAACAAAAAATGCTAAAAAATTCTACTGTAAAAAGAAGAATAAAGATTTACAGTGATGGAATTTGAGACTGATGATGAGGGTAGAGGCTGGCTTATTCTTAGGCATATAACCTTGGCCCTTGCGAATCCATATTGAGGTGACGTCAGCAATATTGCATAGGATTATATTCTTGGCATGAAATGGCTGAAGCTACTGTACTCCTTAAAGCATTTCTTATAAAGAAAGATGGGGATGAAAGGTGGACATTTACCTATAAAGGGCTAGCTTTATTGATTTAGACAATAATGCTTCTTCATCAGAAGTTGCCAAGTATTAACGCTCAAATAAATAAACATGAGGTGCTACTGAAATAATAGCAAATCATGGCCTGCAAGACCATGTCTAGGAGATCAGGTACAGTTGGAAAGACAGTTAAAAAAGACAGGTCCAAAGCCTAGTTGTGCTAATTTCTGTAATTTCTCTTAAAGTAGAATAATGACACTACTTCCTCTCCTGAGACTGATAGTACATTGCCAAATTCATCCATCCTGCAGACTGAGGTTCCAGTGATCTGTTAAAAAAATATGTAGAGAGAAGAAAGATACTATTTATCAATTCAAAATAGATAGTGGCAAAAGAAAATGGTCCTGGCTCCGTCTCTCTTTCTCTATATTTAGCCGGAGTCATGTCCATGTCAAAAAAAGGTAATTTCTCTGTGCTCTGGTTATGGCAGCTAAAGCTCTTGCCCTCTTCCTATAGGGAGTCCTTAACTTCAAAGGACATAGCAATTCTGCTAGCTCATCTACCCTATAAACTACAGAAAGAAAGGTTGTAAGATGCAGGATGATCATAAAGCCTTTTCTTTAGGAAGATGAGAATTAAAAGAATGTACAGACTCAAAAACCTGTAACTTAAGGCCCAAATAGGTAAGCACATGTCCTCCATTTTCTAAAATACTAGCCTTGGCAGCATTTGGATCAAGAATTACAGGAAGACTAGCAAAATTCTGTAATACCCACAACTATTGAGCTGACTGAGGACATATCCAGTACTTCTCGGAAGCGGAGCTTCTCCATTCTTTCCATTCTAAGGCACTCCCAGACCTTCTCCTGGCTGCTGTTCAGGAAGCAGCAAGAGCTGAAGCAGATCCGAAGCCTACTTCCTGTTCCGAAGTTTTGAACCGCATGCATTTAAGATTAAAATGGATGTGATTAGTAAATTACTGTTTGTTGTACAACAGTTTCTTCACTTGTGAAATTAATACAGAAGTACTTTTACAGTACAGTCCACCTCCTCCAGGGCAGAAGAGTTAAAAGAACAATTCAAACATAGCATGTTACATTTGTAAAAAGACAAGAACATTTGCATTGATATAAGCAGTGCTTCATGAGAATCTTGTGTATCCTCTGGAGTATCCTGGTGGAAGAGAGCTTTATCAATCCATTTATGCACAAGAAACAGAGACTCCTCTTTTCTTGGTAAAGGAAGATGTACATCAAAAAACACCTTAGTCTGTAAGTTAAGACCATTCAAATAAGCACATGAAAATCTCCTGACAAATGAAGGCCTAATTTTCACTTCACTTCACTTCGCTTCACTTCACTTCACTTCACTTCACTTCACTTCGTTTGGAAAGATAAGAGTTGGCAAACACAGGATATATTAAGCCGCACTATGTCGTGGGTAGCCTATCTCCAGCACAGTTATTGAGTTGTCTTCTCTTGTATGGCTCACCTCTGAACTACTGGTAGGATGGAGGTGAAGGATAAATACATTAAACTGTAGCAAGCAGTACAAGGTGCTATTGCTTACTCTTACATGTTTTAACCACCAAAACTACTTGGTCATAGATGTGAACCAAATGGGTCTTTAACCCCCTTAATTCTTCATTCTAACTAACACACTCAACCTTAGTATATGTACCAAAGCATAGTCTCTATTGATTTCTCTCTCTCCCTTTCTGACCACACATTCAGCAATATCAATATTGTAAAAAAGCCATTAGCTGAGTTGCAGCTGTCTTTGTTGGTCTGGTTGTCTTGTTGATGTTTCACTATGATTTGAATACCAATTCTCTGTAAAGACCATTCTCCACCATGAAGTGCTGTTGTCATTAATGATTGTCTCTCTTGAGCCTCAAGAAGAATCTTATTTTCTGCAGAATTGCAGGCAAGAGTACAATTACTTAATAATTATTTACCTGATGCTTCAGACATCTCCGAACAAATGCTAGGAGATTTTCCTAACCATAGCTTGCATTATCAAAAGCAGACTAAGCACTTTAAACACACTTTCTTCTTTATTTCAATTGAAGTAACTGCCGCTTTGGAGAGTGCAAATGCACTCTGACTCTTCTTGAATGTGTCATTTTATAATGACGTATCTTTCTGTTTTAGGATGTAGTTTTAGAATGTCGTCTTAAGTATGTTTGTTATCAGAGAAAACACAAAGACTTATATGAGGCTTTGATGATGATAGGTCTTGACTGTTGAAGAAAGAAACCAAACATCCTGAAATAACAATGATAAACTCTAAAAGAACTGCGTTGCTGAGACAGAAGGATGTTACAGACTCTTATCTGTTCAAAGCAAATCCTAAGACAATTGGAAATACTACAGGAATGGTCATAGAATAGTATGATTTCAGGAGGTTTTTAATAATAAAATCTAACACTTTTGAAAATTAGCTCTCCCGTCAGGAAATTATTGGGATGGTTCTGAAGCTATTATTCTTCTCAGAGATGTTTTTGTTTTCCACTATGTGCTTACATGTGCATGGGCCCTAGTAAATGTTACCGTGACAGGACCACTCAAGATTTCCCCTAAGTCTGAATAAGTGTGTATGAGGGAGGAAGGAGTGGAACCATGCACAGCTGGATACCCCATTCTCAAATCAATCTTTCATTTATATGTTAAGCAATTGATGCAAAACTGATAGCAAGCTAACACTGCAAACGGAAGGGAACTCAGACAATCTATATGTTCATGATGTATAATTTGTAAAGTTATTCCATCATGTTTTAAGGAAGATACAAGCAGGAGAAAGCATCTTGAAGACTAATGACATAAGCTTAGCCTAACCAAAGCATGCAGTAGAAATGTTAAATAGCTTGAGAAGGAAAGCAACAAGAAAAGAACTAAGTTTCTGCATACCCATGCGATGTCCCAGTAACCATTAACAGAGCCTAAAGGATCATCCTCAGAAGGCACCTTAAACACAGAAGCAGCTGAGGAGATATAATTTTAAAAATAGTATAATCTTAATAAAAATATAATTTCCACAATGTTTGATTATTTTGTAGTTTTATAATGCTTTTCCCATTACAGAAAATCTATGTTTATAGATTCTTTAGCTTTTAAATCTTGTCTGGTGACAAAACTAGTTCTAGATAATCTGGTGAATGTGAAGCATATCATTCCATAAATCAGATCCAATCTTTTCATGTAGTGGATGGGCAGCTCCCCCAAGTGTTTACCAACCATTGGGTTGTGTGGTTTTCAGCAGTCTTTGGACAGTCCACTACTTTGATACAACAGCCTAGTCCTAGCTGGGTAATGAAATGTCTCAGTATATACTAGATATAGCCTTTGGCCAGCAGCCAAATAATGGCACGAAAACCAAACATGATAAGAGAGACAGTTTGTGGAAGCATCGCAAGCTTCCCCTGCAATGAAACATAAGAGACAAAAGCTAAGGGACAACAAGGTATTTCCCTAAGTGCATTAATTATTAGCAGCAGGACACTGTGGAAACCCCTCAAGGTGAATTTAAGTTTGAAAAAAATCTGCTAAATTGAAAAAAAGTAGATTTGTTCCAGGTTAGCATCATTTAGGGAAGGGCAAGCATGAAAAAAAGCTTTGTCAAAAGACTGGATCCCAGCTTTTTTGGTACTGTACAGAAACTATTTTAATGGGATGGTCTGCAGTTTGGATAATACTTTAGTCACATCATTCATGTCACATGTAGGCAGAGAGCAGTGGAGGCCTTGGTTTATCTGTAGACATCTTCAGACATAATAATCCATGTGTTAAACTCTATTTTGGTTAACAAACTCCTTGAGGTATCTGGAGTTAAGAGGAATTTCTGAGTAGTGAGCAAACTACAGGCATATTGTTCTGTAGAGGTGGCAAAGCCATGAGAGCACTAGCTTACTGTCAACAGGGGCAAATCCTCCAAAGCAAGATCAAGGTCACCCAACTGCTGCAGGGCAGGGTAAGCCACCACAGTTGCTTCAGGAACTGATAACGCAGGGTGCGTAGAAGCAACATCCCCCCTCCTGGCAAGTCCTGACCGAAGTATCCCTGGCACGCTTTATAAAAGCAGGTAGTCGGTTTGAACCCTAGGAGTCTCTCCACCTTTACATCTCTCTTTACACCACCTTTACCTACAGCCCCGTGGGCATTAAGAAAAACTTGTCACAACTTCCTACTGATTACTGGGAGCAGTCTGCCACCTACTGCCTATACAAGCTCTCTGCAGCTTTCCACATAAATCCTAAGCAAGCTTGTTTCAAATGGGATTTAGCCCACTTCGATGCTTCAGAATCTGGAGCCAAATTCATCTTGGATGTTAAAAGGCCAGTTCTGCCCTTCCAGAACTAACTTCTTTTTTAAAGGAGTAGAAAAGAGATTATTAACAATTTTTGTCTAGATAACACACGCAGGAAGTTGATAGGTAGATTAGTGCCAAATGAACAGATCTTACTGCCTCAAAAAATATAAGGCTTCACCACACGCTTGGCTCAGGGATTAATCAGTAATTTTTTTCACAGACAAAAACTCCTATTCAGTCATATTCAATGGCTAAACTTCAGAGGATGATTACATTTTTCTGACCTTCTGTTAGTCTGTGTTCATCTTAATCTGTGCTTAATTCCTGTGGTCAGATAATGCAACAGAACCCACAAATGGAAGAACACAAGGAGAAATGTCTCTGATCAGTCTAGCTGTTGATGACAGGCTTAGCTTTGCTATATTAAATTTCCATGCTGACCACAGACTTTCCACCAGCATTTTCTCACTTCTTGTTGATTACAATGATGAATCCATCCCATCATATCTGGCCACTCAGTCTGACACTGGGAATTTCAGCTGGGGATTTTTCAACATTTTGTCATCTGAAGTGAAATGCTGTTGTTACACACAGATGCAAGTTTCCATCAGAAGCCAGCGAAAGACATACTTGTTCTAGAAACAGATTTTTCAGGCCTAGCAAGCTTGAAACTTTGTAGTTTTCTAATTTTGGGAAAATCTAGAACATAAACATTCTAAAAAAACCCAAGCTATTAATGGAGAAGACTGTAGTAATTTGAGAAATGCCTCATGGAAAGGGAATTCCCACCTCCAAGTTTTCCTTCAAGATCTTGTACTAGTGTAACTATGGAAGATTATGATATACTGAAAGCAAGTTAACTGTTGCAACAAATTTAAACTGTTTTTCATAGTAGTAATCACATTAAAAAAGGCATTTCTTGAGGTAGCTGAAGTTAATGATCAGAAACTGATTACTAACTTTGTGTTGCCTTTTGTACTACATGCTGCTTGAAGTACATTCAGACAACACATGAAGAAGGGACGCACAAGAGTACATATGAGACAAAAATAGCCAAGGGAATGTGAAGATATGCAATATGCTTGCAGCCACCTCCTGGAAATCCTCACCTGTGTTATTACTCATCACACATGCATAGTTCCATCGACTCTGATTGCTCACGCTGAGGGTACTTGAATAAGCGAAGGCTTGCAGAGGTAGGTCCTCCTAGATGGTAAAGGCGTGAGCAGTGAAACAAAGAACTGGTAAGATGCAAACATGTCAAATTTTGGGCAGAGGTGTTAAGTCTCTCTCGGAACTTGAGAGAAGGAAATAAATCCCTCCTAGGGAAAAAAAAAACCCACAATGAAACAGTAATATTCTGCATTGGGATGCCTGAAGCCAATATCTATGAGGAGCTGAAAGTAAAACGAAACTGAATCCCATGTGATGAGCTTGTTACAAGTTGGAACATTCTCAAACCCAGCTTCATTATTTTAGTTTTGCTTTTAATCAGCAAAGTCCATGCTGTGCCCCTGTTTAATGGCTGAACTAAAGTAAATTTAGGGCCACGACTGAACAGTTTGTCTTTTACTGCCAAGTGCTGAGTCATCACTCCGTGCTTCTGTCAAAAACTATATTAGTGTTCCTAAAAAATGGAGTGCACCAGATCTCTAAGCACTGGTCAGAGAGAAAACCAACTTATATTCAAAGACATAATTGCTAGTCACTTTTACATAAGAGAAGAGCAGAAAATAAACAAATAAAATACTTGTGTTTCTCTTAACAACTACCAAAATGCTGAGTTTATTCAAATGCAATAAACTAACAATTCAGTTTTAGGTTATTTCTGTATAGAGTATGTTCTGTACCTTTCTTGACTTCAGCCTTACTTGTGCATGGAAAAGTTTTCTTGTAAGGGTCAGGTCACTTCAGATCATAAGATTCACACTGCAAGTAATTAAATCAGCATATCTGGTGTTACGTAAATAATTACCTCTTCATAAAAGATTCAGTTTGAACGTGCTCAGTGCCTTTTTTGGTAACAAACCACTTATTCTGCAGATTGTGCAGAAAAAGTATCAGTAAAAAGCTCGCACAATTATGAAATTGGTTTATACATTCATGAATTTTATTCTTGACACTCCAATAGTGGAAGAGAAATAATGAACAATGAATTGTTGACATGGAATTTGGACGAAGAGCAGAAACAAAAGAATCCTGCACTTGTATGATAGAGAACATGTTCCTTTTCACGGCTGCTACAACACCATCTCAATTGGGGGACAGTTCAAGCATTTTTAAACATCTTAGTCTACCCTCCTCTCAAGCGGATAGCATTTAATTCCTGGCCAAGTAATTAAACAAGCATACTAGCTAATTTCAGTTCACTGTTAAGTAATTTATCAAATAACTAATTAATTCATATAATCCAAACCTGTTTTATTAGTATAATATGATAATAATTAAATATTTTCCAGAAATAAAGACGTGTAAATAGGGATACATTCAAGCTCCTTTTCTTACATGCCTCTCTGCCTTACACTAAAAATGGGACAGCAGAAGTTCAGGGAAATTTGGCCAAAAACCCAAGCATTAATAGTATCATTACAAACTAGCACTAAATAAGATTACATAAGTATCCATATGCTTATGCTTAAAAACAACAGCATGTGCCTTATATAGTATTTGATGGTCACGATCTGTGTCAAAGCAAAGCAAAAGGAGTGGGAAGATAATATGGATAATATACCGCCTGAAATGGATGCTAGAAGTGGTGTTAACTTACTGTGTGCATTTCTGCCTTGCTTGTTGTGCTTTCTCAGATTCATATACTTCTGTTTCCATTAATTCGGCCAAATAACCCAGTGATCTGATTACAGACAATTTTAAGGATATTAAAGGTGAAATACTTTTTTGTCATCAGAAGCAAGACTTCTGAAAGCTGAAATGCTGGTATCTCTGCAATACCGAGAAGTTGGTAAGGGACTCGATGATTCAGTCATAATGAGAAAACTGAAACCAGCAGCAGCATGAGGAAAATGAAGGTGAAACTGTAAAGACCGAAGAAAAAAAATCTACCAACCCAAAAGAAAACAGAAATGTCCAAAGTCCTGCTTCTGCTTATTACAGAAAAAGGGAAAGAGCCTGAAAATTATGCTGACTGATGCTCTTTTTCTGACTCACTGTGTCTGGCATTCTTACAGTGTAGATGTCATTCAATAACACGGGAAAAACAAACTCTTAGCTTCTCTATGTCTGTGGTTTGCAATGCAGGAGTTTAGCATTATTGCAGTATAATGCTACACTCTCCTTCTGTTGTTAACACGGATGTAATCTGATTATCACTGTAAATAGCTCATAACATGAGCTTGATAAACACATCACCTGTGCCCATCTCCTCTACGCCTTCTTCCAAGGACGGGGTGTGTTGCCCAGTGATATTCCCCACCCTTGTTCAGACCACCACTAGTGATCATCAGTGTTGCATAGTGAGCTTAATACATTAATCGCATAAATGACCAGACCTCTTGCCTGTGCACAATGAGGGTGAGAACATATGTCTACAGGGAATACCAGTGAGCCCACCTCTGTGGATTCAACCCTGTGATTTTGCTCCACAGGCTCCATTGTGTCATCATTTGCATGAGCACCAGCAATGAATCATGTGCTAAAGACAATGTCCCAGGTGACCCATTTCTTAATCTGCTGCCTTTTCCTGCCAAGCTGAATGATCTGGTCCACGGCTCAGCAAAGAGCCTCCTCAGTGCGCTACTCAAAGGGCAGCAGCCACTCGCCTCTGTTTGTCTGGATCCTGCTTGCCCCAGGTCTCTTTGGTGCTACAGGGACAAGGAGGTTGGTGACTTGTGGGCCAGCTGGAGCTTGCTGGCCCTGTAGTACCAAGGACACTCGGCGGCTCCCTGTCCTGACCTACAGGCTCTGGTCTATCCAAAAGGTCTGAGATGGCAGGAGCATCTAAAATTTTAATACCAGATTTACTTATTTGAAGATATGTGACATTATATTGGATTTTGATTTAGCAGAGTGATACAGCATCATGCTGAAATCACAACACAAGCATGATGTAATGATTGTAATATACAGTAGAATCACAATACAAATTGATTCCCCATGCCAGTTGCTACATGCTCCATTATCACAAAAAGGGAGATTTTGCCCGAATTAGAGAGGTCCCAAACCATGGACTGAATAAAAATAGAGTCTGGAAATGTTCAGATAACCTGCGTAGTGAGGCATGCTTAGTATTTTTTTCCTAGCAGTTTGCTTTCTGCTACTTAATTTGTACGAGTGAATGTTGGGATTTTTTCCATGTTAAGTCCCGGCTCTCATTTTAGCCAGTGCTTCTGAAGGACAAATCTTGTACTTCACTGAAATCAAGTTCTGAAAGTTGTCAGGGGGAAAAGGAGGACCTACATGAGGTTGGGAGTTATCTGGAGATTCAGAGTCAAGGACTCCAGGGTAATTGTGCATGACCTTTCAGATCTGAGATCTGTCTGCATTGAGGAGGAGGCACAGCTAGCTCGACACATCTCCAGGATCAAGGCCTTTTCTGGCTCCATCAGGAGTTTCAGGTTTAAATGGCAATTAAATCAGATGTACCTTGCGCCATCAGTGTGTGACATGCCAGCTCTGCCGTGCAGGGACAGGGTGGCCTTGTGTGCCATCCTTCGTGGTGGGAAGTTACACCAAGATGTAAAGCTACACATGGTAATATAGTCTAAAATAGCATCGCTGATGATTTTTAGGCATTCTGACTGAAGTGAGGTGAAAGCAAAGCCACTACAGTTAATTTTCAGTTTTCCATGCTAAAAAAGGGATGGGAGGAGAGAGCAGCCTAGATAAGATGCGTATACTACAAACCATATATACATGAAGCTATACTAACCTTCAAAATACTTGCAAACAGTTTCTGTAGAGAGCAGGGGTAGCTTTTAAGTAGCAGCAGCCAAAATGTGGAGAGCAGCAGGTATTGTGCATCCCATTTTCTGTGCCATGGTGCTGGAGCCAGGGGTGTCTGGTGAAATCTCATAATGAAACAGTCAAATGCTTTGAGAAGTTGAACACAGCTCAGCAAAGCAGATCTGAACTAACATGGACTGTCTGTCTGCCAGTAAACAGGTAATTGCATTCAGTTGTTTGACTGAAATTTAATGAAACTAAATATACTTTGGTAAAATCCACTATGAAGATGTGTTCTGTTTGCGGATCCTGCATATAGGGGATTAAGCTATTGTTGGGGGTGGGGGTCTTTATCAGGTACACAGATAACGCTTGAGATTGAATTGTTATAAAGCAGTTCAACTTCCACATGTTATGCAACTTAGATTTTTTAGCCAGAAGTCTTTTCATTGCTGCTGCTGTTATTGGTAGTGATCTGTTCATAGATGGATTAGAGCTGGGGAACATTACCAGGCCATAAAATGTTCTCTTGTTTTCACAAAACCACCTTGCAGCTGTATCATTCACACATGGTTAGTCTGCATTTCCCAGCTACCAGTCATTCTAAATGGTAAAGAGCACACTACTAGACTATAGGAGGGTTTTTTTTAAAAAAAGGAAAAATTAAAGAATGCTTCTGATTCACATTCTTTCTCACAAGGCTATAATTTCAATGGCTCGGCCTGCAAGTTACATCATCATAATCTCCTCTGTCCTTCTCTGTGCTTCATGAACAATTTTTCATGGAGGAAATGCTGGATATTCTCAAGAACATTCTTACTCTTTGAAGACAGTAAGAATTTTCTGATTCTCTGAGGCACTGCAGGCAAAGTTAATAATTCCTATTTGTTGCTTTGTTCACAATTATATTTGTTGGGCATTACAATCTCACTCTTATTTCTAATTCTGGGATTTAACCCCAGGCTGGGGAATCAGCGGATTAGTACTTACTTTTCCTCTATATGCTGTACAGGGTGCAGTGGGGAATCAAGCATATATAAGTGACTCCCTCATAATTCTCGCTGATGAAAACTGCCACACCTAAGCAGAGAACCTGTTGCTTGGTTTTCAGAGGTCCTTTTGGTTTGGATGCCCAAATTTAAATACCTGGAAGGCACTGCACCTACAGATAGATTCAAGGGATATCACTGTGATTCCCTGAGTAGTTCTACCAAAAAATCCCTCTAACTGAATTTTCCTACTGTCCTGCTAATTCACTCTGCTCCTGAAAAATTTTGAACAGTGTTCAAAGTCACTTTTTTGGAAGTAGTCTTTTCTTTTTTTGTTACCTTAATTGCTGAACATAAATCTTGGACACTCTGTCAATCTCCAGTTTCTCAAATTAGTAGCATTCCTATTCTGCAGCCAGTGTTTAAATTTAACTTAGTCCTTTCCACAAGAATCAACCTTTAACAGATAAAATGACAAAGAAATTTACAATTCAAAGTCTTAAGTGTTTGACTTTCATAAGGCAGGAGCATGTTCTCAACTATGTAAAGCATGCAAAACATGGAATGACATGGTGTCACATAGATCAATACATTGAATAAGCCTGCAATGTACACTATCATCTGTTTTGGTTCTACTGTCCATAAAAAGAGACAGGGAGAGAATCAAACAGCAATTTTGCTTCTTTACAGGGGGAGTGTTTTTGGTAAGAGATACATGATTTTTAAAGCTTGTGCTAGGGTACTCGGAAATTATACACAAGAATATACAGAAAAAGAAACAGTAACGTACTTTCAACCAGTCAAATATTAGAAGCAGGCGGATGTTGTGAAAATAAATTAATTCATGTTCCTGGAGCACTCAGATAGCATAACGAAGAATGTCACAGAAATGTCAATATGGAAATGAATAAATCTGGAGCTTGAATAATAGAGTTCGTATAGCGTACACTACGTAAATCTCGGGCCAGCAAACCGAGCGATGTGGATAGAACACGGTATCGCATACATGTTGATTCAATGGGTCCTTTCATCTTGTGAAGTGAATAAGGCAAAGTTCCCATGGAAAAAACAAATGCTAAGTAAGCATGCAACTATTTGCAAGGGCAATCCTACTCTTCTGGAATTTTATAACTCTAAGTCTTTTGGTTTTATAGTGTCAATATTGCATAGCTGTTTATGGGTATAGATGTGTAATTCTCTAGGTTTATTAAAAAATGCACATAATTATGATGTGGGATTATATCATGTACCACATCCAGATCTGCAACACAGATGTCTGACAAGAGAACTAACAGCAACTAGCAACAGAATTAAGTTGACATCCACTAGAGAGGATGTTAAATACATTTGGGCATTAGGTTTTTCAGCTGGAGTCACCCTGGTGAAACCGTGGGTTCTATTTTAGCAGACTATTCTGGGTACCACTTCCCTTGCCCTGTCTTTTTCAGCTTGTTGCTCTGCTAAACCCTTTCTCCATCTCCTTGCTTCTACATTTGTATCTTCCTAGCATCCTATGTTGACTGAGCTCCTATTCCTCACAGCATTCTTCAGCTCAGTCCCTGTCTCCTTCCCTAGCCATTCCCAGTCTTTCCTCTCAGCTACTTGTATCACTAACAGTGTTCCCCTATGCCAGATCTAGGTGTTTGTCTCCTTACTCTTCTCCTTTTACTTTCCCTCTTCTGTGGGTTGCCTGTACCAGTCTTCTTGAGAAAAAGTCCTCTTCTCCCTACATAAGTGCTTCTTCTGTTCATAGCCTATTTTTTTCAATTTTTCCAAAATTGTGGCCTCACAGCTCTTCCTATCTCCCCAGATCTCAGGTATAGCCTGTTGAAGCTAACTGGTCACTCCCCTTCTCCCCTCTCAGCTGTGCCAAGATCTTTATCCATCCTATGATTCCCATATGCAAAACCCACTCCTACCACGTTGGCCTCAGCTAGCACCTGCTCTCCAATTCTGGTCTTCCTTTCTTATGCTCTAATTTCTTCTTCCAGTAGGCCCCCTGCTTTTCTCACAGTCTACTCCTCCTTCAATGCCTCTCTGTGTTTTAGGCCATTCCACTGCATGGGCTGTATGTCAAGAGTGGGAAGACAAAAAGACTGGGACATGTTCAGTACCTTCTATCACAAAATCGTCCCCAAGAGCCAGATATTCCCAAGAGCAGTCTACCTTAAGTGGGCTTGCAATGCTAAGATGAAGCATCCTCAGGATGAAGTAAGTATGTGGAAATTTTCATTGTCATATTTTATCAAGGTTTCCACAGAACATGTGTGAATGGAGTTTTTTCAGATGTAGGCAACCTGGCTAAATGCAGTCAAAAGAGAAGGTAGTTACGGACTTTCTCTATGAAACAGTTGCTATTTTCTTTTACATGCCATAAACAATGCATTTCTCCTTCACTTTTTCCTTTGAAAAAATATAACTACACATTTTTAAACAACGTAATTCTGTCAACAGTTGTTATGCCATCGTCCATTGCTATTAAGGTCCATGAAAAGACATTGTACTATGAATGACATCTGAGGTATTAAGTAAATCTATCACATTCACTGTACTTACATCAGATATACCCACATAAACTACTAAGACTGGATTGCAACTCATACTGAAACCTATCCTTTGGAAGGTAAAAGAGTTAAAAGATAATCTGTAGATAATCTTCAAAAGACACACCAAAAAGACCAAGTTATACAGGGCTATGGGTGGATGAAGAGATCAAAAGTTAATACGTCAGTATTTACTGCACGTATGTTGATGCCAAAATGAAAGGATTATCCAAACAGAAGAGAAGGGCTTATTGTAGCCAAAAGGAATGGTATGAATATGAACACAGTTTAGCATGAATCACTGTATTGAAGATGCTCCTTATTAATAATTCAACAAAATTCAGTAACAGTATCATGAAGCTAATTAGCTTAGGCTGCAGTTATTGTCAAGCTATTAGCTGAGATAACAAACAAGTTATGACTTAACGAGCCTATCAGGAAATACAGAATTATTAACGGGGAGCATCCAGAAGTTACCTTTTAATTAATCTCACAGAGAAGATAAATTATCAATATTATCTGCATTTATTTTTAGACAAAGTATGTCAAGATACATAAAAATTGATGTGAGCTTTAAACTGCTGGCAAACTGTCAGCATAGTCTTAATGCACCTTTGGGATAACAAAGAGTAGAACAAAGACTGATCCAGTAACGTGGGTCTGATTCCCAGAAGGCCCTCCGTGTAACCTGTATTTTGGCATCTGCAACAAATTAGGAGTAAAAGTGACAAGATTCACAAGAGAGGTTTTCAAAGGTAACTTGAACTTTCTTCCTTTCAGGTGGGACTTGTACACTTACCTCCCCCTTGTCGCTTTCAAAATCTTTCTCTTATCCTCTATCAGTCAAGTCCTATAATTAGGCATCAAAATATTATTGTTATTGTTATCTGGTGACCAAAAAAATACAATTATAAAGCATATTCCCCTATTAATTATCCTAAATTTATACTAAGGTGTGGCGTACAACTTGGATAAAATCTTTAAGAAGACTGGATAGATCCCCATCACTTTATGGCAGAAAAACAGTAGTCAGTCTCAGAGTGGATAGTCCTGCACCCTCCTACACTGTAAGTATGTTGTGAATAAGAAGGTGAAGTAATTATTCCCAATTCTACTAGCAACTTATTTTCTTGTAAGACAAGGAAAGGTGAAGGAATGTCTCCTTCCTCCAGAAAGCTGACACAAAATTCTGCCTCATCGTTTGAGACAGTAGTGGGAAAGGGAGTTAATTTGCCCTTTGTTTGCTGTGTGCAGGCTGGGTAGAAACTTGTTCTTTGTAATTGCTATAAACCACAATATATTTGTTTTAAAAGTAATAGGAGCTCTGCTATTATAGGCTGTATTTACAACCATTGTAATTACTGTTGCTGCAGAGAATCCTAGCATTGGCTCTCTACTCTATCTGCACTGTAGTGGGCTTGAAGAGTTCAGCCATCCTAAACCACAGTCTTTCAGATCAGGTGCTGATCACAGAAATAGTCCAGTGGAGTGTTAATTATTTAGTGGTGGACTGGAACTCTTTATTCCTTCTGGATTTCAGTAACTGGATGGTAAGGAAAGACCTTGTTCTGTAGATTAGAGGTGGTCTGAACTCTTTTGCAAATGACAGTATTTAAACTGACAAGGTCAGATTGACATTTGCAGTACTTCTTCAGATGAAAGACCTAGAAGTAATGAAGATGGGTTTGCTTCTCCAAAGTGTATTGAAGCAACTTAACATTTTATCTTTCAGGAAGGCAGCAAAACCATGCTTTGCTATTCTTATTTTAATAATGAGAATGGCTCTAATATGGCTCCTGACTCTGTAAGTGACTGGGAAAACTAAGGGTGAAACACTACCCATGTCACAGCTAATAATAAAACTGCCATTGACATTAGTAGAGTGAGGATTTTGTTAACTTTCTTTTTAATAGCTTTTAATAATAAAATTGTAAACTTTAAAATTGGAAGATGGTGTTAAAATACAATATCTGTATTCCAGGCTTTCCACAAACCTTTAGGTAAGCAGAAAAACAAAGCTGTTATCTCTAAAAATATCCAGTAGTATCACCTCACAAGAAAAAAATGACCAAGAAAACTAGAATGCTGTTGTCTGCACACAATTATAATTTTGCACATGCTTTACAATTAAACAGTTATGAAATCCTGATCTACTTTAATTTCTGAAAGATATTTTACCATGTTGTACAATATCATTTCCATAACTTCCTGTCTGAACTGCTAAATACGCCTTTCTTGTTTGCTTTTTCTGTGAATAATAATTTCAAAATGATTATTCCACTTTCTGTCATATTTTCTCACTCTTAATCTGTATCCTCCTTTCCTTTTATCATTCTTGTGCATTATAACCAAAGTTAACATCACTACTTACATGAAAGCATGCCCAAAAATAGAGGTAGTGTATAAAGGAAAACAGACAGGTAAACACATAGTTTATTACAGAAATACTAGCTTGAGCTGAATAAACATGATGACACATAATCTATGTTCTCTGATTAAAATCTGGCTATGAAAATATTGATTCTTAGTTTGTTACACCCATTTCATTATGCAAATGTCATTCTTTGGTCTCAAGTAATAAACACCTAACAAGCTGTTGCTTTACTTGCTGTATTTCACTTACCTATATTAACAACACAAAAAAAGTACTAAGACAAAATATAACGCCCTGAACAAAAAAATCCTCCAACTAATCAACAAGAACAGAAAAAAATCCCTCCAAGCCCCTCCAAAAATTCTTCCATGCACTCAGCCAAAGAAACTCTTCTGAATCGTATCATCTCCCTCTGGAATTAGACTTCTGCAATTCCTAGTATGTTAATAAAACATTAAATCTTTTTTTCCCCCCTCAAAGTTCTGTGACTAAAAGTAATTTATCAGCTTCCCCAGAGTAATGTTATTTTCCCATCAGCGTTATTTTACCACAGTGCCCCAGATCAGAGGACTAGAGTTATCAAAAGATTGACTTCTTAGTATTTAAATATCTTCTGTAAAATATAAGACATGAAGGATAGTTTATATGACAATGAAAAGGATATTAAAAAATAGCAATATACTGCCTGTGATTTTAATCTTATTTTTTCTCCAAGATAATTAGTTTCAGTCACAATGTGTTCCTCAGTTCTCTCATTTGCAGTCTTTAAGAACACTATTTTAAAGGAAAGGCATGGTAAGCTCACTTGTTCTAATGTGAGTCATATTTCAAAATATTTACGTCAATCTGTGGGCATTTCAAGGAGATCATGGCAAGCTGTTGTAATGCTGCTGTAGTTTACAACATCTTTGGCAACTGGTACAGAATATGTGAAGTTGACAGAGAGCTTGAGTCCCGTAACAACTTTTGAGGGTGGTTAGCCAACCACGTAAATCAGCGGTTCAGCAACATTAATATGGGATTTAACATTATTTTTACAATCACACAAATAATATGCATAATTAAAAAGTGTACTTTGTTTTTTGATTTTTCGTGGCTTGGTGACGTATATTCCCAAAAAGGAGACCACAGGCAAGTTAACACTTTGTGTGTAATTAAAGCACCTCTCTCGTTTGCTACATACTTCTGTGATGAGCATGAAACCAGCACCAGGCCTCAAAAATGCAGTACCGGGAAGGAACGGAAAACTGGCAGTGCTGTGGCTCTCCACATCCCCAAAGTGACACCATCACAAGACTCCAGGAGCCGGGCACTTAGGAAACTTGGCCCCCAACTAGGTGATCTAGTGTAGAGCAACAGACTAAAAACTCTGTTAAAATACAAGAGAGAACGAAAAGACGAGCAGAGCCACCCACGGCCCTGGGCAACCCCCGCAACCCGCCTCACGCAGCCCCGCTGCCGCCACAGCCCCAACCTCTCCTCTCCCCTCACCCTCACCCTCACCCTCACCCTCACCCTCTCCCTCTCCCTCTCCCTCTCCCTCTCCCTCTCCCTCTCCCTCTCCTCCCGCCGCCCTCGATCCCGCCCCAAGGCCTGAGGTGACGGGGCGGGGGAACCTTGCACCCCGGCCGCTTTGCGCATGCGCACGGAGCCACCATACCCTACCCTTCCCCACCATTCCCCTCCACTTCCCCGCTCCGGTTCCCGGCAGGGCAGGGCAGGGGAGGGGGCAAGGGGCGGGAGGAAGGTGGGCGAGGCGGCTCCGCGGGCCGGGCCGGGCCGGGCCGTCGCGGAAGGAGTATATCAGCTGACCGTGTCCCGTGACGGCCCCGGGCTTGACGGCGACTGCGTCGAGAGGGCGGTCTTGCTGCTGGAGCTAAGATGGCGGCCTCCAGCGCCAGACTCTGAGGGAGTTGGGAGAGGTGCAGCGGCTGCCGCCTGGCCGCGTGGAGGGTGAGGGCTCCGCTCGGTGGCCCTTCGCCCTTGTCGCCGGCAGCGGCGGGAAGCGCAGTGCTGGTGGCGGCAGGTCCGGGCTGCTTCCCGGCGAGGTAAATCCCAGCGGCGGGGGGAGATGAGGAGGCGGCGGCGGCTCCCGCCTCCTTCCACAGCCCCGGGCGGGGCCGTTAGGCGCCGAGGTGCCGCTGGAGGCCGAGCGGGTGGGGGGTGCGCCCGGCCGCTGGGGTTGTGAGGGAGCGGGGGCAGGGCCGGAGGCAGCGCTCTCTGCCGCCTGGGGGCAGATGGCTCCGCCGGCACAGCCCCCCCCTCCTTGCCCCAGCCGTGGGGGGCGGCCGGGGGCGGTGAGCAGCCGGCCTGCGCGGCCCTGAGTCCCAGGTGTGCTACCTGTTCTGTTGCAAGCCGCTCTCAAGCCATTTTCTTCCTGTATCTCCCAGCAGAGGAGAGGCTGGGCTTTTTCGTTAGCCTCAGCCTGCCTGGTGCTTCACTGCTCTGCACCTGGCGCAGATTTTGTAGCCGGGAGGCAGAAACTGCCCTCTTTCCTAGATGAGTACTAGTGTGTCCATTAAGGAAAGATGCGTTGTTTTTCTTCTCCTGGACGCAGATCAAAATATACCCATCATGAGATGCTTTGGGAAATAATTTATGAAGAGTGGGAGAGATCAGGAGGAGACTTGCTCTCACAGAGATGAGAGTTTATTTCTTTTATGAGTGGTAATAGCATGCCTGAAGAGCATGAGCAGAACTAAATGTATCTTCCAGAAAATCTACTCTTAATGTGCTTATTTTTCCAGGAGTTTTTTTGATTTCTCCCATGGATGCTTTTCATTTGCTTTTTGTTTTCTGAAAGTCAAAACAAGTAGGCATACTAAATGGTTTTTTGTCTGCGATGAGCTGCCAACAGTCTTTGGGATAGATTCGCCTGTGGAGCTTGCACCTTGATAGCTGTCTCTACTGAGGACCAAGCTCTGGGCTGTAAAAATGTTGTCTTAGTGCTTCAGTTGTCAGGGGGAGGGCTTTTTCTGTTTTCAGCTTAGTGCCCTCAAGCCGAGGGAATGTTTGAGCATGCTGCTTGGGGGGAAACATAGGCATATAAGTTTATTTGGAGTCTTCCTACTAATGCACTTATTCTTTGCTCTGTGGCTGCTATTGAAGTGAATGTAATCTGAAATGTATTTTCCCTTTTTTCTTTTGTGCTCTTTCACAAATAAGTTATATGGCAGAGTCTGAGAAGATGAAGTTGAGTAGATAGCTGCTTTGTTTCCTTTTACTTAGCACTGATTAAATAATTCTGTATTTCAGAAAATATTCTTTGTTTTACAACTTAAGTTCTTTGAAGTCAAAGCCTTTTTCTTCTTGATAATTAGAAGATTGTCTACCTAGGCTACTTGCATGTGGTGAGATACATAGAAAAGGAGGAAGGCTGTCAAAGGGACTGCTAGTGATTCAAGTTTCATCTTTGGATTGAGTTAAGAAGATGCTGTTCAAACAGTCTGCCATGGCTTAGTTCAAAATAACAGGAGCAGTATTATAGATGTAAAAACTGTGCTTGCCTCTAGCCTGCTTCAGTTTATAGATACGCATCTTGGTCTAATTCCTGCCTGCTATAGGTGGTCGATGCCAGAACACTTAACCAGAAATTACTGACTCCTTTCCATTATTACTGACAGTTTTTTCCACTTGCAACAAATTTCTAAGTGTTTCGAGACTCAGAGCTGAGTATCTATCCCTGTGTAGTATAGACTTTCCAGGAACTTTACCTTGTATTTTAGCCTTGCTGGAATAAATTTCTAAAAAGATCTATTTCATATGTATTGCTCGCTCCTCTGGGTGTCATGTGGTATTTTTCATAGTTTCCAAACATGTATTTGTCCTGAGGGACTGAATCACTGTGTATTTCCAGATTTTAAGCAATATGCTGGGGATTGGTCTTAAGGGCCAGATCTGTGTTTCAGACTGAGCAGGTGACTTTTCTTTTAACTTGTGTTTGAAACTCAGTAAATGAAGCTTACTGACTGAATAAAATAATTCTTCACCTGGCATTCAACTGTATCTTGAAGTGTTAACCTTCAACTATTTAACCTCTCAATTTACTTCCAAAAAACTATTCTCATGCCAAAACCCTAAAAACTTAACAATTATCCGACCTCAGTAATAAAACTTAAAATAGAACAATATTTGGAAGAAATATGACAAGATGGTTAAACTACAACTGAAAGGAATGCCTTTTTTTTTTTTCTTCCCCCCATTAGTGAGTAAACCCTTTTGTTCTGATACTCACCTTCTAGCTGGTTCATCACATTGGTTCATTGATAGAGCAGAATGCTAATGTAGATGGAAGAGAAAAAAACAAATGTGGAAGATTCTGGTTATCCTCAGCACTGGTCCTCAGTGAGGGAATGGGAGCAGTCAGCTGGAGGATGGGCACTAATGTTGTCACCATCATTTCTGGTAGTCGTAAGGTTGAAATTCTCAGCCTGTTTGCATCCTGAAGGTGATGATGCTGCTGTCAGTGAGGCAGGCTGGACTAATCCTCTTTTAAGGATCTACTGGGTCTCGTCTTTCTCCCCTTTATAAAAAGGGCTGTGAGTTCCTGCACAACAGATGAAGAAATCTCGGTTTCCACAGCTAATTAGGCTGTAGTACTTTCAGAGCAGAGTGGAGTTTAGGGAAGAGGAAAAAGTGTAGTGTTTGATTAAAAAGAATCTGTCTGAAGGCAAAACTCTGCCAGTTAGTGCACACAGCAGTGAAAGAGGCAGTTGAAACCTAGACAGCTAAAACATTTCAGTGCAGAAAAACTCATTTATTTAAATAATTCCTTTAAAGCTACACATGACTAGATGACTGGAAATCAGGCTTCAGACCTTTAAGCTAAAATGTAGATATGTAGAACCACAGATTAACAGAACCTTGGGTTTTTTTCAGTGCCTTGCTCTAATTTCTTTCCAATTGGTCTCTGTTTTTATCCTCTTGGTATGTATTCTCTCTCTCAGGGAAGTCACACTTGAGCTTGATGTGAGTATCTGTCCCTGTGTAGTATAGACTTTCCAGGAACTTTACCTTGTATTTTAGCCTTGCTGGAATAAATTTTTAAAAAGAATTCTCAGTTTCTTATCATCATTTCTCTTACTTCTCCCCCCCAGTGGAATAGAATAATAATCCTGTTTGGGGCTCTGAAGTGCTACCTTAGTATAGGTTAAACCTTCACTTAAAGATATGGAAGCTTTGTAATAGTAGAGGAATTATATGATCAGGAAAAAAGTCAATCTGAATTCTGCACTAAACTTTGAACCCATGTCCAAAATTCTAACTTTATTTAAACTGAGCGATACTTATGTGTAATTACAGCTATGCCTATTGCTTTGATGCCTGCAAGGTCACAGCTTTGTTTCTAACTCTTCAAGTGTTAGAGACTGAACTGTTTCTGTTTCCTGAAATAGATTCTGTTTTCCCAGATGGTAATTTCATCTGAAGAAAATGAAATCCTGGAAAAGTGGAAAGTGTATGCAAGTTGAACACAGCTTGTGTAATATACCTATTCATCTAGCTTGAACTCTGAAGCGGGGGGAGTCCTGGCAGCAGTTCAGGCCCTTTAATTTTAGGGGTTGCTATTTCTGCTACATGCAGTACATAAAAAATGTGGTTTCGACTCTTCCCCCAAAAGCTATTTCATTGCTACTTACAGTACTACAAGAAAGAAATAGGAAGATATTGCTGAACTTCTGTCTTGTGAAAAAGTTAACTAAAATATCCAGATATTGGGGGAGTGCTTTAGTTAGGCTCCCAAAAGAAGTTGCAAGTCATGGACAATGTTTTGCCTGCAGGAACCTCAGGTTATTTGATCATGCTTTGCATTCAGCATGCTCGCTCTCTCAACCAGATGAAACGTGTTTATAAACTGCTACTTTCAATGTACTTCTTGCCTCTGCTCCAGTAGAAATAAAACAACCGAACTAGGTGTTTCTCTAGTATTAAACCTCTGAGAGCCATGAGTATGGGATATCTAATAGCTGTACCACAATATGTTCAAAATAACCTTTGAAGCTGTGATTTTCTATTATCAGGTACCCCAAGACACTAAGATGATCATTAAAATTGGGGCCTTATTGTCCTGGAAGCTTTTATGAGTGAAATAAAAATTTAACTCCATTTTTTGTGTCAAGTCAGTCAACTTTTTAAAGGTATCTTGAATACAGGAGGAAGAGATAAAGGTGACAAGAATGTTCTCTTATTTGGGGAAATTAATATGATATGACTAAGTAGGCTGCTTAGGCTTACACTGGCAATTTGGCTAAACTTGATTAACAATAAACCCTGATGTGCTCTGCCAAGTCAACGATTATACTGTCGCAGGTACTAGAATTACAACATATCACATTGTAGATAGTATAGTAAGAGTGATGTTACACTGGTTCTACAAGAATGAGTGAAGGAAGAGAACTTTTTTGTTTGTTCTAAAATGTCTGTCTTTGACGTGAACTATTTTTTTTTCATCTTGCTCTTACTGTGGCACCAAAGACAACTGAAAAATGATTGCTGGACTTCAGCATAGCAGCTCAGAACACTAGGCTATTGTTAGCCTTGTTCTCTGTTAAACTACAAGAAAACGTGTACAAGAACTAACTTAATAGATTTTGGCATATATTGCCTCTGTGCTAGTCTTCTCAGTGGGAGAGATGGTTACAATCACTGTCCAGAAGCACAGTGAGTAAAGCATCAAAGCTTAATGATTTTAATTGTTTTAATCTAAGCAAAAAAGCAGTCTAGTGAATTTGTCACTTCCACTGCATGTACAATAATTCATGTGTCAGTATCCTGAATCTAGTTAGATGCTGGTGTTAAAACTAATGGAAGCCACTGGTAGTTCATAAATGAGTGTTTCTCAGTTCCGTGTTATTAAGACTAGATGTTGGCAAGTGTGAGAACATCTTGCCTTAAATACTCTAGAGCACGTCATGTTCAGGTCTGTGAGACTTAATAGAGCTGGTCAGAGTTGTCCGGTGTTGGTGAAACTGGAATTACAAATAAGTAGATCTTATAATCCCATACTTAGTGGAGCTAGTCTTGTTATAAGGCTTTTATTTTATTTTTACTAATACATTAGTCAATGTCAAGAAAACAGCTTAAAAAGGGAGGTATGAAGATTGAACATCTGGCACTTTGTTCTGAAAGGTAACTTCAAAACGCAGAATTATCGGATCTAAAATGTGCTGCTATACAGGAAGATCTGTGTAGTTTGGACAAATGGTGTACTGTTTTGATGCTTATCCATGGCAATAATAATACAACGTAGTTCTTAAACTGGGCAAAATGGAGAACTTCAGGAATAATGCTGGTGAATATCTTATTCCTCATGAAACTTTGCTTCAAAAAACTGGATTTAGGGAATTTAACTTGCCACAAGTCAATGGGATATTAACTCTGAAAGCTTGACTCAAAGATTGAGTCACTGAAATATGTAAATACCGCTTTTGTCTTTTTCCAGAGGCAGACAGTACCACAAGTTCTCTTCAGTAGGTAGTGATGATTGTGCTGGCTCTTCACCTGAGGGAAGGAATTCTCAAGTTCGTTTCAGTCAGGCTATCCATTCTTCATGTTCATGACTACATAACTGTTGCAGTCTTTGCTCAGAAAGAAAATAGCCTGAAGTTGTAGAGGGTAGAAATTAGCAATGAGCTAATATTACAGGTAATCCATCTCAAAATGAGAAATCTTCCTTTGCCAAATCAAGGAGAGTTGGCTGAATGTAAAAAAGATAACTGGGGTTGTAGTCTAACTTTAGTGGGGTACTGGCTGGGATTGGATTACTTTAGCATTGCTTCAGCTATGAATATGAATTCTTGCAGGTTAGCTTCTTAAGTGTGTGATGTTTTGGGGAGGCCACCACATTAATGTTGTAAATCTGAGAGAGTACCAGTCTGTAATCAAGAGCAAAGAAGCCTGTTTTGACACATTCGAAAATAAAACTCTTGCTGTAGCAGTAAACTGAGAGTGACAACTTCACTCTTGCAACGTAAATCAGGGTACATCCACTTAAGTGCCTTGTAGATGTAATAACAGCAAAGTGCAGCAAAAGGGAAGTTAAATTCCCAAGTACTCTACATACGTCCGTTTTAATCGTGGAAGATAGTGTTTAGCGTTCAGAAGCATTGCTTAGAACTGAGCAGCTCCTAAAGCAATGATCCGGTCAAGCAGTTGTGGGCAAGTTTCAATAAATTCCTGAACGTGTTTTGGGAATAGGTATTCATGTGTGAATAAGCATGTCAAGATGTTAGTGGTGGGATTGCTTAAACTTTTACAGCACAGAAAGGGTACTTAGCTCTTTAATCACAATGCTTGGCTAATAAGTAAGTTTCTCAACTTCAAATTCCATTTCAGGCTGGAAAATAAGCTGTTCCGTCTATCCAGGTTTCTCCTTGCTGTTTATTTAAAAATCACAATAGGAGTCTGGCTTAACTGGAGTTATGGACGCAGGGTACTCAAATCATTTTGATATTACACAATTTTCAGGAGTTAGGTGTTCTGGAGATGACATAAAATACACTTGAATCTGAATGTGCAGAGATGCAGGAAAAGTAGTGTGATTGCAATAACATGACAAATAATGGGGCATAAATTACTATAACCTGGTACTGTTAAAGAGTAACTAGTGTAACAAAATCAGTGGGGAAACTAATAATTCATGTTCAACTCCATGTGCAACTTAGTCCATGCATTGTTTGATAAACATTAGCATTCCTAATATTTTTTTGCGTGGAATTGACAAAGCAGTGACTTGAGTGTTTAAAACTAAAGTCTTTTTGTCTTGAAGCATATTGATGATTAGTGAACTTTGGTTTTAAATGAAAGTCATGAGTACTAACAGGGTGTCTCTTTTGTTTTCAGGTCTTGGCACAGAATGAATATAATTAGAGAAAATAGAGATCTTGCTTGTTTCTACACAACAAAACATTCATGGAGGGGAAAGTAAGTAGTTTAAAGTTTGGTTTTTTTAAAGTTTGGGTTTTTTTTTCTCTGAACTGAATGCATCTTCACTAGAATCAATTTGGATTTTAAACATTGTGTTTTAGCCTTCCTCTGCACATGTTCCCACACTTCAGTGTAGCTCTGAAATGGACCACCTGGCTTACTCAGCTTCTGAGTCTCTTGAACTTACTATATAAAGCACTAATTTTAAAGTGGAAACGCTTCTTCTCAGAAAGGGTTCTTGGAGGAGTAATGTCTTATATACTCTGATAGATGAGGGTCACTAGTCCACGCATATACTTAACATGTTGTGTAATAGATTAGCTGTTAAACTACTAACTGAGATTATTTGAAGACTTCTGTTACTAGAAATAAACTTCATCCCTAATGGGGGCTCTTGGATCTAAAAATGAATTTTCAGTGGTGCTTCTGTCTGCAAAAGCTAGGGAACTTCTAAAAAACCTATCCATTAAACTAGCATAACTGGTATCTGTTATACTGTGTTTGAAGTCAGCTGTTATGCATACCTTTTAAAGCTTCATAGGACTTTCTTTGGTATCCTTACCCATTGTTCCTTCTCACATGCATAGTAATGCTGTGGAACTGGGATTTTTCCTTGCTACTTAAACATCAACAGAACAAAGAGGGTATGTTGTCTGCGCCTCAGGAGCATAAGTACTGCTTTATTCTAATGATTATACTGAGAGGTGATGTATGAATCTGACCAGTAAGTTGAAACTGGCTTTTTTTTTTTTGGCTGTCTGCTGATAGATACTTCATGAATTCTTCCTACCCAAAGATTGGGAATGCTGGGAAGGAAAGGAGGATGGGATTGCAAGGAGTGGCAGCCACAGCCACAGATCTTTCTCAGTTGTGTTTAGAAGAACCATGAGATTGCTTCTCTTCTAATCAGAGCTCCCTGCCTTTTTGTAAGCAAAAATTCAAGCCCTGGGTAGTTCAAGAGTCCACAGTAGACTGAGCAGCTGTCTGAGGGCAAAAATCTTTCCTCTACAAAGACAGATTCTTGATTGACTTGAAATATAGTTTAATATTTAGTTTTATGTCATTAGAATCCTAGCCAATACTTGTATAAATTGGGTCTTACCTGAGTTAAGATTAATGCATTTGGATTTATGTGGGTATTCATGAATAAACTATTTCCTTTAGTAATAATAAAATACTATGTTGGGGTAGAACATTAGAACAGTTTGTCCCTCTTAATCTTTCTGTTGCCCAACAGAAAGTATCTGGTCTCTTCCTCTGAAGTTCCTGTGGCATGTGTGCAAATTTAGCGTGCATATGATTTGAGCCACTTGGTGGAAATTAAATACATAGAACTCGGATTGCTTCTCCTGCCCAATGCCTTTCGTTAAAGTCTGTAATCTTACATGATGCAAGCTGTTGAAGTTAAGAGTAATATGATGTTGAACTTTGGTAGCGATCTGATAAACTATGAAGTCTTACAGAACTTCAAACTCAGTCTAAAGTCTAAAACAGAGGCTTAGTTTAAAAACTCAGTGGCACTGTACTTCTCACATAATGAAGGGGAAAGGAGTATTTAGTCAGTAGTTGCCTCTTGTTGTGTTGCAGCAGAAGCTTATATGGCTTTTAGCTTGTATTTGAATATTAAGTCCACTCAGTTCATAGTAATACATTCTCAGTATAATCTATGGATAACCTAAAAAAAAAAGCAGTAACTTAATGTGTAGTGCTAAATGAGCCTGAATCACTTTGACTAATCATATGATTTGTCACTTTCCTGAATATGGGCTGTGTGCATGGAAGTTGAAGTATTTTCTACTAGTACAGATGATGATGCTCCAGTGTCGATCTGTAATTCTGTAAAATTAATGAACACTGTCTTTCTCTTGAGTGTGGTGGTATAAAAATAATCTACCAGGTTCATCCTGACTAAAAAGAGTGTAACTTCTGACTTCTATAGTGCTTCAAAGAAACTAGTGAATAGGCAATAGCCTTTTTACTGGGAAGAGGACATTTGCTTCAAATTCTTCTTCTCAACAGCCTGGTATTAGACTGTGCTGCAGAGTAGTTTGAGAGATAATTAATGGTCAAGTCTTCAAGGCCTGGAGGTATAAATATTTTTCTACATATTTAAACGTGAGGTTCTGGACAAGAGTATGTTTAGGCCATGTGTAAGAACTCACTTCTGAGTCCTCTGTTCGTGCAACAAGACTTAGGTCTTCTGAATTTGCCTAGGGCGAGAAGATGAAGGAAGTGGTAACTCGATAAATCTGCTGTTCTGTCTTGTGTTCCTTGTCACATCACGTATTAAGAATGCTGGATAATAAATATGCTTCCTAGATCTTGAAATGCTGGCTTGAGTGTGAGGGGAGAAAAGGAAGGGGCTATAATGTTTGGAAGCTGATTTTTTTCAATTATGTGTGATCATTGCAGATCCTGATTCTGCCACAAAGCACTGTGAAGCTCTTTAATATGTTGAGTAAACAGAACCTTAAAGAAGTAATAAAGTGCTTAAACTTATCACAAGTAATAAGTTCTTTAGAACAGCATAAACAAGCCCTATTTGTAAATCAATGCAAGACAGAACACCTACCGAAATTGTGCAACAAGAGGAGAGGGAACAGTTGGTTTGCTCAAAAGTTGGTTTTCTTATGATCCAAGAACTGGAATGTTCTTAGACAGACTGAATATAATGGGATTATTAGCAGCTAGAGTAACTTCAGATGTTCTGTTTCATTACTACGACTTCTCTTGACCTGCATCTTTAAATAAGGAAAATTCAACTCCGTGGAAAAACAAATAGGTTTTTCAAATAGATTAAGCATCTTTAAGGTGGCAGGCTGCTTCAATATTACAGATTTTTCTAAGCATTGAAGAAAATAAACACTTGCTTTAATTCCTAGATAAACTCCTTTGGGCCAGTAATGGCTTGAACTTGTACCAGTTTGTTTGAATAATAATGGAAAATGGTTGGGAATGAGGTTTGTGAGATTGACTGTGTCGGATACTCTTGGCCTTGCTATTATGAGACCAGGGAGGACAGGTCAAATAACATGAGGGAGCAGCTCTTAATGTATCTGAAGCCCATGCAAAGTTTGACCTTACACAGAAATGATGGCTTGTGTTGCAGACCTGGGAAGTGAGAGAGAAGAAGGAACTGCAGCACAAGAATGCAGAGAAAGAGGGAAGAAAAGACCCACTGCTTGATGCAGCGTCTAGTATGGCACGGATCCAGATTAGTTAGTCGGCCATCTGATTGACCCTATCCTCCTCTTTCCCGAGCAAACCCACAGTTTACCCAGAACTGAAACTTGAATTGCTACACTGAATCAGTTTTAATATGGACAGCTACCCACAGTGGTTTTATTTGGTTTGAGAAAGGCATCCATGTTCAGATCCTGTTTCTTTGGTCGGAGAATAGTTACTAGAACTACTCTGGTTCAGGTCTGGTTTGACTTTCTGGGCAGGATGTGCTTCCAGATAGAAGTACACTAGAATAAGAAGTTTGTACAAGTAGTAAGGGATTAGTAATAATCTACTGTTTCAAACTCTGGTTAGTTATGTTGCAAAACTTTCTGATTCAGAAATCTGTAAATAGTTTCTATATAAGGAGTTGGTTCGGGATATGCTATGAAGTTTGTCTAGGAAATGAAACCATGGTAAGGCTTCCATTTTGCACTTGATGCATCTAAATTTTTCGTAGCTTTAGCTCACTACTGCTTGTTTCTGATATGCCTGAAATGCAAGCAGCTACCTTGCTACAGCGGTTCTTTAAGCACTATGGCAGTTAACATATCTGTGCTATCGATGCACAATGACAAGCTGCGTATTGAACTGTAGCTTCAGTGATCTGAGTCTTTCTGAGTTTAATAGTCTTTAGTTTTCCTCAAGGTGAAGAAAATTAGGCTTGGCCATAGTAATGCTTTGACTTGTTACAGTATTGTGACCAGGTGTGTAAATTGGATTATTTCACATTACAACTGTTGTCTGAGAGAGCTGCAGACAGGTGCTTTAGAGTATTGCAGAAATATCTTTTTTCTTATCTGTGTAGCCTTTTTAGAATTTATTCTGGTCTGATAGTACTTTCCAGTGCAAGTTCCAAGAGTCTTTGTTCCTGACTTAGCCAATAATGTAGGAAAAGATATGTATAAGGAACTATATTGAGTAGTATTTAACTTGCATGCCCCCTTTATGGATATGTAGAACAGAGGAGCTTAACATATTGTAAGGGTGAACTGCAAACTAACAGCTTAAAGAAAATTCCATATCCATGTCCTAACACTGAGTTGTACATAGCTTCTTAACATAATTTTTGCTGTTCAACAGGGTTTTTCTGTGAGGTCTGGAGAAACTAACAGTCTTCTGTATTCTAGGTATAAACGAGTCTTTTCAGTTGGAACTCATGCCATCACCACATACAATCCCAACACACTAGAAGTTACAAATCAGGTAACTATCATTTTTTAACAGAGCTATTTTGAGTTGATTTCTGACTTACGTTCGCTATCCAGAGTGAATAATGGTGTTCAATCTTCAGAAACTATCTAGTCTGACAAGATCTCAGTAAAACCAGAAGGTATGGCAGCTGCTACAAAAGCACACATAGCAGAAAACTGGTGTTGCCTTCACTAACTCTAAAAATATCCAGTAGTTTCGGTACTGTTAGCCAATTAGTCTTTGTTGGCCAGTAAGTAGTAGTTTGTGTTCGGGTGTGCTGTTCTGAATGAACTGGGATAAGTTTGATCACTGTAAGGCTATGTCCCTGAAGGGAGTCAGGACGCTTGCTTACTTTGCAGAGTATCAAATAGGAAGCTCAAGGTAAAGCTGTCACGTAGCATGCTAGCTGTAGTCTCATTACAGCAACTCACTCAGTTATTATAGGTACTAAGGGTTTTTAAGTGGAGGAGTTTTAAAGTTACTAACAGTATAACCTAATTACTTTCAATTGTCTAGTGGCCTTATGGAGATATCTGTAGTATTTCTCCTGTTGGAAAAGGACAAGGAACAGAATTTAGTCTCACTTTTCGCAAGGGGAGTGGAAAAAAGTCCGAAACTCTTAAGTTTTCCACAGAGCACAGAACAGAACTCCTTACAGAGGCACTGGTAAGATTCCTCCCCCCCCGCCCCGCTCTTCGAGCATGCAGTAAGTACTTGGTTATCAATACCATTTCTGGTAGCTTACTATGCTTTCTTTCCTTATGTAAAAAGTAGGAAAGCGAGTTGTCTTTTATGCTGTTCTATTAATGTACTTGGTCTAGTGTCAGTTGCGGCAACTAGTGCATGTTTCCTAAATAGCAATTAAAGCTACAAATACTGAATACATTAAACTGTGGTGGAATGGTGAGCCTTCAAGAAGGCTTAGCTGAAGTCCCTTAAAACAGGGTCAGCTTAAATGTAGACTTTCTGGATAGATTGGCTATCATTTGCATTCATTCATGGTTAACTTTTTTAAAAACAGAGATTCAGGACAGACTTCTCAGAAGGAAAAATCACAGGACGGGTAAGTGTTTGGCTTGTCTGGATCATGTACAGTTTAATGAAATGATCTAGAGACTTAAACTTCTACTGTGTTCATGTATGTTATGCTTGTGCTATATGCACTGCCTAAAATAGCTTTTGTAAATTTGGATCTGAAGTCTTGCTTTGAGAAGAGAAAATTAAGAGTTTGTTCAAAAGCAATGGGAACCTTTTCAACAGTAAAATATTTGAGTTCTCTTCACTTGGCCTGAGCCTCATGGTGGTACACTTAAAGCCTCTGAATGGTACTGCTGAAATAAAGGGCTTTGCCACATGGAGTTCTTATTTGGAGAGAAGGAATAAGAAAAACATAAGCTTTCATTCATTATTCAATGTTTACTACTTCCAGCATTTTACTTTCTAACTCTAAATAGTTTTCCACATAACAATATTCCCACATCAACTGTTCAGGATGTTTCCTAGGAGGATTTCTGTAGGTCAGATTAAAGACAAGATTGACATTTAATAAGTCTTGGTACTATGGTAATAAGCAAGGCAATATACAGAGGTGGACTTTGGTTTTATGTCTTCTGGTCACAGAAGATAGCACTTTAATTTAAAGCATTGCATGGAATAAATCTTCAGTGATGAGCATAGTAACACTGCTGGAATATGGGGCTCCCCTTTGTCTTACTATAGTTTAGAACAGACCTCTAACTTTTGCCTATTTCAGTAAGTCTGTATTTGTAATGGAATATGACTGCAGGAGGTGAAAAATTTGCACTATAGTGGTAAGTTTTACCTTAATTTAGTCTTGATTAGCTGAATAACAGCACCTGGTGCAATAGCTATTTCTTTGTCTAACCATGGTGCATGTAGCCTGTGAGTAGGCCACCTTCTGCAGCAAGAGAAACTTACACCCTTTTGGGGTGGCTCTTTTGGGTTTGCATTGTTTAAGCTGTGACTTCCTTGTCAGTAGACAGCTACTTTCATTTGATTCATAGTGTTCTTAACATACATGAGGGCATTAAGGGAAATGATACAATTTTTTTGAACTTTACACCCACACTGTTTACTAGATTAGAAAAGAACTATTGCTGTGTGGTAAAGGAGTGTGTGTGCGTAGATGTCTAAAAGTAGCTCTCTCTGCAGAGGTATAACTGCTATAAACATCACTGGAGTGATACGAGGAAACCTGTGATTCTGGAGGTGACTCCTGGAGGTGTTGACCAAATTGATCCTGCAACAAATAAAGTCCTGTGCTCCTATGACTACAGAAACATTGAAGGCTTTGTTGATATTGCTGGCTATCAGGGAGGCTTCTGTATCCTCTACGGAGGATTTAGTAGATTGGTGAGTACTAAAACAAAGCATCTAGGTATGGTGCTTAGGATGTTTATTGCTGCATGTGTTATAATGAAGCTTCAACATACTTTGAGCATACAAGTATATGCATGTTTGAGACCCAGCTGTGGAGCCTCAAGGCTTGTGGACAGGCTTTAAAACCTATTTTCTACAGGAAATTAGTTAAAACATTTGAGAGCAATGTGTGGGGGTTTTGCTTATTGCATGTTTAAAAACTACAGAGCATAAAATATCCAGTTATTTGTATTTGGATAGTTGAATAGGAATGCAATGTGGACATGGAGTTTCTTGACATTTCTCAGTTACAGAAGTGACAGGCAGTATTACTAATCTGCCTAACTGATGGAGGGATTCTATTCAGAAATAGGTCGATCAGCGGTCATGCTTCCTTTTTAGGCCTGTGATCTGATATTCAGCAGCTTTGGGAAATACTGCAGCGTAACGTTGGTTTCAAAATCTTGAAAGAGTTTCTGTATTGTGTACTATATTGCAAGCAGCTGAAATGGATCTTTAAGAATTAATTCATGGTTACTAATGTAAATATAGCTACCTCAGTCACTACTAACAAAATAGGACTCTGCCCTCTAGATCAGGGTTTCCACATCTTTTGTACTGCAGCATGCTTTTCTCTGGCATAAAACTGGCAATATTTAATTGATTCTCTAGAGCTTCCCTAACCTTGCCTAGCAAGGCTGGATAGCAGCCCTTACAGATAGCAGCTGAGGCTACCACTGTGGTTCTCTGGCTCCTCAGTCCTGCCAGGCTGTTGCCAAGGGTGGACCGGCAGGTCATGCAGACCTTTAATGGCATGCTAATGTATAGCAGGGTATCCTTTAGGAGTAGCTGCTATAGATTTTTTTTTTTTAAGGGAAATATAAACTTCATAGTGCATCTCTTGAGTAATAAAAACCTCTTCTCTTTATACTATGCACTTAGCAAAGGCAAGCCTAGCTGCTGGGAAGATTCTCTACTGTTAGGTATATAGTGGAAGATTACTTATGGAACTGTGATTTCTTGAGCTATGCCATATTTTTCACCTGTGTTTTTTCCTTGTCAAAACTTGCAGCACCTGTTTGCATCTGAGCAGAGGGAGGAAATTATCAAAAGTGCAATAGAGCATGCTGGCAACTTCATAGGTATCTCTCTGCGGATAAGGAAAGAATCCCTAGACTTTGAACAATACTTGAATCTTCGCTTTGGAAAATACAGCAATGACGAATCTGTAACATCTTTAGCAGAGTTTGTTGTTCAGAAAATAACACCGAGACACCTGGTAAGGGTATCAAACTGAACTTACTTGGTTCTTATTAAGTACTAAGAATTCTATTTCCTAACATGCCTTTTTTTTTTTTTTTTAAGGAACCTGTGAAAAGAGTACTGGCTCTTACAGAAGCTTGCTTAGTTGAGCGGGATCCAGCTACCTATAACATTGCAACTTTGAAACCTTTAGGCGAGGTAAGAGGCAACTTTTCTCAGTACCACTTTTTCAAATAGAAGCTCTAAAAGATGAAAATAGTAGGAATTTCATAGTATACTTAAGATGGCCTCAATTTGTAGAGCAGATAAATAATACTGCTTCATGAATATGATCCTTATCTCTTATTTTTAGATATTTGCAATAGTATGTGACTGTGAAAACCCCCAGCTTTTTACCATTGAATTTATCAAAGGACAAATTCGGAAATACTCTTCAACAGAAAGGTAACTGGAGCTCCTGTGAGTTGTAAATGCAAATGGAAGTTGCCACTATAGTGCTTCTAGTTGCTCAGCTTCCGTAAACTCCGACCCTTGCAACTGTTAACTCGAAGCCTTGCTATTCTAGCGGCCTACCATTTACAAATCAATATTTGTTACAGGATATAAATCTCTTCCCTCTACCTTCATCCCAACTTTAAGCAAATCTGTCCAGAAGTTTTCTGAAGAACATGTAAAGGTGTTGGACAGTTAGATACAGCCTGTTTCTCATAAGGAGTGTTGTTCTGTATGTTGTACTTGGTTAAGCACTATATCTGAGAGAAGGAAAGAGAGCACAATTTAAGTGATATAGAAATGTGAAGGCTGTAAACCCTTTGAGCTGTCTGCTTGAAATGGTCTTAGTTGATTCTATTTAAAACAACCAACAGAGTAGTCCCTGGGTGCACTTGCAGTTGTAATGCAGTCTAATACTGCTAAGTTAGGTTTTGCGGAAAGCACAGGGATGAATTGGCTCACAAGATGTGTAACTCATTAACAGATAATCTAGAGTTGATCCTTTTAGTGAAAGGCTGCAGCTGGCAATACTGGGTGTAAGACAGCTTTGTTCTTACAGTGAATAAAGGAACACTTGAAACTTAGTGGCTTCTTCCAGAGGTATAGCTGTTAGCAATGCTTGGGACTGTTACTAACACTGGTGCTGCCTTTCATTCTGTGCTTGATTCCACCCCCACCCCCATTTTTTTATAACTTTGTTCTTTGGCATCACTTTTCTGATCTAAATTGTATTCATATGTCTTTCTCCCAACCCAGAGATTCTCTCCTGGCTAGCTTGTTGGATGGAGTGAGAGCTTCTGGTAATAGAGATGTCTGTGTGAAAATGACTTCTACACACAAAGGCCAGCGTTGGGGATTACTCAGTATGCCTGTAGATGAAGAAGTAGAGAGCCTTCATCTGAGGTTTTTGGCTGCTCCTCCAAGTAAGCTAATGCTTATTACATGGTTTTAGAGTGCTCTTTAAAGCATCCAGATATTTAGCCAGATACCGTGCACTTAATTTTTGTTATGTCTTCTTCCAGATGGTAACTTTGCAGATGCTGTGTTCAGGTTCAATGCTAACATTTCCTACAGTGGGGTACTACATGCAGTTACACAAGATGTAAGCATAAATCCTCTGCCCATCCTCTTAAGATGTTGTTAATGCATAAAGATATTAATTGTTGTTTCTTAACCAGGGTCTGTTCTCGGAAAACAAGGAGAAACTCATTAATAATGCCATAACAGCGTTGCTCTCGCAAGAGGGAGATATTGCAGCATCTAATGCAGAGCTTGAAAGCCAATTCCAAGCAGTAAGACGACTAGTGGCTTCAAAAGCGGGCTTCCTTGCCTTTACTCAGCTTCCAAAGTAAGTGAGAAGTTTCTTCAAGCTTGGAAGTAGTAGGTGACAATGGTTCTTGAGCTTTTGATGATGTCTTATCTTTAAAACTGAGAATTGGAGTTAAGCCTCACTTCTGAAAAAGACTGGAAGACTCTGTACACAATTGCTTCCCGTAGTATGAGGCGGCTGTTAGGCTTTAATGTAAACTGGGAATCCCAAATGATCATTAGTATGTAAAGCCAATTCTTCCTTTACTAAATACTCTCTGCCTTGAGTAAAATATGGTTTAATGTTTTTCCTAGTGAAAAACTTCTAAAAAGCACCTTCATCTGTCCTTGAAGTAGGCAGTTCTTCATTCTTAAAGTATGTTGATGCCATTGCTATCTTCAGTTCAACACAAAATAGAACTTGATGTTAGGGAGTTGTACTCCTACAGTAAGTACAGGCTGCTTGGAGTTTGTGTCTTAATTGGATAACATAAGGAAGCAGAAAAACTGCCTGATGTTCTTGTGAAAATGAAAAAGTCTGTGGAATATTTCTGACTGTGGACTATAGGGCAACTGAATGATGTGGAGAGTAACATACGCACTTAGTCTGAGACCTTTATAAAGTTCTGTTTCTCTGTGAGTAGTGTCCTGTACTATCACTATCCTCTAGCTATGGAAATATGTCTTTGTTTTGAACATCCTCTTGGCGTTTTGTTAAGTGAAGTCAATATTAATGTTTTCCTACCAAGGAATCTCAAATTTATGTAAATGTCAAGGTACTGGCTTGCCAAATGCACTGGAGGTAGGCCACTTTTGGTCCCTGATTGGACTTCTATCTTAAAACCAAAACTTCTGTTTCTTCTCTAATCTTGATGATTTTGCTTTCGTTTCAAAAGATTTCGAGAACGATTAGGAGTGAAGGTTGTGAAAGCCCTCAAAAGGAACAATGATGGAGTAACCCATGCCTCTATTGACATGCTTTGTGCTCTTATGTGTGTAAGTATTAAATGGCAGGTTCTTTCACTTTGGAATGTGTGAAATTCAGTCTACTGAAAGATGTGGAAATAGGAACTGCCCTTCAGCTTGCATTGTGCTCAAACATGAAATAACTTGTGGTACAGTAATTTCCTGCTGAACTGGAACTTGAAGTAGGATGTGCTTTTTATGGGTTCAGAGTGTGGCTTTTGGACTACAGCTGTTAAGAACTGGGGGTTGAAATGTGACTGCTTAGTGCATTTTTTTTTTTTATAGCCCATGCATGATGATTACGACTTGAGGCAGGAGCAGTTGAACAAAGCTTCTCTTCTTTCTTCAAAGAAGTTTCTAGAAAATCTATTAGAGAAATTCAATTCCCATGTGGTAAGTCAAATTTTGAAAACAGATAGCTTCTTTAAGTGCCTTTCCTAATTGCTATGGAAACACTTCTGTCATACTTGAATATATCTCTGAATATATTTGTACCTGCACTTGAAGTGCAGAAAATACAGCTATGTCTGGCACTGAAGCTTGTTCTAAATAGGTTTGGATCTTGACAGGTTAGAATGTAGTTGTCTATACTGCACAGCTTGTCATGCAACAAAGGTTTGCATGTTTAATATGGAAACTGGGTGTTCCTTTTTACTAAAAGGATAGTGTAAACTGGTACTTATGGGATTAAAAATAGAAAAAGTGATTTGTAGCACACCAGTATACGAGGTCATGAGTGTCTGATATGCTCTAGGAGCCAATACTTTACCAGAGTATTGCCATACTCAGAGTAATGGCATATTTTAAACTTTTAATTTTTGTTTGCAGACTATTTCATGGTATGGCAGGGAAGAGCACCTGCAGCATCATGAGTACTGAATAAAACTTACATGAGTACTCTCGGGCGGGGCAGAAACACTGTATCTGTATTACATACCTGTCTTCCTAATTTCAGGATCATGGGACAGGCGCCCTCGTAATTAGTTCGCTTCTGGACTTCCTGACATTTGCCCTATGTGCTCCATATAGTGAGACTACTGAAGGGCAGCAGTTTGACATGTTGTTGGAAATGGTGGCATCTAATGGAAGAACGCTATTTAAGCTCTTTCAGGTAAGATTTCATATTTCTTTTATTATTATCAGAAGCCTTAAGTAGTCAGTGAACATAAACTTTTTCTTGTTCTTCTGAAAGACAAATTTGTCTACTGTTCAGCTGGTTAATGTGCTTAAACCTGTTCTACTTTGAGTTTTTTAGTGATGTATTACTTTACCTTCAGATACTAGATTGAGGTGGTTATTCTATAGTGAATGATATGCCAAATCATTGTAGAATAGACTGCCTAAGACTTGTTTCTAGAAGCACTTTAAAATACCAGTTAAATGTTAAGCTAGATTCAGCAGATGCACAGACCTTTCTTTCTTGGAGAATCTGCCACCTTTTGTTTCTCTCTGAGTAAATGAGTTGAGTCACAAAACAAGAGTAACATCCTCTTCAGTAGTAAACCTACAAGAATTCTAGGATTTTTAGCTAAAATGTCAGTGCTTTCTTTCTGTAAAAACAGTGTGCTCTTCTGCTTCTTGGTTGGTGTCAGCTTGTGTCAGTTTCCCCAGCATTATTCCAGCTTCTCTAGTATATACTGCTGTTCAGTGCCAAGAAGTCCATCTGATAGTTGCATGAGAAATTCTTGGTTAAAGGTATAGGATAGGAACTCTTCCTGGGGCTAGCTTTTGCAAAACTGAAAGATTAACTTTTGCCCAGAACTGGAGGTAGAATAGCCACATAGATGAGTTAAGGAAACTAAATCACAGATGATCTAATCTTCAAATCTTGCACTTGGATAATTATTTTGTCAATGTTCTATTTTAGCACCCTTCTATGGCAATTGTGAAAGGAGCAGGTTTGGTAATGAAGGCAATAATAGAGGTGAGATTTTATCAATGTTACCTGGGATAGCATACTAAATATGTATTGTCTATTTCAGAAGTGCAGTTGCTTGCCAATAGAAGTTTGTTATATTAGCTTTTCTTGGGGGGGTGGGAGGGGAAGGGGGAAGGTGAGGAACAAAACACCTGCTTAATTGTGAGTGGTTTAATATAGCAACTTGCTTTATCTTACACTTGGGGGTTTGGCAGGCATGTGAGTTGGGACATTAGGTAGTGCCTTGCATGTTTTCATACTGCGGTCAAGGTTTGGCTGTTAGTGTTGTTTGTAGCTCAGTCACACATCTCAGAGCCGCCAGGCTTCTGCATGTTAAAGAGGGCCTCTCAAGGAGGAGAGGCCATATTTCTTGGGATGCATTGCCAGATGGAGAAGGACTGGGATTAGCAGGCCGTAGTGTCCTGGAGCAGACTAGTGATGTCAGCCTCTGTTCTTGTTCTTTCTGCTTCAAAAAAGAATGATTTGGCTTTGTTAGTTTCCATGCCACATGATGTATGGGCCAAGTCCATACTTCTCCAGGGCTGCTCATGATTGTTGCAGGGTGACCTTGCTAACTGACTCTCGACACTTCCTGTGTTGAAATTCAGGGCTAAAGTTAGTGCCTCATTGTATCACAATGGCTTATACATCTGAAATGCATCTAGTACTTTCTTGGAATGGAAGTGAATGAACACTTGAAATAGAGGTATTATAAGTCTGCAAATTTCCATTGATATACCTGATAATGTTAGCTAAAAGTTGCTATGCTGTTTATTACCACTTCTGTCATTTGAACTATAGTGGGACATGGGCAAGTAAAAATGCAGTGAAAGCTTTTTCTTTGTTCATTGCAACCAATGTATCTCAATTGAGTGACAGTCTTATCCATGTGGCCCTCTAAACTGAACAGCACCAGTTATTATTAAACGGTTACTGTTGACCATAGTCAAGCAACAAGCAGTTACTTGTTGCTGTCATTCTTTGTTTAACCCTAACTTACAGTTGCAAGGTGGAAGTGGTACTTGTAAATGTACTACCAACCTCCCGATCTATGATGGGAGACATGCATCCTACCCTGTTCAGTTACTGTCCTCGTAGATACAACTACCAATTATCTGGTCCATGGCTTTACCACAACTTCGATCAGTTACTGTTGAGAACTTGCACTTAAAGCCTGTCATACTATAGCTTCTGGGTTTTGGATATTAGTTGCCACAATTGATGGTTAAGAAGGCCTTGGAACTGTAGACTAAGATAAAAGCAGCTTAACTAAGATTCTTTCTTTAGTAATCATCTTGCCCTGTTTCCAAAGGAAGGAGACAAAGAGATTGCTACCAAAATGCAAGATCTTGCCCTCAGTGAAGGTGCCTTACCTCGTCACTTGCACACTGCTATGTTTACAATAAGCACAGATCAGAGGATGCTTACAAATAGGTATGTCAGTCTCACTTCATATATTATGTTTAAAAAGTCTAAGTAATGGCCTAGCTAACATTAGAAACATTGCGAGGTCAGGGAAGAAAACTTGCAGTTCCTTAGGAGAATATTTTATTTGGCAGCTGGTGTGTGTTTAGAGCAAGCTTCAGCTGAGACTGCAGCCACTTAATAAACCTTTGATTTTTTTATTTTTTTTTCTCCAAAATGAGACTTGGCTTGGTTACTCATTAAAGGCTCAAGTCTTGATTTTGATTTTTTTTTTTTTCTGGAAACATTCAGGAAAAGAAAAGGCAAGTAGAATGTCTGGAATGTGTAAAAAGGTTCAGCTTTATTATACAACTGTATAAATCCTGGTGTGCACACGCCTCAGACATCTTGCATGCAGTTAGGGTCACCCATCCCACCTGAGAGAGAAGTCTCCTCATACAGAAATCATTTCATGAGTTTAGCAGTTAGTAGAACTTGTGGTCTCTGAGACTGGGCCTTGAGGGAATGCTGAGGAGGATGAGTGATAATTCAATTATTTCCACCGAAATACAAGATTATAGAAGCTTTAACTGCATGTTCCTGAAGGACTTAGAATTACTAAGCAATGTAGTGACAAGTGGATCTTGTTGCCACTCTGTCATTCAGGAGAGACCTAGTATGAAACCTTCTGTGATACTAGTTCTGTTTGGAACTACTATTACGACTTGCTTGTAAGCAATGCTTCAATTCAATGCAGTGGAACCCTAGTGACAAATCTTGGCAGAAAGAGTCAGTTGGCATAGAAGGCAGGCTCCCAAAAAGACTTTCCTAGCCAATAACTGGTAGTAAGAGCTTCAAGTAGAGCAGTTAACAGTTCTTGATAGCTTCTAGACTCTAACTGTAACTTAAGATTGACTGGATAAACTTACACTTGGTCATTAGATGTTTTAGTTTCTGCTCTATTGCTCAAGTGTTCTTTTGAGGTCTAGATCAAAAAGCATGTGCTGCTACTGTTCCGCTAACTTCACTGGAACTTCTTAAAGGCAACACTTTAAAGCATGCTAAGCATATACTTGAACTGGAATAATATAATGCTTTGTGCTCTTACTTGCCCAAGAGCATGAAGCTCTTGCTCATCTTCATTTCACGAGCATGCTCAAGGTGTCAGTGTAGTGGTCTAAAAATCTGTTTAAAATACTAACTTGCAGTTTGTTAATTTCAATGGCTTTTTCAGGCAGTTAAGTAGACATTTGGTTGGCCTCTGGACAGCTGAGAACAAAACTGCTATGAACTTGTTGAAACGTATTTTGGTGAGTAAAAATGGAATAAGGAGTAGGGAAAGAATAAAATCTGAAAGCCTGTAGTATTAGAAAACGTGGGATAGTCTATATAGTAAACACATTCCCTTTCCCCTCCAAGGGGGAAGTCTATACTGGCATCTGCTGTTTGAAGGATATTGATGGCTAGTACAAAACATCTCAGATTCTTAAAGTATTCTGTTACTTTCCTGCCATTTTTAAAAATGGTGTATGACACACAACTTAAAAATAAGCTGTCTGGCTTTTTTTTTTTCCTTATTAAAAGGCCAAAAATGTGGGAGACATAGTAAACAGTCTCTAATGCTTAGTGCCAGTAAGAAATTAAGGCAACGGTTCTGTCTATGCTTTCATGCCTGTCCAACTTTGCTTATAACATAGCTAAATTTATATATTAGCTGATACTTCCTATGTTCTTTCACCCTTACAGCCTCCTGAAAGGTTCTTGCTTAAGTTACTTCAGTGAAACTAGTTCAAAGAATGGTGTTATATGGACTTACTAAATCTGGAAAAATACCAACTTTTAAATTCAAAATAGCAGTTCCTTCATTTTTGGCAGAGCAAACTGTCTTGATCTTGGTCACTATCTTCTGGAAGGCTTAGTCAAATGATACTATCTCATCTCTAATGTCACATGCAATGTTCAATCCATATCAGAGGATATAGATGGATTTTAGTGTTACAGTATTCATCCCCCTCAATATTGCAGTAGGATTAACTCTTTTCTTCCTGCAGTCCTTAGCTTCGTTAAGTGCTCCTTTAGGAAATGGGATGTAGGCAAGAGCTCTGCTGTACTGAAGCTAATTATGTGCCTCTATTGAATGGTTCTGTTGAGGATGGTGGCATTTCACTAACGAAACCAAAAAGCTACTGTAGCTTTACATACTTGCTTTAGAGCAGAATATAAACTCTGTTTTGAAATCTCTAATTTAAAGAAATGATCTTGTTACCTAATGTGATGGTTTCTGTTCCATTAGCCACACGTGTGTTTATACTTGTTTTAAATGTTCTTAGCCACCAGGTTTGCTGGCATACCTTGACAGTGCTGATCCTGTTCCTGAAAAAGATGCCGATAGGATGCATGTTAGAGATAACTTAAAAATTGCAACTGTAAGTAAATGTAGCTGTCTTACCTCTTCCGTTTATATAGATGTACAGTCTTAGTGACTTTTCTAATCCAGACACTTGACTGTTGCATCGACTTGCATCAAACGTGTTGATAGACCTGCAACTGCAAATAACTAATAGGATTTATTCTGCAGGATCAGTATGGCAAGTTTAATAAAGTGCCGGAGTGGCAGAGGCTGGCTGGAAAAGCTGCGAAGGAAGTTGAAAAATTTGCCAAAGAAAAAGTGGATCTAGTCTTGATGCACTGGAGAGATAGAATGGGCATAGCTCAAAAAGAGGTAAAACTATTTGAAACTCTGTTACAGGAGCTTGACTAAGTGTGGAGAGGAACACCTACAACTCCATGAAATCAGAGGGAAGTTTGACAGTAATAGAAGTGTAGGAATGTGACAAACTTCCTAGTTCTGCTTCCTTTTAGCAAACTCTCTGCCTTTTGCTGCTCTTCATCTTGGGTTAGAAATGGATTCCAGGGAGAATGTAAAGCAGGCAATTGGATTCCTTCAGCATATGTATTAAGCTTTAGCTTGTTCTTGCTTTAGCCAACCTTATCAAACTGAACTGCAGCTTATGTGCATTTCTTCCAAGATAATTATACAGAAGAATAGGAAATTCCTTGAAATATGGCAAAACTAGTTTTTAAACTACATTTGGAAGAAACTATGAATATTCTTTGCATCCAAAATGATGTACTTTATGCTAGTAGTATTTTAGTTATGGAACTTGCTTGAAGAAGCTTAGTATTACCTTGAATACAGGTATCTCGGTGCTTAAATTGCAACATAAGACTATACGTAAAATCATGGTTAAGACTGAAGCGATAAGTTACGGTTTTGATCTGATATAAGAGGATAGCTCAAACACTGCTTGAGTTCTAACTGTCAGTCTCCTCTTTAATTTTATTATCATGTTCTGTGTGACAAACTCTTTGAATTATGAGGCATTTCCCTTAACTTTCTTCAGTCTCCTGACTAAGCTTGTTTTTATGCATTCTGGAAATGAAACAAACTATTATATATGCAAGGAAGGATGAAGAGAGCAATGCAATGCAGAGTATTGAAAATGCCTGTCTTTATACTTGATGTGATGTAATAATAAGCTTTAATTCAGGAAAACCTTAACTTGGTAAAATCTAGCTCAAGTTTGGTGTAGACTGTGGTGCAGAATTTGGACAGGTAATATTTCTGGAATAATGGTGAACTAGGTTCAAAACAAAGTATTAATAGAGAAATGTGGAAAAAGGTGGTGGAAGGGCAAATTGCACTTTAAGCATCTTGTCTAGATACTGAGTTTAAACAATCATTTTTCTACCTGGATTTCTGAGCTGTTTAATTTCACAGTAAATGTATACAAGTGTAGCTTGGAAAAGGTAGTAGCAAGTTTGGTATTACCACTTTGAATTACTTCAGTGGCTGTAGCTTGTTAAATGTACCTTTTCTTTTTCTTCCAACTTTCCATCACAATCAGGACAGAAACAATATGGTGAGTCTGTATATCTCTGCCGCTTGTGTGGATTATGTTGCTCAGGCTTCTGCTTGCATGTGGTACCTTGTGTAGAGCATAACATTGATTTTGTGCTTGATCAAACTAGGGAACCTTTCAGTGGCCAAGTCAGGTTTGTGACTTATTTCTGTGACTTGCTCTAGATATTTCCTTTCAAGAGCAAAGCATTCTTGTGGGTTTCCCCCTCCATCAGCTTTGGAGCTGATGAGTGCTTATGGTGATGGGAACTAAGCTTTTCTCAGGGATAACTTGTTTCTAAATGACTGACTTGTTAAACAGCTGAAAGTTTCTCTGGTGTGATTTAACTTGGTGTAAATAACACTTGTGAAAGTCTGTTGCTACTACTTGCTAGAAAAGGAGACCTTATTAATGAGGCTTAACTTAGTGTGGCTTTTGAAGGAGTAAAAAAACCCATCTTTTTATTTTAAAAGGGAAAAATGGGGAGTATCTGTACTAACTTCCTAAATTTGGCTCTTTTGCAGAACATTATTCAAAAGCCAGTGATATTAAGGAAACGACGCCAAAGAATAAAAATAGAAGCAAACTGGGATCTCTTCTATTACAGGTAAAATACTGAGATGAGTATGGTGGTCTCAGATACAAATTATTACCTGGCTGGATATTTTTGTTAATATCTTCTGAGTTGGTGTGGCTTGATTCCAATTTCTGCCTGCCTTGAAACAGTGCAAGTGCTTTGTAACAGGAACTTGTGAAAAATGAAATCCTAAGATATACTTTAAGGATTTAGCTTGTCTTTAAGAAAGGGGGGAATTTGGAAAGCTTCTCAGATGTTATCAAACTACATCCTTTTTTCCCTCAAATCAAAAAGAAGAGCGAGTAACAAACTGCAGGTGCAGATCTGCGTGATGTTGAAGGCTAAGCAAAGTAGTACTGAAAATCATTGTAGTGTGTTGGTGCGTCAACCTGTAAGCTACTCAAGATGTTTTAACTTGAATTTGAATAAAAATGAGCTTAAGGCAGGCAAAGAGAAAACACATGGATACTGGATTTCAAATAGAGCCACAGGTCCTAAATGCAGCTTGCTTACCTGTGAGTTCTTACAACTATCAAAGTTTACAAGGGAGGGGCCTCCGTCTGAAAAAAGATATTATCACTTTACTTTGGCTAGGGGTGTTACGTTAAATGGACTAATAAAGCTTGACTCTTCAACAAACTGTGAAAGCAAGCTTGGGGGAAATTCCCTAAACCTAACTGTTTGATTCAGTGCTTAATGTTTCTAAAGGTCAAATATAGTCCGTTCTGCACAAGTGTTGCATGAAAGGAAGATTTGCATGCTCCTAAACTTTGAGTATTAAAGTGCTGCTCTCAGCCATTCTGGATCCAAAGGCTGTTTTGTAACTGCCACTGAAGAATGTCCACGGACTGTCTTGTGACACTTGAGACATCAACTTCTATTTTCCTGCATGAACTATTTTTTTTTTTTGGTTGGTTGTTTAAAACATACATTTGGTATGTGCATGTCTGCTGCCCTGGGTTATTGTTCACTTGCAGTCCTTGCTGGCAGATACAATGAATAGCTTGCACTTCTCCTGGTCATAAACTATATGCAGATAACCAATTGAGCCAAAAGGGATGACAACAGGCATGCTTTAGTCTAGGCTGACCTCCATGACTAGGAAAATGCCATACAAGTGAACAACCATAATTACTGTAACAAACTAGAGACCACTACTCAGTGCCTTGTAATTAAGGTCCACTAATGCTAATCTTCTCTAGCTTGCTAGCTGAGTCTTGTCTGACTTTCAGATAATGTTTTGAGGGGTTCAAACTATGTAACTTCTTTTTTAGATTTCTTCAGGATCATGCTAGATCAAACTTGATTTGGAACTTCAAAACACGGGAAGAACTGAGAGATACTCTTGAGTCTGAGATGAGAGCATTTAATATTGACAGAGAACTTGGTAGTGCTAATGTTATCTCATGGAACCATCAGGAGTTTGAGGTAAATGACCTACTGTAGGAGAAATTGCATATGTAAAATATGTCTACTTAAAATGTCACTTTTCTGTCTCTAACTACACGAGTGAATCTTGCGTTCGCAATCCCTGACTGCAAGCTAGAATTCTTTTGGGGCTATACTGCTAAGGCTTGAGGGTGTGAACAGGTCCTATTGTCCGGTGTCACTCTACAAAACTGAAACCTCTTCAGCCTGGGAGATGACACTGTAGAGGTGAAACATTGGTCAGAACCCTTGTCGTCTTCCTGCATTAAGAGGAAAAGAGAAGAGTTGGTGTTACATTGTTGTCAAGATAAGTCATACTTGTTCTTGAATGAGCCCTATGAGACTTGTTTTGGGTGGTTTCACAAGCCGCTTCTTCCTGATCGCAAGTTCCTTGTCTTTATTTCCTTTGTGTCTCAGTGATCCTAGGGCTGTTAAACACTGGGTTGCCGAACCATGAATAGGTTATGTGGCTAAAACCATGCTGCTCTGTAACTTACGGATCAAGGATACTGTTTTCACATTCTAGGAACAGCAGTACCTAATGTCAAAAGAGCCCTTCAGGCTTCTGCAAAGCAATTGGTATGGTCCTAATTGGCTTTCCCAAAACAACTTGCAAGATGTTTTCAAGTAATGTGCTAATAAACACTTTCTGTACTCTTATCTCCAGTATTGTTATGGTTTCACACAGTTTTAATTACTGTGTAACGCTAAAGCAAAGTAAGGCCACACTTGAATTCAACTGTATGATATTCTTAGATATTCCCAATGCCATCCTTGTCACAGTACAGCTTTCTAGTTGAAATTTGAGCAGAGGACTACTAGTGAAACAAGAGTAAACTGCTGCTTTTGAGGAATTCTCAGTTGACTACGCTGGCAAATTGGAAAGAATTGCAAGACATCAGGCTGATGCTTTAGGAGAAAGAACTATGTATGCAACTTATCCCTATCTCACAGCTACAGATTACTTCTTACCTTGATGCAGTAAATAGCTAAGTTTGGGTTGGTTTTTTTTGCACTGCCATTTAGCTTTCAAAGTTTCCTTCAGGTATGGGTCAGGCGCAGGACTTCTAGGTGCCACAGTATCTGCTATCCCAACTCTATCTCTGTGCTTTAGAGGTGCTAACTGGGGCAGAATCAAAAGTACAGATTTGAAACTTAGTAATACAGGCTTCCCACCTGCACTTTGTGCTCCTGTGTGGTTTATGCTACTAGAATGTATTCACTAGCATTCTTGCAGTTACAGCCTGGGCTACTCTGGGACTGGCTTGGGGGGGCTTCTGTAACATGATCTTTGAACAGCTGCTGTGTCAGAGATTTGCTTTTGAATATTTTAAATGAGTACTTTATCAGGCTATGCTGTAAGTATTTGAACTAACTACGTAGCGGTGACAAAGGCTTCTCTGTCAGCTGTCGAACCTGTCACTTTGCCAAGGGGGATGGTGGCGGTGGCTTGAGACTGCTCTGGAAGTGTACTAGTTAGTGGGACATCTTTGTATCTTGTGCTGTGGTCAAATCTGGAGATAACTTTATGTGGTCTCATGACAGTGGCCTGCAAACTATAGATAAGAAAAAAAGGCTGCGGAGAGCGGCTTTTGTGGTATGTTAGAGGTACCTCTAAATGAGGTGCTTGCGAAACGCTCAAAACCACTGAGCATTGAGGCACATGGTTAAATTTAATGTAGTTGCTCTGAAGTTAATGGTGGCTCTCATTTGTGCAATTTGACTTCAGCTTCTTGGTGTGTATACCGATGCCTCTAGGCTTTTATTACCCAGCAAAATAGCAAGTATAACTAGTAATTAAGTTGTGCTTATGTTTCATACTTGTAGTAACATTGGGTGAAACACCTTGCAATAGAATAACTACTTATTAAAGCTTGAGTCACTGAATACATCATATATTATCCAAGTTTAGTTAATAAAGCCAGCTTATACTAGAAACAAGTAACTTAAAGGCTGGAAGCTGGTATTTCAGTAAGATGAGACGCTTCTTTTGTTCTGGGGGGCAACAATAGCTTATGGCATATATTTTGTAGCTGTGTTTTTCTTTTACAGCAAACTTGCAGATTTCAATATTCCTCAGACTGTAGGAAGGGTTGCTAATGTTGTTGAGTTTATGGATGCAAGCAAATACAGTAATGTTATGCAAGCAAAAACTTAATAAAGGAGAAACAATATTTACTGTTAAGTAACTTGTTCTGTGTTACAGGTAAAATACGAGTGCCTTTCTGAAGAAATAAAAATAGGGGATTATTATCTGAGATTGCTACTGGAAGAAGATGAAACTGAAGAGAGTGGAGCAATCAAAAAATCGTGAGACACTATTAAAATCCTATCTCATTCCCAAGGTCTCAGTTTGTTTTCTTCACTAAAATCTCATCTCTTTTTAGATATGAATTCTTCAATGAACTCTACCATCGCTTCTTGCTTACTCCAAAAGTGAATATGAAATGCTTATGTCTGCAAGCATTGGCCATTGTTTATGGAAGATGTCATGAAGAAATAGGACCGTTTTCTGATACTAAGTACATTGTTGGGATGTTAGAAAGGGTAAGAATTATTTAAAATTACTTGATATAGTAGTTAACGTACAGCTAGTCCAACATATGTTCAGATCCTTCAAGTTGCCGTGAAACCCAAGTTTTGGTTTTACAGAACGTGAAGCTGCAGCATGAATACTTTTTTCCATGCTGTCACCAAGTGTTCCTAGTATTTCCCCTTGATTCAGTTGAAGTTTCAGAAAAAAACCTGCTGATCATAAAGGTATTTCAAACTAGTCTCTTTATATCTGCATTTTGTTGGCCTTAGCAGGTTTTCAGGCTGTACAGAAATAGTGTGAAGGAACTTTGTGTGATGTTAATTTTGTGCTTGCTTTTGAAAAATGCACAAGCGTGAAGCTTTTTAAGAGGACAACCTTGTTCCATGTCACATGATTTCAATATATTGATTTCAAGAGTAGTAGCAACAGCCCCAGACCTAATGATAATGATACCTAATGGTAGCCTTAGATGGGCACGTGTGATGGATTAGATTTTTAGATGGGTTAGTGGTAACCACTTTCTGTTAAGCCTCTGTTATGTCTGACAACTGATGCAGCTTGCAAAAATACATTTCCATGCAGTCTGAAGAAGAGGTTCTTTGCTATCATCAGTGTGCGTTTTAGATCTGGCTGTTGTAAAGGAAACTGAACCAATGCAGTCTCTTGTTATTTTGCCCTGAGTCTTGATAGTCTCACCAGAGATGTAACATCAAAGACCCATTCTGTCTGCTGGCTGAAAGCATTCTCTTTTTCCCTTGTATTTGCGTTAACCGGCTCACTGGGGAATCCAAACACTGTCCCTTTAAAACAATGGATTTAGCAGAAAAGTGGGTTGGAGTGTCAGACCCAGAGCAACAAAGGGAATGGAGGACAAGGCCTTTCCTCCTCAGTGGCAGAAGGCTACAATTGTTAGCTGTGCATGAAACTGGACACTTAATAGTCAGCAGTGTTATCCTGGGCATGAAAAAGGTAAATGAGTCTTTGCAGGTGCAACTGTATTAACTTTCAAAGGTAACTTTTAATATGCACTATCAAATACTAATTTGTTCTCTCCTGCTGCAATAGTGCACTGATAAGCTTGAGCGGGACAGATTGATACTGTTTCTCAACAAGCTGATCCTTAATAAGGTAAGGTGGCTATGTACCCTTAACAGTAGTTTATCGGTCTTTCAGCTGTATAAAATGGTCTGAACTAGTCTTTCAGGGTTAACTTAAGCAAAAATTCAGGTCTTGAGGAAGTCTTAAAACAACATTTCATACAGCTTTCTGGGATGTGGCAGTTGCTATTTACTGGTGGAAAAGCTGAAGGAAATGTGTGGATATTGTGGTGTTTGTACCATTCTAGTCACTAGAGAATGATTTGACTTTTCTCATGGCGCTTCTTACTTGAATAAAACTGTTCAGTACATGTAACAGCTCTTATCTAGAAAATGCTTGCGTTAACTCAGTTCATTCGTTAACAGAAAAATGTGAAGGACCTTATGGATTCAAATGGCATTAGAATCCTTGTAGATCTGCTTACTCTGGCACATCTTCACACAAGCAGAGCTACAGTCCCTCTGCAGGTATGTGGCCTTTGTTTCTTACTACTCATACATTGCTTTGCTAAAAGGACAATTCCTAAATAAAAAACAAACAAACAAACAAAACCAAAAACCAAACACAATGTCCTTTCCACATTTCCTGTAGAAATGTGATATTTGCACTGAAGCTAAAGCTATTCTTATCAACTTCTAGAGCAATGTGATTGAGGCAGCACCTGATATGAAGAGGGAGAGCGAGAAAGAATGGTACTTTGGCAATGCTGACAAAGAAAGGAGTGGTCCTTACAGCTTTCAAGAGGTACCTGTTGGCTTCAAACTCTCAAACTTGACAAATTATTTCCATTCTGGTGACTGGGTGTGTTTCAAACAGTGAGAGGGAAAACTGAACAATGCTAAACTATATTCTCAAAGTAACTCTTTAAATCAGGATTAAAGCTAGATAAGAGACTTGATGTTGTGCCAAGAACCACAGCCTTTTTGGTAAGGCTGCCTACCCCTCCATGCCCCAGTTATGTTGCAATTAACCCATCAATTTTTACTTCATGTTTCCTGAGAGTTATAAATACGTTGGAATTTCATGCGACTGTAGTAGTCTGTCATACAGCAGTTAAAAGCTTGTCTTGAGTGTGAATGTTTAGGAGCAAAGGTAGCTCTGAATGCTGAATCAACTAAATTCATTTCTAATCATGCAATAGATGCAGGAACTGTGGAACAGTGGAAAGCTGACTTCAAAAACACGTTGCTGGGCTCAAGGTATGGATGGCTGGCGACCGTTACAGGTCATCCCTCAGCTGAAGTGGTGCTTGCTTGCCAGTGGCCAGCCTGTGTTGAATGAGACTGACCTTGCCACACTTGTACTCAACATGCTCATCACAATGTGTGGATACTTTCCCAGCAGGTAAACACTAATTTTCAGCAGAAGTGCTTAACTTTCTGTGGCAGGTGCATAAATTCATAAATTCTATCTTAAAGCTTTTCTTAGAAACCAAGTAGTACATTAATGAACTGCATTAAAGAGCCTTTGACATAGTAGTAATTAATTCTGCAGACAAATAGAGAGTTTGTAAATGAGACAATACTAATGTTGTGAAAGGGACTGCAAGAATGAACGCACAAGCTACATGCGTTTCTGATGCACAGCAACGTAGTCTTAGTCTTGCAGGCAGGCTCTTGTTTAAGTTAAAAACAAAGCTGCTTTAATGCATGATATTAAACTACACTTATCAAGTCTAACAACAAACTTTGAAGTTAAAAATAACACTGAATATTATGATCTCAATAGCCTGATACTTATAGCTTAATAAAGTTGTTCATTTTTGAAGAGGAAGGCACAAAGGCACATGTGTGCTTACTGCTGTGCCACTTTTTTTTTTTTTTAGGGATCAAGACAATGCTATTGTAAGACCTCTGCCTAGAGTGAAAAGGCTGTTGTCAGATAGTACCTGCCTTCCTCATATCACTCAGGTAAGCAACTCTTCAAAAATGTATCTAAATGAGTAAAAGTCTGACTTACTCTATCATCTTCCCCCTGTGAATGCTTTAAGTGGGACAAACACATCAAATGACATCTGTAACATCCTGCAGATCTCTGGACAAGCAGTTGTTTATTTCACCGGGTGTTACAAATTTCATGTTGTTTCAGCCAATATCTCATTAATTAATCTTCCACCCTTAGAGATACTGAAAAGCCATCTGGACGTTGTCCTTGGCAGCCAGCTCTAGGTGACCCTGCTTTTGAGCAGGGGGCTTCAACAAGATGACCTCCAGAGGTCCCTTCCAATTTTAAACATTCTGTGATTTGAACTTGTTATTTTTAGGCTGAAGTATTCTGTAACTGAAATTCTTCTAAGTTTCCTGGCTTGTCCCAGTACTGAATTAGTGAAAACTTCAATTTTGTCTAGGTAACTTGCACTGCTCAAGCAGCTAATGTAAATGCTTGTTTTTGATTTCAGCTATTACTGACTTTTGATCCTATCCTTGTGGAAAAAGTCGCTATATTGCTGTTTCATGTCATGCAAGATAACCCTCAGTTACCTCGTTTTTATCTGAGTGGAGTTTTCTTCTTTATCATGATGTACACGGGTTCCAATGTACTTCCTATTGCAAGGTGAGGAAAAAGAATAGCTAAAAATCTCTCTTGACCAGTCATGCTCAGAAGGACTGGTGTTCTAAATGCTCCAGGGAGTGTGGCTTGCTAGAACCAACGTGGGATTGCAAGCAAATGCCTTCTAGAAGAATTGCCTCCACGTGGTCTAGTCAGTCACTAAAATGAATGGCTTATGACTGCCAGGGAGGGAACGAGAGCATGTCTAATCATATAGTTCTAACAGTACAACTAGGCATAGCTTATTGTAGAAGGACAAATCGTTACAGGCACTGAAGAGTAGTAATATAGCCTACTGATATGCTAATATAGTTTTTGATAGTAAACAGCTATCAAAAGTGGTGGAAAAATCTAATAGCCTGGTTTAGTATTGAAGCCTAAAACAGGTAAATCAGTCTGTACTGCCTGACCCAGATGCACTGCATGTGCAGGTGGCTATTGAAGTTCATTCCAGTGCTCTTCCTCTGAATTCAATAGTTCATAAAAAGCTATTGTACAATTCCAGTAAAGTCTCTTCTATAGCGAAATGCATTGAGGAATGATTGCGTGTTTACACGATGACTCTAGCGTAACAGGACTGTCAGCAGTTAGTGTAAGGTCATCGTGTTTCATCCCTGCAATGGTGATCTAATGGTGGAGGGAGAGGTTTGTAGGGAAAGGTTGTCTGTACCTCAGTGAGCTTCATTGTGGTGGTTTTTTTTGTGTGTGGAGAAAACAAGCTTTCAGGAACAAGACTTTCAAACTGAAATGATGAACATAAGGCAACATCTATAACATGGGGGTGCTGAACTTGGTAGAGTTCCCAAGGATTTGATGGACTTTGTACAGAGATTCATTCAATTGTTGCTGTTACTCTTTTATCTCAAAGTAAATATATGACACTTTCCAGCTGGACTATGCTGGTCTGCTTATCTTTCAAGGGTGCCTTAAGTATCAATTAAACAGAAAATAACTGCTGTTTCTCTTCTAGGTTTTTGAAATACACACATACAAAACAAGCTTTCAAATCTGAAGAAGTGAGTAGATTGCGAAAGTAACTACCTCTGTTTCCAAATAGTTTTGCGGACCACCTGTAGTTATTTTAACAATACTTGCTGCTTGTTCTTTTTCTAAGCTCTCAAGAGTTAGAATTTAAGAACTTTAAGGGAAAAGGGGGAGGGTTTTTTAGATCTCAAGTTTGTTAGCAAGACTGAAATCAGATTACCTTTGAAATGCCAATGCGATCTCTTCTGCAGACAAAAGGTCAAGATATAGTTCAAAGAAGCATACTTGGACATATTCTTCCTGAAGCAATGGTGTGTTATTTAGAAAACTATGAACCAGAAAAATTTTCTGAGATATTCCTTGGAGAATTTGACACTCCTGAAGCAATTTGGAGCAATGAAATGAGGTAACTGTTTTCTGTCAGAGGGACAAATAAATCTGAACTACATCTCATGCTGAAGAGGTGTTGTCTTTGACATTTCTAAAGAATGCTGTAAATACCTGGATTCCATGGTTTCGTTACTTCCTTCTGTTTGCCTTCTGCAAGGGCAATGTCCTGCATTACCCTTTGCTTCTATCAAAAATAACAGGAGCGGGGAGTGGAATTGGTAGTGGGAAGGGGAATATTTCCCTGAATATCTGACAGCATGCTTTACATCTGCCTTTTATTGTACTTGATTGAGTTCCTTTCATGAGTGGAGACATCACTATTTATGTGGACTGCTTTATACTTACTTTACTAATTTATTACCAGCACGTGTCTAGGGGAGAGACCTCTAATACATTACATATACATATACATACCTTAAAAACATTTTTAGGGTCTCCCAACAAGTAAAGAGATGTTGAGGGAGGGCAAAAATGTCACTCTACATTGTTTTTAATAAGCTAATTTTCATGTCATTGAAATAGCTTTATAACAGAATAGGCCTGAATCCTAGTCTGAATCCCCTGTGAAATGTGGGAAACTACTAAGGAAAATCTTCTCAGAAGAAATCATTGAATACACTTGTACAGTCACTGAGGATTGAGGACTGCTTGGCAAGCATTAAACCAAACTTTGTAACTTTTAGGCGTCTTATGATAGAGAAGATTGCTGCTCATCTTGCTGACTTCACCCCTCGTCTTCAAAGCAATACAAGAGCACTCTACCAATACTGTCCTATCCCAGTTATCAACTATCCACAACTGGAAAATGAGCTGTTCTGTAATATTTATTACCTCAAGCATCTCTGTGATACACTCAGATTTCCAGACTGGCCAATTAAAGATCCAGTAAGTAAGAAGTATTTGGGGATTCATTTAGTTCTTGATCTTTCAGAGCCTTAGAAGTGGTATTTGTAACAAAAATTAAGGACATCAAATGCTAGATTTGTTGCAAGTAACTGATTGAGCCTAATTTTCAGTTCATAAGCAAATATGTTGAACACTTCTGTCTTGAAGCAGAACAGTCTTCATGCTATATAGCAACCATGTGTTAAGTATATCCTCCTTGTGGTGACTACTAAAAAAGCAAAATAAAGCATCCAAGAAACTTCAGTGAGTGTTTCAATGAACCTCAAGTGATTTGGGGGGGGCAGGGAATTATCACTTTTGGATTCTTGTTTGTCCATGCTGGACAAGAAATGGAGCTAACATTAACTGAATTGGTGAGATCTTTTTGGTACAAGTCTATGGTCTAGATCTTTCTAAGCAGCTTTACTTATTCATGTGGCTTTGTTGCAGTTTTTGTAGTATCGAGATGTGAACTGCATATCCTTTAAGTGATTCTCCCTCTTCTAATGTGACTCTTACATAGACATTTTAATCTTAAGGAAAAGGATTAGGTCTTTGAACTTAGGGTATAAGGATTCATTAATAAAGCAGCACTTTATTAAAAAAAGATGATGTGTACTGGTGTCAGCATAAATGAAACACTAATAAATTGTAATCATTTAGGTTAAACTGTTGAAAGATACACTAGAAGCTTGGAAGAAGGAGGTAGAAAAGAAGCCACCTACCATGTCAATAGATGATGCTTATGAAGTCCTTAACCTTCCCAAAGGGCAAGGCCAGTAAGTTGTTTTCAGTATTTAAAGTTGTATAACTACATTTACATAAACTCCATACACTGAACAAACTGAAATTTCTTATCTTGGTACTTGCAACCAGTTAGTGGTACCAGTTCAGTTATGTCTAGCACCCACTTCTTTCACGGTGGAAGATTACTTTATCTAAAAAGAAACAAAGCTTGAAAATCCAACTCCAGTGCTTGAGAGAATAATTTTGAAGTGTTCAGATAAACTGGAACTGGGGAAAAAATTCTTTGAGCTCTGCTTCAAAGCATTCACCAGGCTGTTTTACAGGACAAGCATTAGACTCAACCATAGTGAGCAAAGAATATGGCAGAACTTGAATATGTTCAAAATGGAACTTGGTTTCTCTAATCATCCTTCTTCCCCCTGCCAAGTATTGTCCTTTTTCTTGGTGATAGTATCCTTGGGATATTTTACCTCCTATCTTGCCACTGATTTCTGACTTCAGGCCTCTAGAAAAGAACTGACAGCACTTTGTATTTATCCTTCAAGAACAGTGCAGTTACTACAAATCATGAACTATTAACTTTGACCACTTATAGCTCATTTAGACTCTTCATTTAGAAGATTCAGGGACTTCGAGCACCTTCTGGTTAGTATATTCAGTACAAGATATACTAAAATACGTTCTATTTCTAAAATTTCTTTCTATTCTGTGGCCACATGATTACCCCCATTCAGTGTCAGCTGATGAAGCAGATTTTCAAATTGAAATGAGAGCTTTGTAGTTTTCACTTAATTGCAGTTACTATTAGTACTGTTGTCAGAATACAGTCTTAGTTTTCTGGTTTTTTTTTTTTTTTTTTTTATATTACTCAATGTAATGGGACTTGTTTTCTCATAGACATGATGAAGGCAAGATCAGGAAAGCTTATTTCAGGCTGGCACAAAAATATCACCCAGACAAGAATCCAGAAGGCAGGGTATGTATAACACAAATTTATGGTGTTATTAAAGTGGGTACAAATTCAACTCTTATGTGTATTAAGAACTCTGAAATGCCCCCTTATATTTTCTTTCTCCCTTTTAAAAGCTATGCCCTAGATGAATACCAGAATACAGATTAATACTACAGATGAGTAATTTAACTGATGTCAATCAAGGAATATTAGGATTTCTACAGTGAACTGATGTAATCAGGTCAGACCCACATCTCAGAAAGCATCTAGTTTAAAAGAGTTACACAGGACCTGAATAGGCTAATTGCTTCCTTTCAAAGACAGACTGCATCCTCTGCCCATTCTTACAATCAATTAAACTGTACTTACTACTTTAGTCATAGTGGAATTGACTTAGTTTTAGTCTCTTGCCTATGGCAGAGTTTAGGAGACAAAAGAAAACTGATCTGTGAACCAGTGTTCTTAAGGTTGTTTGGTGTATTTTCTGAAGTGTAATAAGGCAACAAAACTAGCGTTGTGGCTAATAACCTGGAACGCTTTATTTTACCTGCATCTAAACTGATGCTGCAGACTTGTAATTTAGGGGGTTCCCAGCAACTCTTAAGACTATTCTTCTTTATTTGCAGGATATGTTTGAAAAAGTTAATAAAGCTTATGAGTTTCTATGCACAAAGTCTGCCAAGGTGACAGATGGGCCAGATCCAGAAAACATAATTTTGATCTTGAAAACTCAAAGCATTCTCTTCAACAGGCATAAGGAAGGTAAGCATGCTGTCCCAGAAGAATGTTTTATGTTCATTTCTTTAGTGGCTATCGCAGTCAGTTTTAATCTCTGTTCTTGGGTCTGTTCTGTTGATCTGGTTTCTGGCTTGCCGCAGCATTATGTAGCTGTGGTAAAGGGCTTCAAAACAGGACTTTCTTCCATGAAATAAATTCATCTGCAGTAAAACTTAATTCAAAAAAGCATGAGTAGCTTTTTGAAATTCTCTGCACCAATACTAATCAGTTTGAATCTTCCTCCATATATAACTTAGACTTACAATTCTGGCTACATAGAAGAGTCCTCAATAGTACTCGGTCACCCAGATGACAAATTCTGGGTATAGAATCATTAAGGTTGGAAGAGACCCTTAAGATCATCGAGTCCAACCGTTAACCTATCACTTCCAAGTCCACCACTAAACCATGTCCTCAAGCACCACGTCTACCCGGCTTTTAAATACCTCCAGGGATGGAGACTCGACCACTTCCCTGGGCAGCCTGTTCCAATGCCTGACCACCCTTTCGGTGAAGAAGTTTTTTCTAATATCCAACCTAAACTTCCCCTGGCGCAGCTTGAGGCTGTTTCCTCTTGTCCTATCACTTGTTACTAGGGAGAAGAGACCGACCCCCACCTTGCTACAACCTCCTTTCAGGTAGCTGTAGAGAGCAATGAGGTCTCCCCTCAGCCTCCTTTTCTCCAGGCTAAACAACCCCAGTTCCCTCAGCTGCTCCTCCTAAGACTTGTTCTCTAGACCCTTCACCAGCTTCGTTGCCCTTCTTTGGACATGCTCCAGCACCTCAATGTCCTTCTTGTAGTGAGGGGCCCAAAACTGAACACAGTACTCGAGGTGCGGCCTTGCCAGTGTCGAGTACAGGGGCACGATCACCTCCCTGGTCCTGCTGGCCACACTATTCCTGATACAGGCCAGGATGCCATTGGCCTTCTTGGCCACCTGGGCACACTGCTGGCTCATGTTCAGGCAGCTGTCAACCAACACCCCCAGGTCCTTTTCGGCCAGGCAGCTCTCCAGCCACTCCTCCCCTAGCCTGTATAAATGAGACTGTTTGTCTGTTTTTTAATAGCCACATGAGTGTAATCTTGTGTAAGTTCCGACTAGTGTTAGTCCTCTGGTGAGTGTACTGCAACACTAGTTCACTAGTTCTTTCACAGCCCAGCTGGGAAAGAGGCATAGCTAGAGTACCCTAACCCTTGGCTCTAGCTGCAGTCCCTGGTTGGCAGCTTCTGGCATGCCCAAGTCTTGCAAAGTCAACAGTGTTACATTATAATGGTAAACTAAGAACCTCATATGCAATCGTAGCTCTGTCAGTTGTGTGGAGGCAGTGACAACATTAATGTAGACTTTTATATAGGTTGGCTCACAATCAGCTCTATACTGCAAGATGAAATTGTTCTTCAGCACTGCTGAACCCTGAAGGAATGAAAAATATAATTATGTAAAGCATACGATTGCCACGTCAAACTGGGAAAGGTCCTTACAGGCTTATTGTTAGAGAGTCCTGGCCTAAGACAGACAGATGAAGCTATACTTGTGTTTCTCTGGAGACAGACAAGCATCATTTGGAAGGCTCTGAGCTTGGGGGCTTGCTGAGCTGGACATAAGTCTTTTTAATCTTAAATGAGTTCTTTCCATGAAGCTCTGTCAGCTTCTAGCGTGAGCAGTCTTATGTGACAAGGAGTCAGATTGTGTGGACTGCTCAGTCTTGCTCCAGTTTTCCCAAGTGTTGGCTTTCTTTGACTCCTAGTCCTTACATATCTGATATATCTTCCACTGATAATTATGCGGTGGTTTAAATTGCTTAGACTCTGCATATATGTAAACTTTGACTCTCTTTCTCTTCCAGAGTTGAAACCTTACAAGTATGCGGGCTATCCTATGCTGATAAAGACTATTACCATTGAAACATCAGATGACCTCTTGTTTTCCAAAGAATCTCCTCTGTTGCCCGCTGCTACAGAACTTGCTTTCCATACTGTCAATTGTTCAGCATTAAACGCCGAAGAATTGAGAAGAGAAAATGGAATTGAGGTAAATGGAAAGAAATGTATTGAAATTTTTTTTTTTAGTCTAACTTTTCCACAGCTAAAAGTCCTGGATCCTCAATGCATAGGACATCAGATGCAACTGAGAGTCACTTTTGGTCTTATTGAGACACTTGTCCGTTCTTACTGCTCTTTTCTGGATGCAGTAGGAAAAGCCTCTTGCAGAGTATGCCCCCTTTCTGGACCTAGGCTTGTCTGTTGAACTGTGGATAAGCAAACTACATATGATGTTGCTATACTTCTTTACAAAACTCTATTAAGAGCTGCATTCTGTATGTGAAAGAACAGATAAACATGAACGAGTCAGTTGAGCAGAAGGGCTTTTCATTGTGTACATTAGCTCAGCTGTGAGAATGCTATCAACTTTAAAGCACCAAATGCGAGTACCAGCACTTGCAAGGAATTTTGCCCCTACAAACCAATTGAGCAAGTGGCAGGTTTTGTCAAATGTTTCCCTTCAGCCACAAAACATTAGCTGATAAACCCTTTTTTAATTTCTGCCAGCTTTTGTCAGTTTTTGTTGTGACTGAACATATGTGTCATCCAATCCTCACAGGTATTGCAAGAAGCATTTAATCGTTGTGTAGCAGTCTTGACTCGTTCTAGTAAACCAGATGATATGTCTGTACAGGTAAGTTGCAGCAACTTTAACTGATTGTAACAGCTTCTTAGAAGACTATACATACATATAAAATATTTTTATATATATATAAATATCATAATAAATATAAGTCTGTATATATAAGATATTGATATAGTATTATATTAAAAAAAGGATTGTAAACATGCATTTCCCCTCTACTTGGAACCAATAAAATACTGCTTTTTTGTAGGTATGTGGATATGTTAGTAAGTGTTACAGTGTAGCAGCTCAGTTTGAGGAATGCAGAGAGAAGATCACAGAAATGCCTAACATCATTAAGGACCTCTGTAGACTACTATATTATGGCAAGGTAAGAGCTCCCTTCCTTTGCCTAAATGGGTATTTAACTGCTAAATGTTTAGGGGAACGTTCTGTTTTTGAGAGAGAGCACAATTGCAGAGACTGATCAAACCCTTCTGTAAGATCCCAGCTAATCATTATGGGATACAGAACTCTACTGCCTTGTTCTCAACACTTGTATTTGAATCCATGTAGTGGACTTAAAGTGCAATCACTGTAAAGATTCAGCTATTTTTGCCTTTTAACTGACTTACTGGTTTATTGTACTAAATCAGCAGATAAAAGTACTAGAGCTAGATCTTATGTAAGCAGATAGACTCCTAAATCAGCATAAACTCTGGGAACAGTATTCAAGAACTTCTGTTGCCATTCAGCTCTTTAGAACTTATCTCATGTTATATAAATGCTGAATTTTGTCTGAATTAAGAAAGGAAAGCTTGTCTCGAACTTTTCATATGGGGTATGTGAAAACAGAAGACTATAGAAAACAGAAGACTATAAAACCAGATTATAGTAATTGACTATAGGTGCTTGTCTGTTCTTTAGTCCCTGCAAAACACATGTATTGCCATAAAAAGCTCACCTGGGCATCTCTGCCACCTTCTTGAATTGTGTTTTCCACCAGTTCATCAATGCTTCTTTCTAATCATATGAAATAACTATCAAGTACTCTTCCTTTGAAGGATGCTGACTAATTAGCCATGTTCTTGGCCACGAGACACTTCAACTGCAGATGTTCTGTCTACTTCAGTTTTCATCTTTGTGCTGCTTAGATAGTACTCTAGAATTAGCAAGTTGTGGCTTTAAGCCTTTGTTTGGTAAGGAAGCCAGTTGGCTTTCTTTAGTCACCAGTACTAAGGCAAACTCTTTTTCCTTCCTCAGAACATACCACGAGTAGCTTCTTTGGGAGTGGAGTGTGTTAGCTCCTTTGCCTTAGATTACTGGCTACAAACGCACTTGTTCCAAGCTGGCGTTCTCTGGTACTTACTGGGTTACCTCTTCAACTATGACTATACACTAGAAGAGAGTGGTATTCAGAAGAGTGAAGATTCAAATCACCAGGTAATGTTAACAAGGTGCATGGTTTCAGACACTAACGATTGTTGCTTGCCATCTCTTATTAAGAAAATAAGCGTATTCAAATACTAGTTAGAATCATTGAATTACATGAACAATAATGTTAACAGAGCAGTTTTGGAAGGGGATTTTTGTGTAGTAGTGTAAATACTGTTGTTTGGGTTTTGTTTTTTTTTTTCTTAGAGTTCATGTTTTGAGTCCAAGTGTATAAGCTGCCAAAACCTGTATTTCCTAATAGACTTAATGCAAGAGATTTTTATCTACAGTGAAGAGTAAAGAAGTAAATTTGTGCTATCAGAAGGAAAAAGTCCTTTTTTCTTGAGGCTCCACTGAAGGGGCTGTCTACTGATACCATGAACTTACCCGAAGTGTCTGCTTTAGGACCATATTGTCCCTTTGCCCCACAGCTACGTAAGAGGGTTCACACTTCCATTTCCTTAAACAGTGACCCACTAAGTATGGCATTTCTTCCTCAGCTACTGGATGAGATGAGCTTTGAACAGTCTATTGTAGTTATTAACTCTTGTATCACTGTCATAAAAGGCTTATTATGCTGATACTTGACTGTGCTAGCAGGAACTGTTGTCTGGTCAGAAGCTATTACACTAAACAGCTTCTGTAGTTTTTAGCTTATCTTGATGCCCCAGTTTTTCCTACTTATCAGTGTTCGTGTCTAACTGCATTTATTAAGCCCACAACACAGTGATCATATTGTGCTCTTCTGCAGCACTTAGTGTTTTATTAGACATCAGTGCATAATTAGTGATGCAGATAAATAGGGAATACCAGTTCTGTTCATTCTGGTGCAGAAGTGTTGAACAACTCTTTCTAGCTATTCTAATATTTCTTCAGTAAGCTCTAGCTTTTTTATAACTGTCTTTGTATTTTTCAGGAGGTAGCAAATAGCCTTGCTAAGCTCAGTCTCCTGGCCTTGAGTCGCCTCGGAGGGTATCTCTCTGAAGAACAAGCTACACCTGAAAACCCAACGATCAGGAAAAGCTTGGCTGGAATGTTGACACCCTATATTGCAAGGAAACTTGCTGTGGTCAGTCCTACTGAGGTAGGCATCTGTTGGCCAAAACTTTCTCTATTGATTTATGGAAGGAGTACCTGGTCACTTCTAAAACACTGAACTCTTAGATCAACCTGATACAGAGAACAGCACTATGGTTGTTTTTTTTTCTTTTCTTTTCTTTGCAATTGGAGTAACTGCAAGGAAAAGAAACTGTTTCAGCCTCAAACACTATGGACAGGAACAGTACCCTATAGAATAATATTTGCAAAACAAATATGGGAGCAAAGAAGTTGAGGTAATTGTTGAAGGCTTAAGGATATCATGATAATGGAGAGTAAAGAGAGTAGTTTATCCTTTAATGGGGCCAAGGAAGTCATCTACAAAGAGATGATGCAGATAGTTGCTCGCTGTCAAAAACAGGAGAATCTGAAATAAGTGTGGCTCGAAGCAGAGTAAAGAAAAATTAAAATATAGGTTGTACTGTACCAAATAACTTAAACATACTGTTTTTCCAGTGTATGGAAAACATGACACTTCAAACCTGCTTATGAAATTAGTCTGGTTGTTAATGAGATTGGATTAACTTATGTCATGAAACACACTGATTACTGTGCGTAATGATCGAGAACGAAGTTGTAAACATGTACATTGTGTAATTCCTTATTTCTTAGACTCTGAAGATGCTTAACAGTAACACAGAGAACCCCTACTTGATCTGGAACAATGGGACAAGAGCCGAATTACTTGAGTTTTTGGAATCTCAACAAGAAAGCATGATTAAGAGAGTAAGATACTCTTTACTTTAAATCCTGCTACTATTTTTTTTTAACTGTTTCATGTTTTGGTACAGCTGCTTGTGATATGGTGGTATAATTAATACAAGCATCCATTGTTGTCTACTCCTAAGTCAGTTTCTTCATTCAGTAGTCTTAAAAAGAAAACCAAAAACCTACACAAGCAAACTCTTATTTCTTGTAATGTTTCAATCTGTCTTGAGCTTCTGACTTTTGCTAAAGCTTTAAGTTTTCTGATCAAGTATTGTTTATTTCATTATCGGGTTATAGCTTTACACTTTCTACAAAATTAGTTTCTAACTGAGCTTGTGCTGTTTATCTCTGCTTAAAGGGGGATTGTGACAAGAGCTATGGGTCTGACTTTGTCTTCAGTGACCATGCAAAGGAACTTATTGTGGGAGAGATTTTTGTTAGAGTCTACAATGAGGTCCCTACCTTCCAACTAGAGGTGAGATGTAGCTAAAACCTTCCTGTTGAAACTATATTTGGAATGTTACTTCTTCCTCTTTATCTATCTTTTAATACAAACAGAATGGAGAAAATACGGAATCTTACGGAAATTCCCTTCAACGTGATCAGCATGTTATGGGATATCTCTCTATTGGAGTAAAATAAATTAACAAGAACAATGAGTTTGTCATAAGAAGTGCTGCTTTGGATGGCTTAATGCCTTTTGTCTGCAGTGCAAGCTTGTAGAGACTCAGGTTTATTCAGTAATTCCAGGAGGTAGTGATTCTGCCTAGTGGCTTTGCTGTCTGCCTATATATGTGGACAAACATAAACCTTAAGAATGCTGTTGAAGTAGTGGCAGCTTTCTAAGGGTATGTTTAGGTACAAATAGGGTTAATGTGCTCCAGATGTTATGGTGATCAGAGTAGAAAAGTGTTTCCTGTCTGCCTGTCTGGAAGAAAGGGATATATGAAATGTAGGAAAAATTATTTGGATACACTTTCTTCTAGTGTGAATACTGTTGCATCACGCAGTTAAAAATGCTCTCATCTCTAATTTAAAGCTTCCTAAAGCATTTGCTGCAAGCCTCTTGGATTACATAGGCTCACAAGCACAGTACCTTCATACGCTAATGGCAATAACACAGACTGGGAAAGTAGAGTCCAATCAACATGGAGATCGGTTACGGAGAGTTGAAATGGCCCTGGAGGCTCTGAGAAACGTGATAAAACACAACCCAGGTAGGCTTAAAAATGAACTTCCCTGATAGGCTTTCTTGTGGACAACCTTAAAATACGTGGACCTCTGTATTCTTTATCTTCCAGTGAGAAGGAAGCTTGTTTTGCTGGCTAACAGACTTTAGCATTGTTAATAAGCCACATAGGCTTGCTTTTTCTCCCCCCCCGCCCCGGAGAACATTGTCAGTAGATGTATTAAAGTTTTATGTGAAATCCAGGCCTTATCTATTTTCTTCTCTGAAACATTGGGTTTTAGCTCTAATTCTAGCCCGCTGTTGCCAGGAAGACTTAAACCTCTTGGATGAAACTTTTTGTAATCCTTCAAAGCATTGTAGCTGATTTTTAAACTTCCTTGCATCAAAAGAGCAAAAAAGAACCCCCCTGAGCCAAGTACTGCATATTATGAAACACCTAAAAACATGGCAGGGCCTTACTAAAGCAGGAGGAGAAGATACTCTTGAGAGTGAGTAGCTAATACCAGCAAAGATTTATGAGCAGATATCAATGTACAGACTGGAAAAGCCTGCGACATGATTAGGATGTTTTCCTACTGTATTATGTGTTAGTTCTAAAAGCAACTTATGTTACTATCGTGGCTTCTCGTAATAGGTAGTTAGATTGTTCTCAGACTGGATTATCTGTATTTGGCAATTATAATCCTGAGGGCAGCTGTTACTGCTGCACATAGCAACCCTACTCTAAGCTGGGAGAATCAGAAAGGGCAAGTGTATTTGAAGACAAGAAGTACTGATAGCCAATGATAAATAAAATAATTGAACTTGCTTAGTTGTCTTGTAAGAATGCAAGTAACTATGTAGTCCAAGAACTAGCTCAGCTACCTGCCTTACAGGGAGTAAGTATCCTCTCCTTTTGAAATACTGTTGACCTGAGACTTTGTGGAAACTAGCTTAATAGACAGGACTCATAATTTTCTAATTCTGCAGCAGGTGCTATCCTGTAGGAGCTGTTATAACTACTGTGGCAGACTGTATACAGACCTGTGGTCTCTAACACTTCTTCGTATAGTGAAATGTGGGCTTAGGATGGCCTTCAGTGAATGCTTTGGCTAACATGAAGACAGTAATTTATTTGGTCTCTTGCAGGTTCTGAGTGTGAATGCATAGGTCACTTTAAGTTGATATTCTCCCTTCTGCGTGTTCATGGAGCTGGCCAGGTGCAGCAGTTGGCTCTGGAGGTAAAAAAAAAGCCAAACCAACAAACCAAACAAAAAACCCTTAAACTCCTCTGTCCAGATGCTCCACATAATCGGCATCAGCAAACCTGATTGTGTAACTGTTAGAGTAGCACCTAAAAAGTATCAGGATTGGGGTTCCAAGGCGTCAGTTCCTCCTTGGAGGAACAAGTGATAGCTTCTTGTCTGTGTCTTTGCTCCCTTCTTCCCTGAGGAGACAAGACAATTTGGTGGCAGGAGTAAACATTGTAAATATTAGCTATATTGGCCAGTGAGGTGCCTGACTTGATCATACACTACATCTTCTGGACAATGTCTAAACAGCTAGAATATAATCAAGTGTTGTTTCTGTTTTTTTTTTTTTTTTTTACAGGTAGTGAACATAGTAACAAGTAACCAAGACTGTGTTAACAACATTGCTGAGGCAGTGGTTCTTGCTAACTTACTGGCACTCCTGCATTCCTTACCTTCAAGTATGTACCATATAATTCTTAGTCTTGCAAGGCAAAGGGTTTCCAACTCAGAAGTTAATTAGAATGAAGCTGGCTGAACTTACTACTGAGTTTTAGGTTAAAACAGCATTTCAGTGGGGATGGTTTAAAAAAAATGTTCTATTTAACCTGTTTGTCGTCTTAAATGTGCGAGCTGAAACATATGAACTGCAGGTATTTGCATTGTGTTTGAATAGCATAGTATGTCATAGACTAATCCTTTTAGGGAATTTAGGTAATTGACATCTAATTAAGAAGTTATGCCGTACTAGAATGTATGATTGATTTGACATTCCTTAACTAACTGAGTTTAGCCAGAAATCCTGAAGCTTGCAATTGTCATAAGCTTTATTCAGTTTTCATGCAGCTTTCTGTTAAGATCGGTTTGGTTCATCTTTGATTAGTTACTAGTCTATATGGCACAAAGCTCGTAATACTTTTTATTTTGACAGGTCGACAGCTTGTCCTTGAGACTTTGTATGCTTTGACATCTAGCACAAAAATAATTAAAGAGGCCATGGCAAAAGGTACAGTACTACATTGAAAGCAAATGTTTTTGCAACACTGGACTTTAAATACAGTGGCCAGATCTTACTCTTCTCTTTAGAATAATCAGTGTGGAATTGGTGAATTCATACTACTCATGACACGAAAAAAATTTGAATGTTTTCCTATCTCTCTGTACAGGTGCTTTAATCTACTTACTAGACATGTTTTGCAACTCAACTCATCCACAGGTCCGAGCCCAAACAGCAGAGCTTTTTGCCAAAATGACTGCAGATAAGCTGGTGGGTCCAAAGGTAGGCATCTTAACAGCTCTTGTTGGAACACTTACCTTGATGTTACCAGCCTCTCTCTGAAGATGGAACAAAAAAACCTTCTGTGACCAAAACATTCATGTGAAGAGCGATCTGGCTTTTTCAAAGTAGTTAACTCAATCTGTGAGCAGGCTTCTAGAAGCAGTTGTACTTATTGTAACTGCTATAAGCAGTTTGGTTTCCTTTTGTAATGGCTTTAACATTAGATACCTAGATTTCAGACCTGTCGTTGGCTACCGCTGTTTAAAATGATAGCACTGTTTTATTTTGTGCTGTTAGGTTCTAGCAACTGGCATTATAGCGCTACAAGTAACTGGACTTATTGGAGTTCTCTATTTTTCTGTCAGTTTGACTTATGGTATACTAAATGTCAATTCTGTTCATCCTTTCTAGGTTAGAATTACACTAATGAAATTTTTACCTGGAGTCTTCATGGATGCCATGAGGGACAACCCTGAAGCTGCTGTTCATATCTTTGAGGGAACTCATGAAAATCCTGAGTTAATTTGGAATGACAACTCCAGGGAGAAAGTATCAACAACAGTTCGAGAAATGATGCTTGAGTATGTGGAGACCTACTGACTAAGTATTTTCTTAATTGAGACACACTTTTAGTGGCAGTAAACCAGAAGAAGTTGCTATAGAAGACGTGTCAGACAGAGCTCTGCCTGTAAAAAGTAGAATCCTTGCAAGCCAGACTTCAGTGAAAAGAAACTTGTCCACTGTTTGTATATTTCACCTGTAACTCAGTGATGCAAGTGCGGTTTGTGCACAATCCAGGTATTTGCTCGCTGCTATAAGATTTGGGAGGGGGTTAAAATGAGGAGAAAACAGGATTTGGAAACTGGAACTACTTCACGATAATGGAGGGAGACTGAGCTGTCAAGTAGGGAAGATGACTGCTTCTTTTACTGCTTGTTAAAACTTGCTTTCTTTTTAAAGGCACTTTAAACTGCAGAGGGACAACCCTGACACTAACTGGAAGGTAAAAGTATGCTGTTTCTGCTTTGGGTGTGTCCAGGGAGACTATAAGCCAGCTGATAATATATGCATGTATGTAACTCTGACAGGCTTTCCTCTTAAAGTACCAATAGGAACTCACTGCTGTGCTAACTTAACTATTTTAATATTGAACTGATGCTTTCGTTCAGACACTTTATTGGCAGTGGTTTTGCCAGTAATACTCTGAATTTTCTGATAGTTCAGGTCATTCTAAAACTTATCAAAAGTCAGCAACAAAGGAGAATACTGATTTGCTGGAAAAAGTCCTGCCACTCATTATATAGCTGTAGTAAACTTCGTCTTGGTAAATATTCAGGGATGTTAGTAAGCCACTGAGTCTCAAAAATGATTGTCCTGAGCCATTCTATCACATCAGGTCAATTGGTGAGATGTTTCAGTCTGTAGTATTTCCCAGTATCTGTGAAAGGCCAGGCATGACTTCCTCCCAACAGTGGTCTAGTTCAACATCAGAACAACTTCTGAACACGTGCAGGATGGCTATTTTGACGCAGGTGTAAACTGGAAACTTCCCTAGGTTAATGGTGAGAAACCTTCCCCTGAAGTGTGCAAGAAAGAAAGGAAAGGGCTGTTTTATCAGCCGTGTTGCTGGTACTTCTCTTGAACTAGTGTTTACCACTAGTGTAGTTGTAGACTCGGTAACTTGTGTTCTTTGAAAGAGAAGTCCGCTGTAGTAGTACTGCCTGCACTGTTCTTCCTACTCTCACTTCATGTTTCTTCAAGATGAAGTGTTTGTTGATCTTGCACAGCTCTGTTTTGGAGAATACAGTTAGTTCAGTGACCCTTACCACTTAAGAGTCATGATGTTAGAGAAGCAACGACAGCTCTCTCAAATACACTTGCCAATAACTCCTTCTACTTTACAATTCAACAGCTGCCTGAAGACTTTGCTGTGGTGTATGGTGAGGCAGAAGGTGAACTTTCAGTGGGGGGAGTCTTCCTAAGGATTTTTATTGCCCAGCCGGCCTGGGTTTTACGGAAACCAAGAGAATTTCTCATTGCACTGTTGGAAAAGTTTACGGAGCTGCTGGAGAAAAATAACCCCCATGTAAGATGATTTTTCTGACTCTGCTCTTTGAATTTGTTTAGCAGTTTTAAGCTACTAGTCTTTTAGTATCTGATTAACTTCTGTTCTCACACTTTCTTCCCAACATGAGTGATTTTTTTTGTCTGCTTTCTGACGCTCCGTAAAAGCATGTAGATGTGTTTAGGCAACTTCTGAACATGAGTCAGTGCTTTTAAAGTCCCTAAAGCCACAGAAGTAAGTCTTAGAGGCTTATTTTGTGGTAGAGATGAAGCTTAACAAATTAAGTGTCTTTTAATTATTCGATGACTGACCAAGCTAAGAAAATGGCAGTTGTTCTACACTGCCTAAAAATTTTCAGCTCTTGACACTTCTAGTGTCCTTCTGCAACACTAACTTCCCACTCTGGTGTAAATTACATGACTTAGGCAAGGCTGCCACCTAACAGTTAGTGTAACACAGTAGAACTAATGTGTTACGGTTTGAGAACAATGTTCAAGTCAGTAACTTAATGATATTACTAATAACTGAGTTTTAAACAGTGTTCAGACGGATTCTGGGTTAGACTTGCAGGGGGGGCAATTAACTTGCACATTTAATAAAACGGACATCTTTGTAATAAAGATGTGATAGCAGTTTGTACAGGCATGCAGAATACAGCAAGCGTGGTGAGTGCTGCTGCGCAGACTGCAGAACCCGTTAAGGCATTCAGGTGGTCAGCCTAAACATCCGTGCTGTCGTGCTTCCACCGAGCAAGTTAGCACGTGTGCTGCTGTGCACATAGAGGCTGCAGCCAGACGCTGGCTTCTCTAGATACTGGAAACAGAGCTGAGAAACTTCTGTCTGATCTGTGTTCATGAAACTAGTGAATGTCTGCTGCTGTTGGAGCTGATCACGTTCTTCTAAACTTCTGGTTTTAACAATTTCAAAGCAAAGTGACATGATAAAAGCATTAAGGAAAAAAAAAAAAAACCTATAATGCAGAGCAAGTGAGAAATGTTACTATTATGGCGATACATAACGCTTTACTGAGTTATATTTTCTGTTGGTTTTTGGTTTTCTGCAGGGGGAAACTTTAGAAACCATTACCACAGCAACTGTGTGCCTGTTCAGTGCCCAGCCTCAGCTAGCTGATCAAGTTCCTCCGCTTGGTCATCTTCACAAGATAATCCAAGCTATGAATCACAAGAACAATGCCATTCCTAAATGTGCCATTCGTGTCATGCACATATTGTCTGACAACGAGGTACTGAATCATTTAAGTGCTCAAGGGGAGAAAAAAGCATAACTGGAGTTATTTATGTTGTTTAGTAGCATTCCTAGAAGGGCATTATTCTGACTATAAATACTGTGTACCAGATGATGAGCAGGGACTTATAGCTAATTAATGAGGAATTGATAGATTCAAGACACTGAGAAATTTATGGTCTTGGCTGACTGTATCTGCCACAATGGTCAAGCTTAGCATAAAATAAAGTACTCTGGATGTTTCTGTCTCTCTATAGCTTTGTGTTCGGGCAATGGCATCACTAGAGACTGTTAGCCCTCTCATGAACGGAATGAAAAAGAGATCGGATATAATTGGTGTAGCCTGTGAAGCACTTAATCGAATGTTTCAGAAGGAACAAAATGACTTAGTAGCCCAAGTAAGTAGTATATTCTCAGTCTGTAAAAATGTGATATTTTTATATTTGGCTATCTAATCTGCTTATAAGAGCAGAGGTACCATTCAACTTCAGTGTCCAGGAGGCTTCCTGGAAGCCATCTAACTAATGTGCTTTTCATGTTGGAGAAGTCAGAAGTCAGTCCAAAATGCAGATGTGTTCAAGGATGCTACCCAAGCATTGAAGCTTAATGCATAGGATACTGTTGGCTTGTGTCTGCTGAGAAAGCATAGCATAGGAATGCCAGCTAATTCAACTGAGTTTACACCTAGACAGAGCAGAACTGCTGGATAGTATCTTTGCTTTCTCTTGTATTTATATGGCTCAGGAAAAATTGACTAGCTAAACATACTTGGTAATAGCTGTTGGTTCTTTTGGTTCACACTAATGCTAGTAATGTAAAACATCTGTGTGGAACTTCCTAGTCCCTGTTAAGACAACTCATTTGGGTATGTTTGCAGGCTTTGAAAGCAGATTTGGTCCCTTACCTTCTAAAGCTGCTTGAAGGTGTTGGTCTTGAGAACTTGGAAAGCCCTTCTGCAACAAAAGCTCAGATTGTTAAAACTCTGAAATCCATGTCTCGCAGCCTGCAGTACGGAGAACAGGTAGGTACGGACAAGTCCTTAACTGGGCTTTGTACACTTGGAAGATCAAACTCTGAACATACTTTGTTTAATCTGATGGCTGTCATGTGCGTCACTCCACCAAAACGTAGACATAATGTAACTACAAGATCGTTATGGGTTGGAACGTCTCCATCTTTTTCTTGTGGAGAAGTCATTGGTTCAACACGTGTGAAGAGCACTAATGAAAAAGACAAATCCCAAGTGCAGAAATATTCTATAAGCTCATAGGCTTCTACTGCCAGCTCTTCAGAACTTCTGTTACAAATGTAACTGCTTTTTTGTTTCTTGGATAAATACTGTTGTAGACAACTGTAGTGGTGTTATGGATGTATATTCAAGTTGGTATAATTTGTCCCAGTAACTGTGCTAGTTCTCGGTGCCTTTCTCTTACCCTTGTGTTGAAAACCCTTTCAAAGGGAGGGAAACGGTCTTTCCTCCAAGTCGGCCCGATCTTGCTGTAGTACAGGAAAAGTCCTGTTCTGCCTCAGCTCTAGGTGCATGGCAAGTGGCTGCTTGCAGGGTTGCTTTTCCGTGTCACCTAACGAGGGAATGAGGGAGAAAGTCAAGCTGCTAAATGACTTTTCGTTGAGCCTTCCGCATTACGTGTTCAGCTGCACAATTCAAACGGAGAAGCAAGTTGTGACAGGCTCCTTGGAAATGCGTGATTCTGTATCGCAGCCTAAACTACTGTCATGCTACTTGGTAATCCCTTCAGAACGGTTTGGTTCTAGAAAAAGAGTTTGTTCCCCTAGAACATGACAAATGTCACCTGCTCACTGTGTTTAATCTCTTCCAATACTGCAGGTAAATGAAATTCTGTCTCGTTCTTCTGTATGGAGTGCCTTCAAGGATCAGAAACATGACTTGTTCATTTCTGAGACACAAACAGCAGGATACCTCACAGGTGAGCAGCCCTTTCCTATTTATGTTCTGAATCTTACTGAACTGTTACTTAATTGTCAGACTTGACTCTGGAGATAGTGTTTATCCTCAGGATCTAGTGCCATCGTGTGGCCTGAACATTCAGTGCTGTAAAAATACAGTAAGTTTTTAAAACACTTATTAAAAGCCAAACTTTTTTGTGTGTGGTTGAGAATGTATTTTTCTGGGTAGTCTTTGTTGTACCTACTTCTAAAATATCAGAGCAATGGAATGTGGACACTGGCAAGTCTTGCAAGTACTGTAGTGATAAAGCAGAGATGTAATCGGAACTAATGAATGACAGTAACTTTCCGTGCTTTCTCAGGATCAGTCTACTTTAGTTCTAGAAAAAGTTGTTTTCCAAGGTTGGAGGAGGAGTAAACTTTGTTCAAAATCACTTAGACTTCGTCTGTATTAATTGTCGTGTGAATTATGCTGCTTTAGTGTTAGGCGTGTAGTTGTAGTATTGGAGCAGTTTGAATGCTAACAGCTCGGAGCGTGGGGCCGTGTTCCAGTCAGACTCCGTGCACTGGTGGGGCCCCTCTCCGGTGGGAACGGCCTCCTGCCGGTACTTGGAGCTTGCGGCTTATACTTGAACCCTCCTGCGGCACACCCTGGGTGAGGCCCCTGCTGCTGCCCCCAAGGCTGAAATGGCACCCCAGGGGTGCCTCCTCAGTCCCACTAGCAGTGTCGAAGTGCATTCGAGCCGTGCGTGCTGTGCGCTGCGTACGCAAAGGATAGCAACTGATGTGAGCTCCCTTGCTGGTAATGGCAGGGTGTGGACGTAATCCTAGGAGAGTTGCGCCATAGCAAATCGCATTCTGGTTCTTCCCTCACTGGCGTGCAGCGCTTGATAGACACATCTTTAACGATTACATTCTGCTGTATCACAGGCCAAAACTTCACTATCGCAGATTACTTGCTAGATCTGAAAATTTTATGTAATGACCTTGTAGCAAACTTCGGCTAAAGCAACACGTGATGTAAACTTCTGACTCCTCAATAGCCATCAGCTGAACAATGATGTGGTCTTAAAAGTTTAGCCTCCCGGGTAAGGTTTTAAAGCCCGTTGTGACAGGTTAATAGGAACATTTCCGCGTGCCATGTGGAACTGTCTCATCTGACCCAATATAGAAATCTTGGTAAAGCTTTTGAGCCTAACTGAATTAATGAGGTATAAATCAGATAGCCATATAGACAGAAAAGTTTTTCTTGCAAGATACTAGTGTGTATTTTGAGAAAATGAAGCAGGAGCCTTTCAAGTCAGGAACTAGACATTTTAGAAGCAGACGCTTAATATTTTGAGAGTAGGTATATTGCAACACTTGATGCATTTTTCCACACAGGAGAGACTTGGTGCTTTAGCTTTGAACAGGAGTTTTCTGTTTATTGCACCATTTAATGCTACTTTGACAAAGAGCACTTGACCACTTGATTCGGTTGGTACTGAATTTCCTTGGTATTTCGTAAATAGTATAAATTAGAAATATGATGTAAATGCTGGCTGATTACTGGCTGAGAACTGAAACTATACCAGACATTGTCAGGCTTGAGACTGGGGGCAACATTGCTATCCAATTGCCTTAAGGCCCGTGCTGCATTTAAATTGCCTAATGTTTAAGTGCTTGCAAACGTAGAATGAAGATGCTGTACAAATGCAAAGTGTAGATGGAAACCAAACTAAAGCTTTATTTGTAACCTGCCTTATCTTGTATTCTGCCTTATGTCTTGCTTCAAATTGCTTTGCTATTTGCACTTCCCTTGAAACTTCCCTTGCTTGTTTCTCTTCCCTCAGGTGTCTCTTCTCCTTCCCTTCTAACTGGCAGCAGTCCCCTTCACCTGAGAAGTGGGCTTTAGATCTGCTCTGCCAGGCAGCTTGCTAACTTCTGTGTAGCTCTCTAAAGCAGGTAGATACTATCTTGCAAAACGCACGCTGCACTTGCTGCATTCCGAGTAACAGATGCATGTCGTAGAACTGTAACAAATGTGTGGTTCCAAACTGCAAAACACCGATAAACTTGCCTTCTACGGGCAGCAGAAAACTAACAACTGCAGTGGCTGGTACTTGCTGGTACTACAGATGAACTAAACTTCTGAAGTATGTTAGGAATCCTCCGTAACGGAGAAGTTTGAGGGACAAGAGAACTAGTGGAGTTTTTGCACTGGGACATGTAAGAAAGCGGGTCTGGGTCTTGGCAGATGCCACCGATGGGCTGGCAAAGAGAAGTCCCCTTCTGAAGCCAGGCAGCTGTGTTTACCAAAGGCACTGCTTGCTTTGCTCCCTTGCTCGCAGCAGTAGCGTAGGACTGTTTGCAAGGAGGCAAACCATGCTCTGGTGTTTTGGCTCCAGGCTGTAGTGTGAGAAGGGAGGGTGGGGCATGAAGGGATAGCAAATGTAGGAGAACTCGGTGAGGATGACTTAAGGGGAGGAAAGGACCCAACAGAACTTACCAGGCTGAAGATCAGCGGCGTAGGCCGAAGGTCTAACACCAAGCTGATCACTCTATTGATGCAGGAACACGTTGCGGGTTGGCAGTTTTCTGCAGTCATTAATCTGATAAGAGTTGCTGTTGAAACACCTCATGTGGCAACTTCGGCTTTTATTGCATTTGTTGAAAGCTTCTATAGCACTAAATTTTCAACTCCAAGTTTTGAGGGAGAGGGGTTTTGCCTGCAGTGCAGAACTGACCGCCCCTATAGTAATCGATGTAGGTAACTCCTTACCGCTAATAAATCTAGCTCAGATACAGAGCTTGCATGTCCCTAGAATGCTGTTCCTTTTTCTAACTGAAGGCACGAAGAGCTGCCTAGACAAGCATAAGGCAGTTCTGCTTGTTGACGGGGCAGCCCATTGAGTTTCCTTTAAATATGTGGCTGGGAAAACCTTTGTGACGCTGAAAGCGCAAACGTGGAGCCTAGCAGTGGAACGTGTGCCTGAACTCACTTCACTTCTGCAGCAGGTCCTTTCCGTAGCAAAGGAAGGCTGCCCGCTCTTCACTGCCATTTCTGCGGTGGAAGGCGAGATGGATAATGCTGGTCGCTGGGGTTCTTTTGTAACCGGTTTGGCACAGCAGAATAAAAAATGCTGAGCAAATCCAAGAATGGTCTCCACAAGCTACTCGGTGGACTAAGGTGCCTTAATTCCTAGTGTTCCTAGATTCCAAAGAATCTAAATGTTCTTGTTTAAGGTGTCTGGTTGACTTGGATGATGCATTTGAGCGTTACCAGAGGGAATAACGCTGTTCAATTTCTCTTTAGAATCAAAACTCATGGCCAATATTCTGTTTCCTTCCTGAAAGGCCCTGGAGTTGCTGGTTACCTTACTGCAGGGACGACATCATCTGTAATGCCCAACGTACCACCCCCGGTAGACAACGAAGTGGGAGATGTCAGCTAAGGACTGGAAATTCTTGTGAAAGAGACAGAAAGGCAGACTGGCCAGTGACGAGGAACAGCGCTTTCCTCCAGCACATTGAAGTGAACTTACTGCCTTTCCAGGTGTTTAATGACAGTGTTATTCCTTTTTCTATGACTGCTTTTTTTTTTTTTTTAGGGAAAAAGTCAGTGATTCTAACTATCACACTGTAACACAAGAAAGCACTCTGTGGATCAGCTGAAATGGGTACACAAGAATTTTTTTTTTTCTTGTTGTACGTAAGCACATTTTGTTCCTTTATATTTGTTTACAAGACTGTGAATCAAACTTTCCTAGTTTTTATATTTTATGGATTAGCATGACTGGAGTTGAGCTACAGTCTAGAAGAATTGGGCTAAAATCACTTTGACCTCACCGACCCCCCCCCCAAAAGGGCATCCCTTCTTTTCCCAGTCCGATGTGATCACTCCCATTGAACACGACTCGCAAAGGGTTTGTCCCTGCACCAGTTCACTGATGTCCTTAATCATTAACATTATCTTCTTCCTGAGATCAAACAGCATTAGACATTTGTATGTATAACTGGCTTGACCAAATTGACAAAGCTTCAGCAAAAAAACCTTAAAGTTGACATGTCATGTAAGAAATCAGTGTAATTGTGAAATGTTCTATACATTATCCAGTATATAAAATCTTTCTATATTGAGTGTACATTATACAGATCATTCATATGTACATAAAATTTTAAAATAAAGGGAATTAAGAGCCTTGTTAATGAGATAAAGATGGTGTTCTTATGTAGCTGTTCTTTGAAGGTGTGGGAAACAAGGGCGGTCAGAGATGTTAATTTGAGTGTGGCTAAGTCGGGTTCCTGGGCGTTCTCCCCTGGAAAAACACGGCGTGCAGGTTTTGACAGCCTGGAGCAGGACTCCTAAGCCACAGGTAGCGGCGCAGTGCAGGCCGTTTTGTATTTGAAATGCACTTCAGCCACCGACTTGCTGACGTTCTCAACTTCCTACGAAACATTCTTGGCAGGAAGCAAAAGGAAACTAAGATGGAGGGAAATATAAACAATGATTACTGCTTTCTCCAAAGAGATGATAAGCTTGTTCTTAGGTATAATGAATTGACATGAGCTACGAAATTTTATTGCAGAAAGCTTCCAGTTCTAGGTACTGTACCGCCCTGACTGCCTTCAGCAGCCTTTGCTGAACATCTCTCAGGTCTCATCCTGAAGACGGAGCCAAACAGGGCCTCTTCTCTCCAAGCTCCAACCCTGTGCTGGGGAGGTTGGTTCGTTCATGTGAAAAGTACACACTTGTATCCTTAAGTTAATTGTTGATCAGCCCTGTTGTGGTGGGTTCACCCTGGCTGAATGCCAAGCTGCTCTATCATTCCTCCTCCTCAGCTGGCCAGGGGAGAGGAAATAAAACAAAAGGCTGGCGTGTTGAGATAAGGGCAGTTTAATGAAAGCAGAAGCAAAGGCTGAGTGGGGAAAAGCAAAAGGAAAAAGAAAAGATTTTCATTCTCTACTCCCCAGCAGCAGCGATGTCCAGCCCCCCCCCCCGGGAAGCAGGGCCCCAGCAAGCACAGTGGATGCTCCGGAGGACCAATGCTGCAAAAACAACAACTGCCTCCCCCTCCTCCTCCTCCTTTCTCCTAGCTTTTATTACTGAGCAGCTGTCATATGGTATGGAATATGCGGTCCTGGCTATGTCCCCTCCCAAGAGCCAGCCTTGATACTGTGCGAGCGCTGCTCAGCAGCAGCTGCCAAACCACTGGTGTGTCCTCAACACCCTTCCCGCTCTCCGTACAAAGCACAGCGCTACGAGGGCTGCTGTGGGGAAAATTAACTTCATCTCAGCCCCCCCAATACACCTGTAAAGTTGAAAAGCACCTGGCCTACCTTTATAGGAAGTAGAACTACCCAGGGCGCAGTCTGCTGTGGTCTCCCTGGCTCTGTTACTGTACGAACAAGTTCTCTTGGAAGTCACTTGAGTCGAAGAGGGCTGGTAAAGAAGCAGAGCTGGGGACCTCTGACCTTTGAGAACTTCAGGAAGGTGTATTGGGCTTAAATGGCAGGGCCTGTTTGGGCAGCAGAGGCGGCCATGAACTGCCCTGTGCCAGTCGCTGCTCCTCGGAGGGGAAGGTGCCACCCATGCTTAGACGTACTTAAGAAAGGGTGGGAGCAGCTGGGGCCAGGAGAGAGGAGGATGCACAAAAGGAGACACAAAAGGAAAGACGCGAGGGAAGAGAAAAGGGGCACCTATACGGAAAAATGGGAGGAGATGTGTGAGGAGAAACCGAGGAGTAAGGAGCAAGGAGTAGCAGATAAACTGCTAGGTACTGACCCCAGCCTCACTTGAGGGGAGGCGGGGGAAGGACGAAGCGTAGCCTTAGTGAAGAGGAGGGCAGCTGAGAGCAGGAACTGGGGAGGAGAGGGCTGGACTGAGGCTGAGCTTTGGAAAGGGAAAAGAAAGGCATTACCCCAAGTGTTTAATTGTCATTGAATCAATAATTAAAAGTTTATCCTAGCTTGCAATACACTATAATTGGGTGAAACTCCTGAGTCAAAACTGCTTTGCCTACAACAAAAGAATGAAGAGGGCTTTGGCTCAGAGCAAATAAAGCACTTTAAGCCTCTTAGAAAATAGATTTTATTTAGTGTTATAAAGAACCCAGACAAGTTCTGGTATTTATGTGGCATTCTGCAAATTTGTAATAATTACAAGTAAAGAGTGAAAGAATATGTATTGCTTCAAGCTAGAATCAAGTTTTTGTATTCATCCAATTTTACCTTAACACTATTGCACAGAACAAAACCTTCTCTAAATCTTCCATCCATTTGCAATGGCTTTATGCTGACGCTTAGATTTTTGCCGTTAGCTTCTTCGACTGATCAAGCAGTTCCCACCTTGCAATTGTTGAGAGATGAACTTCATCGGGCCCATCTGCCAGGCGCAAGGTCCGTACATAAGCAAACCTGTGTCGGAAGAGCTGAATTAGGGGTAGATTTCTAATCCTGCCGCAGCAGCGAGCCGGTCTGACGGCAGGATTCCCAGCACTGTCTGTGCTGTAGCCATCCTTTTAACAATAGTCGCTTTGAAAAGAGCTATCACACAGGAGATACCGCAGCAAAATCGTCCTGGCAGGATTGAGATGCGTGGGCTGGAAATGCAGAAGGGTTGTGTCTCCCCCAAGGTCATAAGGGATAAGAATGAGCTTTAGAAAGAGATCCTCTGTGCTGCTGATAAGAACTATTTTAGGTCCAGTGCCAGCTTTTTTTTTCTTTTTATTTTTTGGTAAGGGTAAAGCAATGCAGTTTCATTGGAATTGAATTATAAAAGCACTTGTTTTAACTTTTATAGCTTAAAGGCATATGGACCGTTATTTCAGGCTATCTGAGGTGAAACGGCATGTACTGGCTGTTACAAAATTATTTTAAAAGGAATGCTTTGAATCTACAGACGAGTCTCCCTTACTCACATAGAAGCCAAAGGAAAATCCTGGGAAACTCCAGCTCCGCCACACACTTGGATAGCACAGTCAATCACTTTAAGCACAGCTCGAGGGACAACCACTTTGGTCATGGCTACCTGGAGTTAGAAAAGACCTCACCATTACCAGGAATAGTTTCATAAGCAACTGAAGATGTTTATCTAACGGTTCTAGCGAAGATTGGTATCTCTCAGTACATTCCTTCCTCTTTAGATTGGATGAGGGCTCTGCTGTTCCTGTTCCCTGGGTAAGGTGAAACTGTTTCCAGGAGAGACGGTCACCCAAAACTATCTCATCGTGTGGAGGCAAATGAGCAATACTTGAACTTCTTTAATTTTTAAACACTTTATCAGGTTGATCTCAAAGTTTTTAACTGAGAACACTTCCCAATCTCATGACAATCAAAAGCACAGCTTAAGGCCATCAATTTTCAACACATAGTTATGCTCTATGATTAGAAGGATAACTTTTAGCAACATGTTTTAGCTTGTATTTCAACCAGTTGATCACACAGGTGTTGCATCCCTAAGTCCTAGCCTAAGACTGGCGAAGAAAAATGTACCTCTTTCCTTGCTTTTCTATTGCCCAACGTATCGATCTTGCTGGCTGTTTTTAGCGTAAGCAGTCGAGCCTGTTCGATGCTAAGGCGGCATTCAGCGATCCAGTGGGCAACGACTTCCTGCGGAAACCAAAGCCAACAAGCAGAAAGTCAGTTAATGCCTCCTGGTGTGTCAGGGCCAACCTGCCCGAAGGAAGGCGCCCCGTCTCTCAGCATCTGCATCTTCAGTCATTTAGTGACACCCTTATGCAAATTAAAGCTAGTTTGATGCATGTCACCTGAGGGAAATAACAAAGAAAACACTTGGCTGACAGAAATACTGAAGATTAGATAGAACAGTTCTTTTCCTGGCAGGAAAGAGGATAAAGGGGAAAAATTCCTGATTCTGGCACACTCATTTCCTGGTCAGCCCCACTGCCTGCTAGCCATTTTCCTGAAGCCCTTCAAAGCCTGCTTTTTACTCCCTGCTTTCCTTCACCCCGCTACCAGGATTCACAGCCATCTCTCTCTGTAACACGCCCCAGTATACAAAAATTGGGGGGTGAAAGAAGAATCGGTTCTGTTTTGCTTACACTACTGGTGGCGGTGTGTTACACACCCAGGCAAACAGCTGCAGGGTGGTGCCTGCTGCATCTGTCCACATATTGATGACAAATTACTGCCTCCCTTGATCCAAATGAAGTTCCTCTCTTGGCAGCCCTTCCCTGCTCCTCTTGGCAGCCAACACACCACAGTAGAAAAAAATGTTCACGCTTTGTTTGTCAGTGCAAAAGCTGTTGGGAGCCTGAGCCAGCCTCGGGCACACGCTCCTGCCGGGAGCGTGGCTGTTGTAGCCTTGGGAGCCGCGGGAGGCACGAGCAAATGTGCAGCACTCGCTTCAGTGCAAAGTCTGGGGGGCTCGGCTTAGCTGGCGCCAGCAAAGGCGGTCTGAACCCGGGCGGAGGTGTTCAGACACGCTCTTCCGCCAAGAGCTCCCAGGGTTGTAACTAACTGCCATGTGGGCGGTGGTGCCAGTCAGCCTGTTACCCAAGGCAGCCAACAGCCTCACCTCTTCCTTTGCTATCCCGGAGCTGTGAAGAACCTATGCTGGCCATATAGCTGGCCTCCAGGTCTTGCCTGTGGCGTCATCAAACATCGGTTTCACTATAACGAGCGTCTCGGAAATAGAGTGCGCCTCACTCAACTCTTTTTATTAATTCCAGGTTATGGTCGTGAATGGACGTTTGGCAATGACATGACTGGAAAATGGATATGTAAGATTATTCCCCCTGGATCTGTACAAACAACTTTCTATAACCTGTGCCAGACACTAACTCAAGTTTCCTCTTTCCGTTGCCTTTACTTGTTTTTTCCAATAAAGTCATCCTATCTGTTGGATAAGGCTGAGGAACGCTTGAAATGTGATAGGCCAACTACTAAATGCTGATAGTTTCTATAAAAAGCAGACTGTCATCTTTTCATTATTCTAGCAAGCTCTCTTATGAAACAGTATTTCAATTCCAGAGCAAGACAAGACCAAAAATCCCACTATGGCCTTGGTTTGGTCTGTACTTTCATAAGTAAGTACAAATAATCGATCAGAGAAGTAAAATTTTTAGTCAAATTTAGACCCTTGAGTGTCTCCGGTAATCACGAACAGAGATGCCTGGGTGACGAATTCGATACACAAAAATAGTGAATTCAGATTGCAACTACAGAAAGCTCAGCTGTATGCCTGAAAAAAAAATACCTGTCCAAACTGATCAGTGAAAGCAGAGAAAAAACCACGGTGACAAAATCTGTATTCAAATCCAGCAAAGGATATCCAATTCATTGCAAGGGGAAAAAAATCCCATAGGTTACAGTGAAAAATGGGAGCCTTGCAAGGGGATTGTTTCCTTTCCCACCTGAAGCATTATGAATAGGAATTCAAGGTTAGGGCACATCTACTGCAGTGCCCGTTATCAGAATCACAAAGTTCTGTGTGGGCAAAACAAAGGGTGATGTCTGGAGCACGCGAATTGAGACAAAGAGGGAAGATGCTTACGTGGTGATACAGTTTCTTCCCAAAAGTCTCTCTCTGTGCGGCACGCTGGCACATTATCTGTAAAGCGGTTTCAGCTGCGCCAAGGGACCTCATGCAGTGATGAATACGGCCTGGCCCAAGCCGACCTTGAGCAATCTCGAACCCCCTGCCCTCACCTGGTTGGAGAGAAAAACAGGCACATGTAGGCTCCTTGATTCCCGCTTGAAATGATCCATGGCTCTGAGCAGAAGTGGCCTCATAGCACCAGAGCTAGAAGCAAGCTTCTTAAAAGTTTATTTTGCAGAACTTTTTCTGGTTTACTCCAACTAGATCTATATTGACATACTGTTAATAATACAGCGCAAAGTACATTCTAAGATGGTTTCTGAGAGGGTTTGATTTACTTGATTTAAATGTTCTTTATCTTTCTTACATTGAAAAATACATCTATGAGATTTGGTATGAGAATCTGGGGGAAGAGTTTGAGGTTTCCAGGTCCTAGGGCTACTCAAGAGAGAAAGCTCTTTCAGGGAAATAAAAATAGCAGAGAGGAAATACTGTAAACCCTGATTTCTTAGAAGTGAGAGAAGCAGAGCAAAGTTCTCCATGCAGAAGATAGCAGTGCTGGCCTGCTCATTCTTTCTTTTTTTTTTTTCCAGTTCTGCTAAGTCCACAGGCTTGGACGGCCACGGACTACAGCAGAACGCTCTTTTTGATCTGTAAAGTCTGTGAGAACTGGTTTTGGGGAAAGAATGCCACTGACTGACAGTGTCTGCTTTGCTCTGCTTCAGGGCAGTGATTTTTGCATGACAGCTACAGCTGCCCTGCTTCCTTCAATCACCTTTCTGCTCTGAACAAGTTACATTCAAGCAGCAGGTAGACTGCTAAAGGAGTGTGTTTGACATGTGTTTGACATGTGTTTGACAGCCTGGCTCAACTGACCATAACTGTTTACAATAACTTATGGTGATTCATAAAATAAACCACCATAAAATAAACCATAAAACTTGGTTCATTGCTGTATGTATTAAAAAGGAATTAATACCGAAAACTCACCCAGTATTATATTGGAGACAGGTACTCGCACATCATTGAAGTGTATCTCAAAGTGTCCTCCATGGATCTCATCTACAGGGATAGAGAAAACACAACAGCCGGGTAAAACGAAGGAGGATAAAAATACAGGCCTTCAATTCCTCACCCTTCTTCTATATATGCATTTTACTGATTTATTTCATATGCAGTATTCATAGTATTACTGCAACTTCTGAGATCGCTAAAAATTAATACACATATAGCTTATAAATATTATCATCTACCCAGGTAGCCAAACACTGAGAGGGGTCTTATCAGCTTCAGCCCTGGAGCGTCCATGGGAACAATGATCATACTGTGCTGCTCGTACCTGATCAAGACAAAATGCACAAGTTACGATTAACTTTGAGCCTTCCTTCTGTCCCCTCCCTCCACTTCTTTTATTTTCTATCCTTAATTTAGCACTCGCATGAAGCCAATGTTGAGATTTACCTACACCGATTACAGCCCTCCTGCCTGCATGCGGTGCGGCGTGCATGCTTCAACACTCCTTGAATCACCAGTCAACAAGTAAAAATGTGCTACTGGCATCTAATACACCACGACCGAAAAACCACTACTTCTGTCACATCTGTCCAAGTACTTCTGTATCAGCCAGGCTGTTCCCACCCCCCCGCCCCCGCATTTCTCTTTTGTTCTCAAAACATGTTTATCATCATTATCATCTTGGCATGCCCATAGTTTAGGAAAAGAGTCCCCATGTTTGAATTCCTTCAGAATATTTAAGGTCAGTTAGTAGTCATGGAGAACCGGAGGTGACATCGCAGGCCCCTGAATTCAGTCTCCAGTTCTAGCGTGTGCGGTACCACATAATCCCCTCCATGAACTTCTGTTCGGCTTTGAAGAGCTCAACAGATGCCACCGTCTGTGCAGCCGTTGCACAAACCATCCCGTATGCTGGAAGCAAGTTACTGTTTACTTCTCAGTGGAACCGAGCCAAATCTAAAAACTTAAGATAATCAGTGGAATCTGGGCTAAAATCCAACTTAGAGATATAAATGTTCCAATTCTTTTGTATCTTAAGCTCTGTGATTTTAATAGAATCGGTCACAAAACATTTTATTCATCACTCGCATAAGTTTTTGTAAAAGGCAATTTTAGTTTGGTAATAAGAGCTGAACAACATAGTTATTTTAAACAAGAAGAGGGAATTATTATATTTACACATATAGGAATGGAATGAGTAGGTCTGATTAAAGATGTGCGATGTTGTGCTCACACAACTTCACAAAACAAACATCCCGTGTTTCAAACTTAACTTTCTATCCCTACAGAAAACTTTGTGAGAAACTTAGTAGATAACTTCAGGTCTGTGACGTGCCACTTGTACTCATTCTGTTCAGGGAAGCTCTGAAAAGCTTTGTTTTTATTACCACTTAAGCAAGCAATTCTTACTCTTGTTAATCGTTTTATATGCTATACTTATGAAATAAATTGTAAGCCAGAGATGGTTGTTGGTTGAACAACGGATGCCGATGAAAACCAATGTGACCAAGATAAAGTTAGTGAAGCCCAAAAAATGTCCTGATCCAATTCATCACACAGCTGCAGGAACACTAGAGCAAGTACAACGGAGCGGGGGAAACACACGGATGCAAGCTGGTGACACTAAAAAGGTTGGGAGGCTTCAGTCATCAGCGGCTGACAGCAAAACAGGAGCTTGGTCAGCAACATTTTTCTCTAAACAGACACATGCACAGGTTTAAAACTCCCCTGTCATTCACAAGCACATCCAACTGATCAAGGCAATTAAAGGTATTTCACTTAACAAAATTTTTTTGCAAGCAGTGACTCCTCCAGGAAAACAAGTTTTAGGTAACTCTCTGAATCTCCCAGGAATCCTTACCTGGATGCTGAGGAGGTTTTGGTTTTGCCCATTACAATTGCAACTTTGCAATTTGGGTTCCCAGCACCTTAAAAAAGTCACAAACACAAAAATAGTTCTCAATATAAAAATCTCAGTGTAGAATTAGATGAAGTTTCATACGAATAAATCTTACTCCCTTCCTTTCGTGATACGGGAGCGAAAGCATGCAGTCTACTTCTGTGTTTATACTCTGAGTAATCAGACTGAAGCAAAATACATCTTATTGCTTAACATGTAAAAGGGAGTTGACTTGTGGGGAGGAAAACAATGAAAAGCCAAACATCCAAACCCTCCAGGATCCAGCTCCATTATCTATTTCTGTGAAGAGAGAACAAGAAAGTACTTGAAATGGCATCTAATTACTTCTGTCTCCACTACAGCTGAGCAAATAAGTGTGATATACAAAAGCACCCCTCAAGGTGAGATGCTGCCATTTCAAAAGTAAAGCTTCTTAAAACTGTAAAGACTGGAGGATCTATGTGGGAACGAAATGCCAGCCACGTTATAATCAAATTACGCAAATCAGGATATCAAAGGGTTAACATGGTGACTTCGCTACTACTCCAGCGTAACTTCCCTGGAATGAAGGTTTTTTTGCCCCTTCCTGCAAATTATTTTAGTTTGCACTTTAAAGAAAGATCAGAGTGGAAATCGTTACCCAAAAACGATCTGCTAGCATTTCAAGCCATTGATAACATTATTTGATACAAGTCATTGTAGCATAAAGCTGGCATTTTAACGTACAAGTCCTACAGAAGATTCTACCATTAATTAAAATGGCATCTTATTTCTAAGAGCCTTAATCCTCACTATCTTTTTCTTTAAAGGTTTCTCAGTACCAAAGCGTGCTCTCATTCCTTTCAAAGTCTCAGACAGACAACGAAGCTAGGGAAATGGAGGCAGGATTATACCTGATGTATGTAACAATCAGTAAATTTTTTATTGCTACCTCAATGCAGATGACAAGCTTCGCAGAGATTTAATTCAAGATTTGATCTGGACCAACTCGGTTTGTTTGGAGGTCAGAAACAAAGATGACTTCTTAACTTCCCTGGCAGCTGTTACCACAAGGTTTGGGAGCCTCTGGTCTAGACAATACAACCACCTGGCTTTGAGCTGAGCTGCTTCCTCCTCAGAACAGCCCCTGTGATGGCCGGAAAGTGGGGGAGAGATTTATCTCATTCTGATCAACACTGCCTGTTTCAAGGGCCAGACTGCTGGCTGGTTACTTTCCACTTTTGCAATATGCTATTCATCCATTGTTTTCAAAGTGGGGTTATGCTTGTGGCCCATGAGCTCTACAATGCTAAGGAGCTAAAATACCTGAGTGAAAAGCTGGGGTGGGAGGGAATGAATCAGCTTGGTTAAAAAAAAAAAAAAAAAAAGTACACCTCAAACAGTTGGCTCATTTGGGCAACTGCAGCAAGCGGGTGACCGACCCCAAAATAACACATATGCTTTGCAATGTACTATTCTGCAAAGAGAAATGCTACACTCTTAAGGGGTATTTGACTCTTCTCCTTTTCCACAGAAGGTAAAGAATTGCACAAGTGGTGTTTTCTAGACCACACTTATCTTGAAGTGAGGTTTACAACAAAAGATATTTTGACTTTCTGGAATCTCTTCAAAAACCGTTTTGTAAACACCCTCAAGTCACATCCCTGCTTCAAAAAAAGGCAAATTTCACAATGTTGTATGAAAAAAATCAGAAGACGCTTTCATGTTGAACTTAAGTGAGGAGTTCGCTGAGAGCTAGACATCTGGTTAGACGCTCTAAGTCGTAAGTACAAGTTTCTGGAAGGCAAACGAATACCTCTGTTCCATGTGCAGTTTCTCATCTGAACACAGCAAAGGAAGGCAGATTCCTGGCCTTTCCACTCCTTAGAGTCTGAAGTTCTGAATACCCAAAACAAATTTTATGCAACTTTGACCCATAAACACCAGAAAGAAGTTCCGGTCTAATGCAGGACTCTGAAAGACTCCAGTGCTTTGGAAGAAATACAGATTGCTGGGATGGAATAAATCTCTCATTTGTAAACGACATTTTTACATTACTTACAGAATTCAAAGAAGCTGCTGGTGAATGGGGGAAAGAGTCAGAGCTGCCTGTCATTTTAGCAGGAGTTAGAAGTAGTTTTGCAAGAAACTCACAATTGAAAAAATAGAAATAGTAAAGAACTTAGAAGGTCAGTTTTAAGCATATTTCCATATCAATAAGCTTTTTCACAAGCTTTTTCATATATATGCCTGCACAACCCATCCAAAACTTTTAAACCACAATGCCGCTACATAGGGAAACACTGTAAGTTTAACTAATGTACTATATTTTTTAACTCTTCATGGCACTCACATAGGCGAAGACAGTGATATTGTAAAATGTTCTTAGAGGGTTGATCACCATCCTATCAGAAGCCTAATCTTTGCTATCAGGGGTGTAACATGCTTAAAATTACTGATCTTCACACCATCAACTTATACAGGTTCTTTCTGGTGGAGAGTACTAAATGTGGCACAGACATGGACAGTACAACCTTTACTTAAAGAAGCTGCCATATAACCTGGTTTCAGAAGCCAATAGCACTTAATTCTTGCAATCTAGTTATCTATTTTTTAGTGTCCATGGATGGAATAGCATCTTTTTATTTTTCTTCTACAGCACCTGCCTGGCTTGCAGTTTCTGTAGAAATAACATCAAACATATAGATTACGAGTCTGACTGGTAACATTCAAGTCCCTGAGAACTCTCCCATAGGGTGCAGGACTATCTGCTTACACTTTGGTTGAGAATTTACTACTTGCTTTCACATCTTTTCCCTATTATCTTCCTGGTTTTGTTCAATATCACATACTGAAAGAGCAACCTCCCCCATCTTACAAAGAGCAAACTCATCTTTCTATTGTATCCCCTAAAAAGTTACTTAAAGGGGGGATATAAGGATCGCTTAAAACCTTACAGAGGCAGCCATCACAAGCACAGTAGTGTCCTGAGGAAAGAACGTAGTGACGCCGTACAGGTAACTCTGCCCCAGACAGAATACCTCCTCTTTCTTTCCTTCTCAAATTTCAAATGTGTGATTTCATAAAAGCCTTTTAATTATATATAAAACAAAAACAAAACAACATTTGGACTTTCAGGAGTAAAACAACCAACAACACAGTGAAATAGTAAGAGAGTCTTGACCTTCCAAAGAACACTCACATTCTGGTTGGAACAGGGAGGAACATAGGAAATGTACGTCTTCAAAATAAGAAGAGTTTCTAGGGAAGTAGGATTTTTATTTATTTTTTTTTTTAAACTGGCAAGTTAAAATGAAAGTGCAACTGACTTCCAGATGAGGGTGTGGTGCGAAGACAAAATGCAGTGTGTCAGACCAATTCAGATCATTTCACTGAAGCACATCTCAACTGCAGTACCTGCTACTAGTCTGCTGACAAAAGAAGGTTAGTTTTGTTTTAATATTTACTGCTCTGTATATAATTATCTACATAGATAAGGGCTAGGATTTACTCTTAGTTAAGCTGGCTTTCTGTACAGAGAGATATAATTTCACTAAGGCACATGCTCATTTCCAGTCTTAAAATTAGATTTGTGCAGTAGAAGAACAGAATACCACTTAATTCATTAAAGAAAAAAATCTGTCTGTTTAAACTGGAGATATTAACTTCGTTCAACACAGGGATATTAACTTCATTCATACAATCCCATAACTTGTATCTAAATGGGAAGCTGGTATAATTCTGCAAGAAAACAGGCAAAGCTGTCTATTAATATATCTATTAATATACCTCCTAGAAAACAGTATTTGAATAAACAGCTGAGGTTCTGAGCTGTTTGGGTACTTGTGAGCAGTATTTTATGTGATAAGATTCCTTTCTGTCATAACATCCTGAGAAGTCTCCGGCTGTAAAAGGCAGCGTACCCGCGGCAATTTGATTCTGTAAGAAATTCCACGTGGGCATAAGGCGGCTCGCTGCGTGGGACGGAGACTAAACTAAGCCCGTTCCACTGCTCATCAGCACCTGACTCCCGTGGGACTGCTCTGCTTTATGTAATGGGCATGTATACGTGCACCGGAGAAACAACATTAACAGGAATGACAAATATGAACGGGCACGTTAGCCAAAACATAACCATGGTTTTAAGGGAGAAATATCAACTGTTGCATTTCAGATAACTTCGTTTCCGTCAAGAACTCAGGTCAGCCAAAAGCATATCAGACAGCAGAGCATGCTCCTTGTCGCAGCCAAACTGCTGTGTGATAAGCAGACTTCTTGAAGTTTGCATGGAAATGTTTATTTTTTTGCTTCCAAGCAAGTTTGCCAGTGATCCAATTTGAATAAGCATTCCCAGATGGGTTCTGTAATAAGTGTTTTAGACCACAACCAAATCTTTTCAGTTTAACTTTTAATTTTCTTCTAACCTTGGCTAAGTGGATTAAACTCTCCCTGCAGCAGTTTCTTTTCTATTAAAAAAAAAAAATGCTACATTTGCTGCTGATGTCTGAACCTCTCCTCAAAGTACTATAAAGCTGCAAAAGATTACCCCTGCTGAAAAATACTGCTAACACAGCTTGTTAGGCATAGAATAAACATCCCTTGCCAAACTAATAAATAGAATTACTGTATTTTTCCATTCCGCACACCTCATTTAGGCAACAGTAAATGACAGATTACAAGACTTAAAATAAGAGTAATCATTGTTTAAAGTTTAATGGGAAGTGTTTTGAAATGTTAACAAAGTAATCCAACAAAGTCATTATGGATGAAGCCAAACCAAATAGTTAATTTCTAACTAACACACTTTTTAAAAAATTTAGATAGCAGATCCACATTAAAAAAATAATCAAGCAAAACCAGAAATTACTCATTTCTTTCTATTTAATTGGTCTGCATCCCTGAATATGAGATCAATCAGTAACTTATTTTTCCTGGTCAATAGGATACATAAAAAAAAAAATTTAAGAGATACTGTTTATAATAAAGGTTTGGCAACCCTTCATTTAAACCCTTGTCTAAAACCCAGAAAAGGTATTTGGAGTTTTTTCAAGCTTGAAAAAGCTCTGAGGCAGAATATCAGATAAGAATTTGCTTTCAGTAACATTGGCCTCAAACTCTGAAACACTGCAGATGATGAGAAAGGGGGATGTGTTTTTCATTCTCAATTACCTTTTGCTACTGCTGTTAAGAAATCTTAATCCCATTTATTTCAAGAAAACAGGGCACTGCAGGACGGTAGTTTACGACAGAAAGAATTTCAGCAAATCAGAACATAATTACAGAAAAAGAAGAAAATACTGTAGGACATGACTCGCTTAAGATACAGTCTGAAGAGAGGAACACTGAAACTTGAACCCTAAGCTGGCAGTGAAAATATAGCCTTAGTGTTTATGGGGTAAATCTGTCATGAGGTAGTTCTTGAGAAAACAGCTGAGGTTCTGAGCTGTTTGGGTACTTGTGGGCAGAATTGTATGTGATAAGATTCCTTCCTGTCATAACATCCTGAGAAGTTTCCAGCTGTAAGATGCAGTGTACCCACAGCAATCTGATTCTGTAAGAAATTCCACGGAGGCACGGCTCGCTGTGTGGGATGGAGACTAAACTGAGCCTGTTCCACTGCTGCTCAGCAACTGACTCCACTGCCGTGCTTCATGGAACGGGCGTGCGTATGTGTGCCCGAGAAACAAACAAGCACGCTCTCCCTATATTATACTCATATCCCAAACTTGCCAAAATTTATGACAGTAGGCACAGAATACTACTGCTTGCCTCTCAGCTTTAATCTGTTAGCATTTCTTACCCACTCTATTGTAATAGCATTTACAGCCTTCAACTGGTACTCCTTTGCTTTGCAGAGGCTGTAGAGAGGAAGGTGTAATTTCAGCCCTATAAAGGTACAGACAAATTTATTTTGCAATGGAATATTGTCAAACATAACTGAGTCAGAGCAGTTTAAGCAAGGATGGTTCCTCAACTGAAATGTGGAAACCAGTGAGGTCCACTCCAAGCATCTTGCAATCTCAAACACCGAGGTTAATGAAAGCATTTCAATTGAATTCCTTTTACTTTGCATTGCATACACGGATGTAGTCAGTTACCCCATTTCTTCTGAGAATTTGAGACGGTCTGTTCTGCCTCCATCACTGTCTATCTCTACTTTGATTATTTACAAATGTATTCTCAATATCCAACTTCTTTAAACCTGAAATGTATAAGCAACCCTGAGCAAGGGGTTTAGGTTTCAACAGAAATTTTAAAATTTAAAACCAGTATTGTTTCTTTGGTATTCCCTTCTCCCCCCTTTTTTTGTGTCTTGTAGCTTTGCCATGGACTGGGATATGAATAACTCAACTGACTACTGGACTGAGGACGAGGATGATGATCTCAACTCTGTTATAGATTACAATACGTATGAGCTTCTCTGTGAAAAAAGTGATGTGAGAAATTTCAGGAAATTATTCCTTCCTGTGTTCTATGCATTGACTTTCACTGTTGGAGTCGCTGGAAATTCATTAGTGGTCGCAATTTATGCCTATTGCAAGAAACCGAAGACTAAGACAGATGTGTACATCATGCATCTAGCCATTGCTGATTTGCTCTTGCTCTTTACACTCCCTTTTTGGGCTGCAAGTGCAGTGCAGGGATGGGAACTTGGCAACTCAATGTGCAAGCTCACTTCTTCTCTGTACACCATGAATTTCAGCTCTAGTATGCTGTTCCTGGCCTGTATCAGTGTGGATAGATACAGGGCCACTTCTGAATCCCAGGGTCATAGAAGATTTGGTAAACGCTGCAGTGTTACCTGCATCTGTGTCTGGCTGTTGGCCATTTTTCTCAGTATCCCTGAAATGATATTTAATCAAGTCAAGAAACACAATGACAGCAATGAATGCCTTCCCGTATTTCCAATGAACATGGAAACACTCTTAAAAGCAATCATTGAAATCCTGGAAATTATCCTGGAATTTCTGCTTCCTTTCCTAGTAATGCTGATCTGCTATTCAGCTACTGCTCGAGCAATCTTTAGATCTGCAAATGCTAAAAAATCTAGACCTTTCATGGTTCTGCTGGCAGTAGTGGCTACTTTCATTATTACCCAGCTACCTTACAACATTGTTAAGTTCTGGCGAGCCATAGATACCATCTACATGTTGATTACTGACTGTGATGCAAGTAAAACCATAGACGTCGCACTCCAGGTCACCAAGAGCATAGCTTTGTTTCACACCTGCCTGAACCCTCTTCTCTATGCCTTTCTCGGTGCCTCTTTTAAAATGCATATTATGAAAATTGCAAAAAAGTATGGATACTGGAGAAGACAACAACAGAATGGAAGACCTGAAGAAATTTCTGTGAATTATGAAGACCATACTGAAGAAACAATTAGTTTCACTATATAGACTCTCCATTACTTTCACTATCTTATATAACCAAGGGAATTATTTACTAATTCTGGGGGTATTGTTTCAGCAGCTGTTTGTCTGCAAGTCAACTTTCAGATTAATTTCTGAACCTGCAGACTAGCCAAGACACTACAGTGCAGTTCAAAGTGGAACATGTTGATCAAAATTAAGCATCGGGCAAGAACTAAATACTGAAATTCCTAGAAACAACTAGAGATATTTATTCAAAACAAAACAAAACAAAAAAAGCCTCAGCAAAATCTGAACACCTAAAAGACCCCCAACATTTAAATTTCAAAGGGTCACAGTACTATGCACTTAAATAGCTGTGTAATGAACAATCTGTACATGTCTAAACATATAATTAAAACAGAAAAAGAAGCCATCAGCAATAGAACAGGAATACGGGAACTTTTGTACCAAAAGTTAATAATCTTGTGTTTCTCCAACTATTTTGTAAAACTTTAGAACATATGCCTGATAAGTCAGTTCCATTTTGTTCCTCAGCTATCATTCCATAGATATGGTTGCAGCTTGAAATGAGGTATCACTTCATGGCTGAGAATTGAGGGAGGGCGGGGGGAAGCCATGCTCCATGCATTTCCACATACATATAGCAACAACACCACCCTCCACAAAAAACAGTAACTCATTCTCTGTAACTACCAAAAATGACCTTTCACCTCTCCTTTTCTGCTCACCCTAAACTTCAACAAGCCCAGTGCCCTATGGGAGGCACATTCTAGATCTCTGTAAATGTCACGTCAAATGTAAATGCCAAAGTAGTGCAGTCAAAGCATTAGCAGACATGTAAGAAAAAGTTAAGTTAATCTTCAGATACAAGGCCTGGAATTTCTAGTCAGAATTTGTAAAATGAATCAAACAGTAACTGTATCTGCTAAAATATATGAACATACAATAAAATCAAAGAATAAAAAATATGCACTGGCTGTCATTTATTCATATCTTCATGTTTGTTTTGTTTTAGTAGGTATTGACATCTCTCATCAATAGGCTTTTAGCAACCAGCGAAGGCTAGAGGCCTTGCTTGATGAATGAGAGAGGTTCTGACTCCATATGGAGCTCACGGCTGGTGGGATTTACAGTTTGTCCACAGAGAGGTACCGAAGCTGGCCCCCTGCCACAGTGCTGGCGAGGATTCCAGGAAAACAGCAGTTTTCCGCAACTCTCTGGAAGCATTTCAAATATATTGACATATTAGCTTTCAGAATGAAAAAAGTGGTATTACAGCATACTATCCCTGCCTTCAAACATCCCATGGGCTCTGACAAAATGCCTGATCTATGGCTTATGAAAGCCAACAAGAATCTCTCATTTTCAGACACTGTCCCTAGTTACACGATTATGGACTGGAAGAAAAAGCTCAAAAATGACAGACAAGAAACAACAGTAGCATAAACAAGACACAAGCCTCTTCTCTCTGTTTGGATGACAAAAGCTTACAAAATTTCTGCCTAGTATGAGAAATACTAGGGCGTGAACGGATAAGTCAGCAGTGCTTGACAGATGGTCTATGCATACACCATAAATCTGACAAGTTTAAGCCATACTGGATTTACTGTAGATGCACAAAGCACCCATGCAGAGCATGGTAAGAAATTCCAGTTCTTCCACGAAGCAACCGACTCCTTGCGTGCGTGATTTATAATTTATCTTCACAAATACAGAGTGGTTGCACCCAGAGTGACATTCTGACCAGGCTGTCAGGCTTCTGGAATTCCCAAACATCCAAGGACCTAATCAACAACTCAGAGTAAAAACAGGGGGGGAACAAACCCAAACCAAAAACCAAACCAAACCAAAAAAACCCTCCCAAAAAAACAACCAGGCAGAAAAGGAGACTCCTGAGTAAGGCAGAGCTGCATGTATGTGTTTCTCAAACTTGCTGAAATTTCAGCACCTTTTGTGCATCTGTCTTCATGCAAATCTCACTGTCCTCATTATTTTTATTAGAAATTAGACAAACCAAACCATGCTTACTCTCTTATGTTTACTCTCCTTTTTATAATTCACGTAACTAATTTTATGAATAATATTTTGTGTGTATGACCTCCTACAAACTCTCCCATTCCTTCCTTAGGAACTGCAATGCACAGTTGGGAGACACTGACCCAGAGCAAAGGCAGTAGCCAGCAGTTAAGCGACACTCTCAGGCCTAGAGACAAGATACCATGCCTCTTTTTGCCACCAGTTTTGCAGTACTAGAGAAGAGAGTGCGCCCTATCTTCTGGTGAGTCTAGGTATTGCACAAGCATGTATGAGTATGTCGCTGCCACGCTCAAAGGTACATAAATGAAACATTCCAGTTTCACTCCAGTTTGCAACCCAGTTTATATAGTTGGCTTCCAAACTCCCAGGGAATGATGATTTTCCAGTTGTTATCATACATCTTTCAGTAAAAAAGTAATGGCACTATATTATCAAGGACATTTACCACTTACAGTCTAGTCCATTCATTTTTCTGGGAAGTACAGTATAAAAAAAAAAACCTGTAAGAGTCAGTCCGACAGCATCACAGGCTAGTTTAAAAAGCAGCCAAATTTTACTGTAACTACACAATATACTCAAACCTCACACTCAAGCTGCAAAAGACAGCTTCATAAAAACAAAGTTTAAAGGCTACGGCCATAAATGTGTAAGTTACCTGATGGAAAGAAGTAACGTTTAAAGAACAATACTTGCATTCATTCTGTGAACGAAATTCAGAGGTTCCAAAAAGGGCCCAAAATCCCAAATTGGATCAAGTCTTGGACTTTTCTTCATAGAACAAAAGCTCAATTCAGCTCTTTCCATTGTTTTACATTCTATTGCCTTTACCCAAGAAGAGATAATTCTCGATCTCAGAAATGGAGCACAAATATTTTTGTTTTATCAGTTCTTGGAAAGAATTTTAGACTTAGCCATTCTTATTTAGGGCTTCCATGCTTACCACTGCTCCACCACTTCTTGCCATTGATCACATAACTGTTTCCATCTCGCTCAATGCTGCATTGCATATTGGTGGCATCACTTGAAGCGACATCAGGTTCTGCGTTAAAGAAAAAAACCAAAACAAGCCACTGGATTAAATATACAGGTAGTACTACCACCACAAATATAGGGCTCTAGATACCCTGTATTGACAGTAACACTGTTTTGCTCCCAGTAGAAAAGCTGTTTTCAGAACCTTGCTCTGCTGGTGGTCAAAGGCTTTCTATTTTCTAGCAACCTGTTATTCATAGCCCGTTTAAACTTAGTTCTTCTTGGGCTCAGACTACTCTTTATAGTCAACAGCCTTCTTCCTTCCCTGATGTTTTTAAATCCTTCCCCCTTCCAATGTACTTAGAGATAACAGTCATATCTCTCCTCAGCCCTTTTTCCCCTAGGGTCTTCTCAAGTGAAAATAAAGAGATTTAAACTACTTTTGTGATTGTTTATCAAATAGGTCACACAAAGCAGTTGCCAGCAAAATGTCATCAATTATTGTTTGGAACAGGAAAGATTCTTCCTCTCTCCTTTCACCCTGAACTTCTTTTATAGACCATCTTCTTTAAAGCAAAAGCATCTTTTTCCTCTTGGTGAACACAGTGAAACAGAATTTGCAAAGTAAGGGTCCAGCTCTGCAAGACTGAGTTCTCTCAACTCCTGCTGACACAGAAACATCAAGATTTTGACATCACATTTTCAAAAGTTACCTTCCTAAATCAACAGCCAGGCCTTCCACAGGTGCTGAATGCTACAAGCTTTCAAGAGCAAAAATGAACATAATGCTGGGCTACAGACATAAAGCAAGTGCATCGTATGTTTTGCAACTTATCTTCAGGTTATGTCTTAAAACCTCTACCTATGACATACTGCAAAACTACACAACTTTAATCACAATAATCATACTTGTACCTACATGTATGTTTCTAGAGAACCCCAAAGGACATTACAAAAAAGGGTAAGTTCTATTGTAAATCTGTTTGGTACAATAAAAGTTATTTTACTAGTACTAAAAATAAATTAAAAATATATGGAAAGAAAATACTAAGTATTGTAACCATGAAAAATGGTAACCATCAGGGAAGGGCAGCAAAGATGCTTCACTTTACACTCACACCTCATATATAATTTCATATTGAAACACATTCACAGATACAGTGGAAATTTCTGTATTAATTCATTAACACAGAACAACTTGTAGTTTTGTACTTTTTGCATATGCCATGTGAAATTTCTGCCAATTGTCTCTGACTTTCTTCTGGAGAAAAATTTACCTGTCATGCAGAAGCAAGAACTAATCTTCCCTTCTAGGAGAGGCTCCAGCCATTCTTTCTTTTGCTCTTCAGTCCCATACATGTGCAGGACCTCTATGTTTCCAGTGTCTGTAAGAAATCAGCAGTCATGTTTACTTCTTGAGACACACAACTTGTAAGGTGTAAGATGCCCAACTTTTCAATGCTCTCAGTGCTGTAGTTATGGGACAGGGTTGCTAACCTGGTGCATGACAGTTGAAAACCTCAGGAGCAAAGAAGCATTTCCCCGTCTCTTCAGCTATTAGCGCATAGTCAAGCTGGCTGAGACCACTGACATCTGGGAGAAAAAGGTTCCACAGACCTTCTGCTTTGGCCATTTCCTGTTGAAAGCATCAACAGAGAAAAACATTAGCAATCCATCTTAAAAAAAAAAAAAATTAAATTCTGGCTTGCTTCCCATTTTCTTCCTTTCTGCCTAACATACTGTCTGATATATCTGATGCCTTTTCTCAATAGCTATTTTCAACAGGTACAGTCTTTGACCTAAAGTTCAGACATACCCCTCACAGAACTTACTTTTGTTTTTCTTCTCTCTCATTCGTATCTCTCACCTCCTTTTGTACACTGCTTTCTTCCTTTCCTCACACTGTTCCTCGCACTGTTTCTTTCCATGCAGAGTAACTTCTCCAGCAGCATACACCACACTTTCTTATGCTCCATGTCAGTGCCTGTTTCTTTTACTGCTAGAGTGCTCAAGAATATTTATTATCCCATACCTTCAGTCTCTCAAGCAGTGGTGGTTTCTTCCATTTTTCCTCAGTATTTCCGTGTCCAGCATAGTATTTTATTATTTCCTTAGAGAAAAAATTAAAAAGAAGCATGTTTAAATTAAGAGCACATGTAACATACACAAGTAATATTATGCTGTCTTTTCCAGCCCTACACCCCAAGAAACCAATAAAAAAAAAATTCAACACAGGTTTTTATTATATAGTTGGTTGCATTATAAAATTAAAAACATAATGCAAAATCAAACTGCAATCTATTCATTATGCAAGACTTTAAATGTGTCATGGAGATGACCCCAATCAGTACCTTATTTCATATAGGAAAATGGTTTGGAGTGGTTTAAAATATGTGATGATGATGGTGGAAAGTCAGTGTTTTTTGCTGATACAAGTAACCGTTACCAACAATATGCACAAGAGGCATAAGCCCAAAGTAAAACAACAAATAAAAGCCAGATGTACTGACACTTAAGAGTCAGGTTTCCCATCACAAACTTCAGATACGTAAGCCAGTTAATCTTTTTTTTTTAACTGAGAAAAAACATAAAGAACACATTTTTTCCCTGTCAAAGTAATTCCTTAACAGATTATGTAAACAGTCATTCCGAGCACCAGCGACTAGTACTAAAACTGTGTATTCAGTAATCCTAGTATTTTCACAAGTATGTTTTAGTGAGGCTCAGCACTTCAAAGCTGGCCCAGAACTAGTTTTAGAATGAATAAAAGTAGTGCCCTCTTCTGAAAAGCACACAATTATACAAATTCCGAAGTAGAATTTACAAGTCCTGATTCACAATCCCTGTTATCAGAAATAACTTACAAGCACAATGCTACTCATCCACAAAACTTGCACGGCTATTTGTGGTTCATTTGTTTTTAAAGCAAGTACATTAATTATTGCAAGGCTTCCTAGGACAATCCACGACTAGTTACAGACAGACTTTTAAGAAACTTTGCATATCAGGACTTTCTGCTCTCAGCCTCTCATTGTGATAGGCAGATGCCTTAATCTTTTAAATTAATATGTCCCCTGCACTTCTGCCTGACTGCAAAGAAGGAAAAAAAAAAAAAGCTGAAAAACCCAATTCTGCTACAAAAGTCATTTGTGCTTTCATAAGGTTAAAAGTTCAACCGACTTTCTAAGTGGAAAATCTCTAATCTCCCTAGGCTAAGAAGTAAAATGCTTCATCTTATTTTCCCTTCCACTAATTAGGGACTTCCATGGATATTTCACTCTCTGATTTCAAACCTTCACTGGTATTAGATATACTCAGGAATGAGGCTACGTTGACACATTATGGAATCATGTTTTTTGTCATAAAAGCCATACATTAAAAAATAAGGCAAGAAACAGAAACATTCAACTTTGTATGGTTAAAAACAGCAGTTCCCATTTTTTAACTAAGCATCTTTGTGTTTAGTACGTAAGAGTTCTAGAGTTTTGTTAGTATTTTGGCAAATACCTTTAAAAAGTATCTCTTTTTAAAAAGAGTACTTCTTAAACTTTATAAAGTTTAAAAAGAAACTCATAGCTTTCATTAACAATGCATACAACATTTTAATTCTGAAAAACAATTAATGCAGACTGTAATGATTTCTCTTAATATTTTGCAATGTCACAAATATTACTGCATGAAAATAAGGCTGTTTTAAAAAAAGATAAAAAATATAGAAGGGCATGACTTCTATACACAGCTTTACATTTTTATAACTCTACTCATAAAATGCTCATTTATAAATAGGTTTACTAAAAGCTTTTACCTTCTCAGCTGGATATACGTGCTGCTTCATGAACTGCTTGACCTTCAGCAGAATTTCTTGGCCTTTTCTACTTTGATGAAACAACTCTCCAGAAATGCTGTGATGTGTGCTGCTGAAAGATGACCTAAAGAAGAACACTGAATGCAATAACAAGTAATAATATAAGCTGCCTTATACAGGCATGTAAGTAAGTGAGGATGTAAAAGTTTTGCCTTGCCTTTGACCAGTAGTTTAGACCACTCTTACCTTTTTGAGAGCTCTAACCCTCTCTCTGCCAAAGGCTTCACAATCTTAGCAAATTCATGACTATTCTCTGCGGAAGCATTTCCAATGAGATACCTAGCATATACACCCTAAAACCAAAAGAAAGGCATATATGGTATAATTATGCACTTAAAATTGTCTCTTTTTTTAGATTGGTGATTTCTTCAACTATGAAAGTAACACTTCAATGCACATATTCTTAATAGGAAAAAAATAACACCCAGACAGATTTTACTGGGATATGTTAATACTGGTTTTGGTCCATTTCTGATATAATGGAGGTGCTTGGCGCACAAGAGAAGAACAACATAGTCCAGCTAAACTAAACTAAATGAAAATCACAAAAATTAGTAGAGGGAGAAAAAAAAAAGAATAAGAAAAAAGACTACGTCTGCACATGATACTGCAAGCAAGCCCAGCCTGTCCCTTAAGCCAACCGACAACAGTATACACATATGATTATTATCCACAACTACGTTAACTACCCACATATATACTCTTATTCTAAATTAATACCAAGTAGCTTATCCCACATTTGGTATGCTGATCTCATGCCGCAACTCATAAAAATACAATTATGCCTTACAATGGCTGAATATTTAATTAAACAGTTACTTCTGTTAATAACGCATCAATGAAACTTATTTTCTCCTATAATCACATCTCAAGATTGGCTTCCTATGCTCATAATAGGCTGAGTTCACAACACACCCTTTTTCATCCATAGGTGGCACCAACAGGATCTTACTTATCTATCCTGCTATCTACTTTCATGAGAGCTGCAAAAACTTAGAAAGATCTTTGTTTCTCTATAGTGCAGGATTTAAATTAACCAGAAAGTCCAAAAAGGTAATGAAAAAATGGCCTGCATACAATAAGAACATCAAGAAAAAAATCCACATATCCACATTTTCTTTTTTTAGCCTACTTTCCTAAGAAGTTAGCTATACCTAACACAATGTACTTTATGTAGCAAGAAATCTATCCTAGAGAGTTATCAGTCATAAGCATCTAAGATATGCCTTCTAAAGGAACAAACTGACATACAATGGTTACAGTTATTTTTTAAATATGATTCATATTTTGAACAAGTATTACCAAACTACAAATACTCATAATAAAAATATGTGACATTTCAACAAATGTGAGTGTATTACCTGGGCTATTGCTGCCATTTTAAAATATGACAAAGCAAGAAAAAAATTAAAGTTGGATAAAGTAGTGCTAATACCCCGGCAGCAGCAGTAAATGGAAACCAGTTCTTCAAATGAAGGAGTTTCTACAAAAAAACAACACAATATTTTAGAATAGTCAACATTTTCTATTATTTTTTCCACTTCATTCTTCAAACATTTGTACAGCTCTTCAGCTTTATATTCCATTTACATAGTAAAAAACATGTTTTATCATTTCTCATGACCTAAGTGTGATATGGAAAGCCAAAAGGAAATAGGAGCTGTCAGAATTCCAGATAAGCATAACACTTCCTACTGCTCTGTGCCTCCACTGCAGTCAGGAAATTAATTGCAGCATTTTTTTTTTCCTTTTTTTTTTTTAAATAAATGACAAATTGACATTTAAATTTTAGTTTCTTCCATTATCTCTAAGAAAGGTTCAAAATAAACTTTTACAGAAGCAGCATACTGTGGCTAAGCCACAGCTTATTAAAACAGGACTACCTTAAACCTCCCTATCACCATGTTTCCTACAATGAAGAAAACCAGGGAAAACTTCAAGTGCAAAATGACGTGCTTATTAATTTAACCTTTTCTTATTGTTTATAAATGTAACATATTAAATAGAAATAAACCTTAGAACTCATTTCAACAAAAAGATTACAGTTTCATACCTATGGTGTCTTTGAAACCCAAGACAGTTCCTTGACCTAAGTCCTTCATAGGTATAGGCCAAAAGTAGAATAGAGTGGCATATGCTAAATCTGCTAAAGGATGACCAACAGTTGAAAGTTCCCAGTCCAGCACTGCCAAAACACGAGCCTTAAATAAAAATAAAAACCTCAAGTGAATGCTAGAAGATAAATTCTCTCCATCCACAAATGCACAACCCACTTAATAGCCAACAGCTTTATTTGGTTACTATGTGTTTAAAATTAAAAACATGCACTGTACCTGTCTACAGCAAAACCAGTTCCTTTCAGCAATATGTAAGGATCTGCAGAAAATTAACATTCACATAGTGGCAGAAACCCAGGCATTTTTCCAATGAAAATCTGTTTTAAATTCTACATTTTTGAGTAGTGTTCTTCCTGTCAGAAACTTCTAAACACTCCTAGTCAAAATATGATTGAATTAAAATATCCTAAAGAACAGTAGTATTGACAGTTGGGGTTTTTTTTTTGTTTCCAGTCCTGTTGCACAGATACTGTAGCACAATCCTTTTGCACAGATACTCATGGACAGACCACGGACTAAAAAACCTAATTTATCACAATATCATGCAGCGATTAACACTTACATGGGGAACTGAATTTCTTAAACAGGACAGTCAATCAACGCCCAGATACTGACACGAACCTCTGCTGCAAGCATCCTTGCAACGGTGTCTTCAGCTGGATGGGCTGAGACTCCCCAAACTGTCGTTCTGATGAATTCTTATAATGCAGCTGGCCTGTCAGCCTTAATGACCCCTCCAGCCTACTCACGATCCATGGCTACTTGAACTATGTGCAAAAGACTTTCCTACATGGTCATTCCTGCATATACACCGCCAGTTTCTACAGATTATTTAAGATAATGTATGGACAGCTTGGTCAATTCTTTCAACTGCATCAGGAACAGCTGGGAGAGTCCCTGAGACTGCCAGATTCTCTGCTCAGGGAGTCAATCAGCACATTTAAGCCTACAAACAGTGTCTATCAACTGATCTATGCACAACAATGGGAATATGAGATCTGCTGCTTTGTTGTGAAGCAGGCATTGCAGAGTCTTCGTCACAAATCCCAGGCATATCTTCTGGTCACAACACAGCAAATAGCATGGAAAAAAATAATAAAAACGCAATTGTGCCGATAGATAGGTAACACATTTATTTCCGCAAACTAGAAAAAAATCTCTTCCTTTTCCCTAAAGATGAATGAGGAACTTTCAGGGTCTCTGTGATCTATGTGTGCTCCATAACTAAGCAGCTTTGGCAGATTTTTCTTTGCTTCCACTAGTATCACATATCATGCATTCAGGTCGTGTTCCAAAAGCCATTGTTGTTAATTGAAGCCATACCACAAATTTCAATGGGCTTTGGATCAGATGCTTATGTAGTTTAATGAAGTGAGCCTTCAGTGTGTCCTTAAGTTGCACTGAATTCAACAGGATTTATGCATATAAAATGTTTTGTTCCTGGACTTTGAAGTAGGGACTAGAGTTAGTGAATAAATTGAGTAACTAGCTCCTGCAATGAAAACCAAGGACTGTATTAGGTACCTAAACACCATACACAGAGTATAGAGAAGAGTTAAGTTCTCTACTGTTCCTTTCAAAGATGTATCATGCACTAAAACACCCACGTAAGTGTCCCATTACATGGCAGGAGTACAAACAAATGGAGGACCAAGAACTACTAAACATATACAAACATGTTTCGAATACCTCTGTTGGGTGGAAGATGATGTTATCTATTCTGAAGTCCCCATGAATTAGGACTTCTTCATTATCATCGGGTGGCAAGTTGTTTCCTAACCACTCAGCCAGCTTGTTCATGGCAGGAATATCTGTATGAGCAGCTGCATCATACTGTTTTTTCCAAGTTGATACCTAAAGAAATACAAACATTTCACAGATTTTCCAACTGATTCACAAGTTTTTCAGGAGCACAAAATTCTGAAGCACATGCTTCTGGGCTTTGACTATTACCATGTTACCAGTACACTCAGTAAAACCCAGTACCTTTGCATCTGCAAATGTGAACTGTGAGATCAAAAGATGCAATGAAGACTACCTCTATTTTCTATTTCAATCCTATTTACATAGCCCAAGTCTGATATTATTCCAAAAGTGAATGAATATAATTCCCTGAGTATAGCATTACAGAATTGATCTGAATGTAGTAGTAACTTTATACTGAGCACAAATAATTGAACCAAGTGAAGGTGGGTTAATAGCTAAAATATGATGGTTACTTTTACAAGTCATTAATAATTAACAATTTAGCCTGCAAATCAAATAAATCTTCAAAGACCTGACAAAACAAGAGAATTCTTTGAAGATCTTTACCTGTCTTCTGCAGTATCCTGGTCCTCTACCATATCCTTGGAGACCCAATGACTGTAAATCAAAGGAGTGCAACAGGGCCAAAGTTTCTATCATCGCAATATACAATGCAGAACGCTCTGCTGGGCCCACTTCAGGCAGTGAGAGGTCTCGGAAGATGCGACCCTAGAAACATCGTAAATCAGATATTTGGTGGGACGTATGCATCAGACAAAGAGAAGTGAAGCTATACATTTCAGGAGCAAAAACAAATGCAGTGAACCAGCATGCCCTATGCAATCAAAAATTCCTTCCTCATTTATTTTATTCCTTGCCCAAGACAGGTGAAGGGATTCACAGTAATCTCAGATCATACAGGATATCTATTGGAAGGCAATTAAAATAACAGATACATTCAGTAGACGAAAGTCTGAATTAGAACACTCAATCCAGATATCCTCAAGCTTGAAAGTACCAGGGAAAAAATGTTACTGTATTGTCTCTAACAGCTAACTTCCAGAAAAAACATCAATGAAGACCTTGGGGTCAGGGCGAGGGGAGGGGAACAGGCAGGGAGAGGAGGGGAATGGGTGGGTTGTACATACAAAGACACAAACAATCCAAAGAAATTCACTTGCATTCTCCTTAAAAGCAGTTTAATACATTTAGAAAATGGGTGTGTTTTTCCATTTTCTCCTTTAATTTTGACCCTGCTAGAAGAGAAAAAAGACTCTCCTCTAAGTTCCTCAGTTTCACTGGTTTGCATGATGGCTTCAATATATTTACACAGCTAAAGCAGCAATAGAACTTTTTTGCTGAAAGATTCTGCATAACAGATCCAGAAATCAGATTTTATATTGTGTAACAGTTCATTCAACACAATAAGTGTACGATCGTTTTCTAAATACACAACGTAGTTGTTAAAAACAGTGCACTGCTGTCCATCTTAGAATGGATAAACTGTAAATTTACATCCTTAGAAATGTAAATATATCCGTAGCAAGATTTCTTATTAAGGAATCGCTTTGTTCTAGTCAAAACCAGAAAAATTCTCCATCTTTAATGTAAGAAAATTGTTTCAAATTCTTCAGAGCTTTTACATTTTATTACTCTTGATTCACGGTTTTTGTAGGAAGGTTAACTTAATCTCCAGGAATCGGCCCACGACTCTTACATTTCTAATTTCTCAGTGAACCTGATGATAGAGTAAGATGCAATGAAAGGGAAGAGGTCTGAATTCAAATCCTCCTCCCACAGGGACAAAAAAAAAAAAAAGACATGATACAGCAGAATTACACTCAGAATCACCCAAATCTAACAGAAACAGTATCAGCTCAGCTACAGCATGCCCACAGTGATGGACCACAGACGGAGCTATGCCATGTTCTTTCTGAAACTAGTGCTTGAGCTGGAATCCTGCTTGGTTTTCAAGAAAAGGTGATTGTATGTAGATTCCTATCTTCAGTACTAAACGGGTCCCAGGATGTCCAAAGATTCAGTATAACTTTATAGCCTGATTGTTCTCCCTCCGACTTGTGTATGCTTTTCACAGAAGCAATATTGCCTCATTTCAAGACATCCTTCTGAGAGCTCAAAACAAGAACGAGAGGTTAAATGCTGAGCTGAAAATTTCAACAAAATGGGAAATAAGTTCTGGAGAAGCTGAAAGCAGTGAGAACCTCTGACAGCTAGTATTTCTTAAAAATATCAGACAATTATTTATGTTTATATCACAAAACTTAGTAAATGCCAGATAAAGCTCTAACAGAAAGGTTTTAGACAATTTAAAAGCAGCTTGTAGTAGGGAGAAGAAAAAAAATCTACCACATTGAAGGACAAACCTGCACATGCTGCATTACATAAAATTCTGTTCCAATGATAGAAACGTCACTGCAATACAACAGGGGCTCGGGAACTGGAAATCCAGCTGAAAATAAGGCTTTCTGCACACGATATTCTCTATCGACCTGAAGAAGACACAGAAATTTAGGTTCAACGAAAAGGTCCCAATGATAAATGAATACAGTGAATGATAATGTATCCTCTTAAATGTTTAGTTATGTGTATAGCACAGAAAATTGGAAATGACCCAGCAATTCACTGTGTTTCTGGACACATTCAACAATGTGCCGCACCATCATGTATAGGACTTAGCCACCTGCAATACAAAGTGTTTGGCGCTTGATGAAGAGTGTTACTTACCTTGTGAGCTCTAGGTAAAAGAGGGCCATGTGGCTTCTTCCTGAGCACATAAGCCTGCCCACCCTTCTGAAGATAAAAGGTTGGATTTGACTGGCCTGAGCTACAAAGAGAAAGATTATAATTACTTACGCATTCAAGTACTTACAAATTTGCAAACTTTTAACAGAAATGATGCAAAATGCACTGTGACTTGGCCTGAACAAAATGGCAAGACAGAGGAAAGGGTTCTTCTCAAGAGTTGGGGTTCTTTTTCAAATATAGTCTTACAAGAATGCAAGTGATAGCCTACAAAATTGGAAGTCAGAGGTTCTTTTCCTACCTATAAGAAAGATGTCTTCTTCCACTGTGGAGAGGTCACAGATACTTAATTTGTTCTCCTATGAAATGGAGATAGCGCTTACCTCTCTTCCCTAAAGAGACACCATTAATGTTTTCAAGGTATGCAGTAGATACTAACTTCAAAGCTTTCCGGTTTGGAGGAAACTAAACAGAGCAGAATTCACACTAGCCCATAACTGTATTTTTCCTTTGGTGAGCTGTATTTTCAACAACGTAAGCACAGAGAGAGCTTTCCAAATATTTGATGATTCTACTACCAAGCCCTGCTGTATGCTAGCCTAATCATCACATACATATGCTATGCTTAAGGGACTGCCTATAGTAACTGTAAAATTTTAAAGAATGAATGTTGCAGTGACAAAGAATCATAGAAATTAGATATTTTAATCACATTCATGTGTAAAAGAGAAGGACAACCTAGTTAAACCCTTCATAACACCTTGTCCATCATATCCCAATCAAGCTCATTGATCCTTATTTTCCTCAAGGCTCTGTGCTAATCTACATGCCTTCCTCTCCTCATTCTGGATCATTTTTAAGACACATTCTGACCTAGTCTAATAAAAGATTAGATAACTATTGGAAAATCAAAATCAAGTGAACTTTTGCCCTCATGCTCCCCACAACATTTCCATTCTCCCTGAGGCACTTAGGGCATAGTCTGTAATATAGTTTAACAAGTATACTGCACAGATGAATACTCTGTCTGGCACAACAGACATTTAGATCAGTTGAAGCCTTGAAGTGCAACCGCAAGACAAACAAAGTAGTAAAAGCATATATACTGACAGTATTTTAGCAGATTTTACTATTAGCTACACTCCTGAGGCCCCTCCTAAAGTCTCCTCAGTTGAAGTACATATGAGGATTAGAGTACAGCTGAGGATTCAATGAGCATTTTATATTTGCATCAGAAGACAACAAAAAATTGTTTACTGTTTCTTGGTGACAGCTGCAGATAAAGCAGTCAAGGTCATGTTTACAAAGGAATTAATATGTATTTTTAGAATAACTTGACTTCTAATAGTTAGCTCCCAATTTGAAGTCACACAGTCATGCCACTAATTTGCTGAATGCAAGTGAACTAGATGTTTTGTGGAACAGCAGCTTTGGAGCCTGGGTGTAGCACCGCACTGGCGCAATGCTTTGCTCTCAGGGCGTTATTGGGAATCTCAGCACAGTGTTAGGCTGTTCTCATGGATTGCTTACCTAACAATAGCCTAAGGCTTTTAAAATTGATTTCTTAAGCCATGTATGTGCTTCTGAACATTATTATTCGCTGTGCAATTAAAGAGCAATCAGATAAATCGAGATTTATGAGCAGGCAATAAAACAGTTGTGCATGTACTCCAACAGAGCGCACCACGGAGGGCCAAATACGTGTGTTTTCTGAGGACAGCGGGAAGCCCAACCCAACACCTCTCCTGCCTGCAGACGGCCAACTGCAGCCACTGGGTCTGCCCGTGACAAAGGTCACCTTTGCTGCCAATACGAACTTTGACTTCTCCAGCCGTGCGAGGGAGGAGCTGTGACCTCGATGGCTGCTGTCCGCCATCACCAGGGCGAAGGGCCCCAACTCTGCCCGCCTTTCCTGCCCGGGCAGCCGGCAAAGCCGCGGCCCCCCTGCTCGCCCCGCAGAGGCACACTGCGGGCCGACGCTCTGGCTCCGCGCCTCAGGGCGCCCCAGGGGCGAGGGCCCATGCCAGCAGCCACGGAGGCCGCCGCTTGCCCCTCACAGGCGGTCTCGGGGCAGGAGCGCGGCCCACCCGTTACCTGTACTGCCTGACAGCCAGAGCCCCCGCGGGCTGCCGAGGGAAGCCGGGCAGGTGGCTGCACAGGTACCGCTCCAAACTCCCCTGGTCGAAGCGGTGCTGCCGCCGCACTTCACCGGTGCCCGGCTCCGCCACCATCCCCCCCCGTCCCCCGCCCCGCGCTGCGCCGGCGGCGTACGCCCCGCACTCTCCCACAGCGCCGCTACGTGACTGGCGGAGGTGCCCCGCCCCGCCCGGCGTCGCCGCGGCAACCGGAGGCGGCTTGGTCCGTCAAGGAAAGCGGTCCCCGGCACCAGGCCAGCGGGGCTCTCGGAGCCGGATTGGCTTCTCCTGGAAGAAAGCGGCTCCCGGGAGGGAGTTACCGCCCCGGCTGACACCTGCGCCCAGCCACCGCCAGAGCCCGCTCGCTGCCCGCTGTCGGGCGGCAGGACACCCCCTCCGGATGGGAACGCTTCTTGAGGCTTCGGCGCTCGCAGGGGACGGCGCTCGCTGCCGCTCCCGGAAGCTCCCTCAGCCGGGGAGACGTGTCGCTGCGGTGTCGCCGGCGCTGCCATGGCGGAGCCGAGCCGGCTGGAGCAGCTGGAGCGGCGTGTGCGGGAGCTGGAGGAGGAGCTGGCCCGGGAGAAGGGCGGGAGGCGGGCGCCGCGGGCCCGCATCGAGACCATGAGCCCGGAGGTGACGGACTCCAACCCCTACAGGTGCGGCCGGGGGGGGGGGGGGGGGGGCGAGGCGCCTTTTGGGGTGGGGGAGCTGCGCCTACGGGGGGTGGGTTATGGGGAGAGGGCCAGGCCTGAGCCATGGGGAGGAGGCCCAGAGGCTGAGTGAGGGTGTAGAGGACGGGGAAGAGGGAGGGCTGTGGGGTCTCAGGCCGTGGGTTGGAACTGTGGGTCTGGGTAAAGGGGAAAAGGCATGTGGAGGTGGGCTTGGGGAGGCAGGGGGTCTAAGGGATGGGGCTGGGTGTGCTGAGGAGGCTGTCAGGGCCATGCTGAAGGCAGGTGCTCTGTGGGGAGCAGGGGAGAGATGTTCTCAAATGTCCCACCTGACTGGCTTGGCAGGGGTGTACGTTGGGGTTACTGTGTATTACCTTGCTTTACAGTACAGGGAGAAAGAGAGGGAACTGTGAGTTTTTCAGCTAAGTTGCTAATAAATGGGACAGGTGTTGGTATTACATGAGATCTTATTCTCATTCCTCTAACTTACCTATTTTGAGTTTGGTTTAGAGAAGTCTTGAGCATCTGGGACCCCTGCTAATGCTCAGCGCTTCGGGAAATCTGGTGCTTTTTTTTTTTTCCCAGGATGAATTGCTTTAATACAAGTTGATACTTGTACTTTTGTTGATACTTTCAATGAAAAAATGTAATAGCAGGATAAAGTGTTACTTGAAAATTCTACCAGTTATCCTCACAACCTGATATTCTCTAACTTTTTTTTTTAAACGTTATGCTGGATTTAATCTAATCAAATTGATCAGAAAACAGTGAAAAAGTTTTCACTGGCCTGCTGCCATATGGTTCATTACAGAAAAAAGCGTAGGCTTTCATTCTGTAAATCAGGGATTCACTTATGAAAATAGCTATGGGTCCTCCTGATTTCATTGACATTACTCATACCAGCTGAATAAGTACATGAGTTTCTGCAGGGTTAGTACTCTGTTGCTAATAGGAAAGCATCTACTATCTCATTTAGACTGTATCTAGCTGGCAATCACAACTGCAGTGAAAACAGCAGGCTTGAGTTTGACGCTTGGTGGGGTTATTTTTAAAGCAAAAGTGATTTTAAATATCTGAAAAGCAAAATTGCTATTAGAAATTTAGAGAGCATTTTTTGTATAATGTTGCTGTTTTTCTTCATAGTCGCTTGATGGCGTTAAAAAGAATGGGAATTGTCAAAGACTATGAGGTAGGATTCTATCTGCATTAAAACAGCCTTGCATTTTTGCCCTGTGAGGACTGCTTTTGATATACTGATCTGTATTTTCTTTCTTTCTACAGAAAATCCGTACCTTTACAGTTGCAGTAGTAGGTGTAGGTGGTGTTGGCAGTGTGACTGCTGAAATGTTGACAAGGTGTGGCATTGGTAAGGTAATGAGAGTTTTCTTCTTCTACTTCTTTATGGACCAGTCTTCTTCATAAAGGGTTAGATTTGATTTCACTCAGTTGATTTTGCCCAAATAAAAAAGTACTATGAGAAAGCGCTCAAGAACAGCACTTGCGTAAGCATCACAAATGAAGAGTCTGTATTTTTCTTACACTAGTAAAATTGATTTACTTAGGGGTTAATCCTGTGTCACGTGGATGATTCTTGTTTGGATGCTTGTCTTCTCTGTGCTCTTACATGAGCCCATCTATCTAACCTTCATACTGGATTATTGCAACAGTAAAACGAAATAAAGAAAAAGAAAGGGGTAACTCGCATAGAAGATTAAGTCTTATGTTAGGAGAACAAGTTGATATTCACGAAATTGAAATGCAGTAGATGTCAAACATATTTTTATCACAAACATTAGTTCGTCATGTGGCAGACTTAGAGCTAAAAATTTAGCAGCAGTTAAAAATAATTTGATGTCTATAGGTAACAGGAACCCCCAGAGTTAACAGAACAGGATTTTTCTTTAAAGTAGGAATTTGGGGAATGGCTTAGATGTTTGTATTTCCAGGCAAAGCCTGACCATTTACTCTTGGAACTTTAAGAAGTTTCTTAATACAGAGGTGATGCAATTTTTTATTGCAAAGTTTATTCCCCCCTCCTCTGAAGGAGCATTCCCTGAAGACCAGCACCTTGGGCATAGAAAAGGACATTGGCCAGTTGATTCAGAATTTATAATAATCAACGTGTCCATGTATTATGTAGGTATTTTAAGTGAATTGTTTTTGAAGAACTACATGCCAAGACAAGTGAAAGAAATTACACATTCCTAGTTAATGCCATAACAGCAAGTATGAATGTGATAACAGAATCGATAGTGTTCATGTGGCTGATGTGTTGAATATTCGTAGTTTAGATCAAATGAACAGATTGCTTTTTATTAAGAGTGGTTTTCGTGATTTAACGAATCAGTTCCTGGTGAATGGCAGTTAGAATTCAGTCTTTCACATACTTACAATGTTGGTAACTTTTGTCTGTGAACTGAATGGCACGGCAGGGGTAAGGGGATGTTTGGTTGGGGTTTTTTGTTGTTGGTTTTATGCTTTGCCATAGTGTTCTGGTTGCAGAGTCTTTGGAGATTCACATATGTTAATACAATCTTGTATTGTAGCTGCTTCTGTTTGATTATGACAAAGTGGAACTGGCAAACATGAACAGACTCTTCTTCCAACCTCATCAAGCTGGATTAAGTAAAGTGCAAGCAGCAGAACATACTTTGAGGTATAACTTAGAAAAGTGGGTATCAAAATGTATTTACCCAGGATGCTGCTCTAGAAAACTGATGTTTCCTTCTTAATCACTTGCAAAGTAGCATGATCTAATTTGGAAATTTGAGTATAAAATAGTTGTGGGAATGATTGATACTTTAAGGACATTTTTATACTGGCCAAAACCTTAATGTAAGTCTACTTTTTAAGTATAGCTAATTTTGAGCAGAAGTCTGGTATAAATTATACCACTTCGATATGTTGTGACTTTTCTCATCTAATCTGTGAATTTTTGACAAATATGGGTGTATTCCAGATTTCAGACTGGAAGCTTAAGACTGTAGCAACACTTGTGAAGTTAGGGAGTAGAATGCAAGTTATCATTGTATTTATTAACATTGACTTATATTATTTCCTCCGTAAGGAACATTAACCCTGATGTTCAATTTGAAGTACATAACTACAACATCACAACACTGGACAACTTTGAACATTTCATGGATAGAATAAGGTAAAATCTCTCACCTTCTGCTGGTGTGTGGCTCTAAATACAGCCTCCTATTTTTATTGTTGGGGGTTTTTCAATTTAATGACTTCCAGTTGAAAACCAGTGGGAAATATGTATATATGAAGACATTTCTGCCTCAACCTTTTCTCTAGAGTTCGCATTTATTTCTCCTGTTACATAGTTATATTTTATGTTAGTGCATCTTTAGTTTTCCAACCAAAGCTGCAGGTGTTATAGGCTTTTCCCAATACAGAAAACAGATCAGATCATATTTTGACTGCTCTGGAGTAGTTTCAGGTATGCTTTATAGAATGAAGAAAGAAAATAGTTATTAGCAGATCTCACAGAGAAGTTCCGAAATAACTTTTCCCATATGCAGTTATGTTGTACAAAGATACAATTCTCCAATACTTTGTATTGTGAGTGTATACTATATAAAACTTCTTTTAATGTAAAGTGTCTATATATTTAAATCCCAGCTTCAGCATGCTGCTGTTTCTACTGTAGATCTAAGATGCCAGTTGTATCCTGTTCTGCATTTGCACAAGTTTTGTTAGAAATACACTTCCCTTGTGCTTCTGTGCTCTAAAGCAGCGTGTCGATTGCCGTGTTGGTATTTTGTTCTGCCAGCAATTTCATGCAAACTTCTGATACTTCTTTCAGTAACGGTGCATTAGAGGAAGGGAAGCCTGTCGATCTTGTTCTAAGCTGCGTGGACAACTTTGAAGCTCGCATGGCAATTAACACGGTAAGGCCATCGAACGCATGAGCTCGTGGATGTCTATTTTCTCCTATAAATAATGTGAGGAATTGTGGGGAATAGAGAAAAGACAGGAACTTATCGAGAATCTTCTAAGAAATTTCCTCCTTGGCTGAAGGAAACAGAGTCTGAGCTTTTACCCAGTTCTTATAAAACACATTTTATGTGTACAAATATAACTTAAAAATAAACTTATATATAACTTATAAATATTATCCACATAAAATGTGGATAATATAACTTTTAAATTACTAGCAGCTAATGGTTAGTAAAAGAGTTAAGGGTTGTAAGCCCTGTCTGTCTTTCCAAATTATCCTGTTTATACAAAGGTATTATGAAAGCCTGCTATGTTAAATCTTATAAACTTTTTAAAGACTGTGTATAGCTAATTGTATACTTCATGTGACGCTTTGTGTACTAAAAATGTCTTAGGGCTGCGTACCTAATCAAACTGGTTTTCTTTATAGTAGCAGCCAATGTAGGGTGTACGCCAAATGCATGTTTTCTGTTGTCCTTCAGCTAACTTGATCCATCAGCTGCATGCACTGAAGGTACACAGATACACTGTATCTGTGCCTCTGAAAGTACTTTGTGCAATTAGATCCTGTAGTGTGCTAGTAACTGGATCGCTAATGTTTGTCTATGTTCAAAAATCTACGGTCCTCAGGGAAGCACAAAGGGCTGGCTTCATGAGGACAACACTAATTTGTCTTTTGACTCTGATAAACAGTTTCTATTCTACCTTTTCATGTTCCTTTTTCTGATCATAGCCTTTTTGTCTTAAAGCAGGAGGATCAATGTGTTTAATCACTCTCAATTTACGTTTTTGTTTTTGTTTTTTTTCTTGTCATTAAACTTCTGCAGTGCTGATATATGTGTTTCTGTGTTTATAAGGCCTGCAATGAACTTGGACAAATCTGGATGGAATCTGGAGTGAGTGAAAATGCAGTGTCAGGACACATACAGCTGATCACACCCGGTGAATCTGCTTGTTTTGCGGTATGCAGTGCTCTGCTGAATTGCTCGTTTGTCTTTTAAAGCAGGACTGGGAATGCGAAGATTAGCTGGCTAGTGAATGTGATCCCGGCACAGCTGACGGAGTAGCTTAAAATTTTGTGTAATCTGTGGCGGTTTTTTAATACTTTTTTTTAAACTTAATTTCTTTATTTCCCCTCAGTGTGCTCCTCCACTTGTAGTTGCTGCAAATATTGATGAGAAAACATTAAAACGAGAAGGAGTTTGTGCAGCTAGTCTTCCTACAACTATGGGTGTTGTGGCAGGAATTCTTGTACAAAATGTTCTGAAGTAAGTGACTGAGTTGTTGCTATTCAATGTACAGCACAATAAGAGAAGGAAACCTGAAGGAACATTTCATAATGATGGATCTGGTTCTTTTTATATGTTTGTGGCCTGTTTCCTAAAGGTATTGGCATCATGGGACAGGGCTGAAATATACACTGCTTGAATCACTGGTGTGTTTACTTTGGAGCTGCTGTTTTTAATAGAACTTTTCAGGGGGTAAGAAAAAGTCTTAGAGCTTTCCTAAGAGTTTCTCTTACTGCATACACACGTGCACGTTTTTTCTTAGTTCTCCGTGTAAACTTGCTCCCATGCTCCCATCATTAAATTATACGCAAAAAATGCTACAGTGCTGACTTGTCTTTGAAATTTTGTACATGGACAAAGAATAAATCATTTCTCTTGCAGTGTTTTTATTCTAAAAACCTGAGGGGAATTAAAAATAGTTATATAGCAATATCTGACATATTTTAATATTTTCAAAGGGCACTGTCACATGACTCCAGCTGCTAAAAGAACTGCATGTATCAGCAAGGAAAATATTTGAACAACTTTGTACTCAGTTTCAATATCGTGCACTGTGTTTTACAAGCATCTTTGAGAATAGGATCTTATTTAGCCTGTTTTTAGCCTTAGTGTGGTTTTGTCAGTTATCCAAAAACTTCTAGTTAAAAAGAATAGGAGTACTATTAGGCAAATGTGCCTACAAACAATAAAGCTCCATTTTCAGCTGTACAGAGAGAGGTATTGTATAAAATTGCATAGCAATGTGTGTTTTTCTTTAATGAAGAATGCAAACATTGCAGCTTAATTTAAATCTCTATTTTCATTGCAAATCTGACCCTACAGTAAAGATGATTAAACTGGTTCTCATTAGCTGTTGAAAACTCCCATTGTAATACGGGGCACCTGGGTGTTTCAAGCAATGGATTAAGGCATAGGAGAAAACTGCTTACATACTACTCTAAACATATATTTTTTTCTGAGACTGTAGCTGACTTGTTCTCACACACGCCACAGGAGGACCGGGTTCTATGTTGATGCAGTTATGCTGTTGTCAGGTGACCACAGTTTATTTTAAGACACTTACAGTAACTCTTTACAACTTCACTAGTGTGAAAGTGTATTCTAAAAGTTCTTGGAGGAAAAATTATTCCTTGAGCAACTGAATTTTTAGGTTTGCACCTGTATATAAGGGTCTGCTTTCTCTGTTTGTCTTTCTAGGTACCTGTTAAATTTTGGTACTGTGAGTTATTATCTTGGTTACAATGCGATGCAGGATTTCTTTCCAACTATGTCTATGAAGCCAAACCCACAATGTAGTGACCAAAATTGCAGAAAACAGCAAGAAAATTATAAGGTAAAAATGTCTTGGTTTTTTTTTTTTTCCTTTCTTAAAGTCTTAAGAACAAAGCAAGCTACAGATCTGTAGTAAAAGAAAACTTTGATTGCTACTCCAATTTTCAGCAGCATTGTCTTCAGATGGTTGCACGTGTTTCTAAAAATACAGTACTCTGGAGTTATCTTAAAGCATGGGGTAGGCGGAATGGCTTGCATTCAGTTAGATAATATTTTCTTCTACAGTAATTGCTCAACCTTTCTGGGAGTCATATATTTTTGAGTGTTAATATTTGTGTGGGGTTTTTTGTGTTGTTGTTTTTTGGGGTTTTGGGGGGGGGGGGGTTGGGTTTGTTTGTTTTTTTTTTTACCTTTCAGGTATTCTGCCTTTTATGTCTAACAAAGTTCTAAATGGTGACTGCATATTTTCAAAGAAGTGTGAATATTAGATTTGATCTTCTTTGCTGTTGTTGAAAATTGGACTATTACATATATTTTTATGTTTTTGTGGTTTTTTTCTGAAAGAAAAAAGAAGCTGCACAACCAAAACAAGAAGTAATTGAACAGGAAGAAGAAGTAGTACATGAAGACAATGACTGGGGTAAGTAAGCAACTGGAGACTAAATGATGTTCCCAGTACTGAGACTGAATTATAGTCTTTCTTCTCGGTGAACACACTGTAGGGTACATAGACTTCTTATGGTTCCTATTTTTTGTAACTTATACTGGGTAATTACTGCTGGCTTTTCGCAGGTTTTGGCAGTAATGTTACCACAACTTGATGATGTATTTTTAGTGTAATGTGCAGGCTTCAGGCTCAAAATGTAACTGCCATTTGAATAAAAAACTTTCTCAGAAGATGGTCTGAATATATGAAAGATGTGAGAAGATGTATTCACTGTGTGTTCCTTTTAAATATGTAACTAAAGAGCATTTGTCATTTCCATAACCGCTGTGCTGAGGCATCCCATGGATTTTTATATTTCCCTGAGGGCTTTAAATTAGAAGGAACTGTCTTAAGGAATGGTAAGCCCCAATACTGAGCCCTGGGGGACACCACTTGTGACCGGCCACCAGCCGGATTCACCACAAGTCTTTGGGCCCAGCCATCCAGCCAGATTTTTACTCAGCGAAGAGTACACCCATCCAAGCCATGAGCAGCCAGTTTCTCCAGGAGAATGCTGTGGGAAAGGGTGTCAAAGGCTTTACTGAAGTCCAGGTGGACAACATCTGCAGCCTCTCCCTCATTCGCTAAGCAGGTCACCTTGTCACAGAAGGAGATCAGGTTGGTCAAGCAGGACCTGCCTTTCATAAACCCATGCTGACTGGGCCTGATCCCCTGGTTGTCCCGTAGGTGCCGTGTGATGTCACTCAGGATGATCTGCTCCATGACCTTCCCCAGCACCAAGGTCAGGCTGACAGGCCTGTAGGTCCCTGGATCCTCCTTCTGGCCCCTCTTGTAGATGGGCATTGCATTAGCCAAATTCCAGTCAGCTAGGACCTCCCCGGTTAGCCAGGACTGCTGATAGATGATGGAAAGTGGCTTGGTGAGCACTTCCACCAGCTCCCTCAGTACCCTTGGGTGGATCCTATCTGACCCCTTAGACCTGTGTGTGTCTAAGTGGTGTAGCAGGTCACTAACCATTTCCCCTTGGATTATGGGGGCTTCATTCTGCTTCCCATCCCTGTCTTCCAGCTCAGGGGGCTGGGTACCCCAAGAACAACTGGTCTAACTATTAAAGGCTGAGGCAAAGAAGGTGTTAAGTACCTCAGCCTTTTCCTCATCCTTTGTCACTATGTTTCCCCCCACATCCAATAAAGGATGAAGACTCTCCTTAGATTATTGATAATGGAATGAAGTAGTTGAAATCAAAGGGCTTTCTGCTTTTAATTTTTTCTGTATTGGAAAAGTAGCTGCTGTTTTCCTCTTACTGTGATAATATAGTGATTAAAGAACTGTTTCTTCTAATTTTTAATGGAGTTCTCAATTCCTTTTAATGCAAAGGCATCGAATTAGTATCAGAAACTTCAGAAGATGAGCTGAAGGCTGCATCTGGCCCAGTACCTGATCTTCCTGAGGGAATTACTGTAGCATACACTATCCCAAACAAGGTAATATATTTATTCTTTATGAATTTTTGAAATAAATGTTGTAGATTAAATTTATAATACTAGCCAGTTTGGTTACCCTTTAAACCTTGAATAAAATTCGATCTTGAACAATTCCAGTGAAACTGTACCTCAGTACATCCGATTTGTGCCTTCTGTGGTCCAGTTTTGTGTTTCTATGAAGTACATTTCTTTAAGTATAGGTGCTAGCGTGAATGGAGTTTTGGGGTGACAGGAATGAACGTATTTGGGGGGTGGGGGAAGGAAAACGAATGTGAATTTCTCAGTTGATATTTTGGTGACTAATTAATTTTTACCGTATTGATCTTGTAAAAGCTGTATGTAGTCAGAGAGCAATTAGTATACCTGGGGAACACAGAATCTGTATGTCCTGCAGCCAGAACATTCCAACTCCTAGTCAGAACAGTTTACAGTTTAAGCTCATAATCATTAAGGCCTAATCATGGAATTGAGTGCTTAGTTCTAGGAAAATGGCGTGGTATATCGGCAATAAAGCTTATTTGTGTGTGGTTTTTTGTTTGCTATTTTTGTTGCCATCTTTTTCTTCCTGTCCCTAATAGGAAGAGAATTTGACAACTGAGGAAACAGTAGTGGAGTCTGAAGAAAGCCTAGAAGAACTTATGGCCAAAATGAGAAACATGTAGCAAAACACACATTAAGTACAACTTTTGGGAGTTTGGATTGACATTGGATTTTGAGAAGACCAGACTTTTTTCACCCCCACTTTACATTTCTGATGAAATGGAACTGTTACAGGGGCAGGAAGGAAACAGACTTACTTTGTTTATATTCTGTTGTCTATTAACATCTTTAAGATGGGGAGTTGTGCTACTGTAAATTTTAATTTCTCAGCATTGCTAGTGTCCAGATACTCAGTAGAAAACAAAAGGAGGTTGACAAACTAACAAAAGCAGGCATAGCACGTTATATGCAATATCACGTGATAAGAACAGTACATAGTATAGGATAAGATGAAATCTGCTGGAGTGGATTGAATAGGTCAAGGGCAGATGATCATGCCTCACTCATATTGCTGCTCCTAATTTTCCAGGCACTTGTACTTGCTCTTGGTCACTGGTCTCTGTAAATCCTTGGCACAGATCATGCTGTGGTTGGTTTTTCTGAGTGAACAGAACATTTCAGCCTTCTCGTCCGCCTTAAATATCTCCGGGATGGATTTTTTTTTTTTTAAACTTCCCTGGTTTTATCAATGTTTTACTACTCCTTGCTCTTAAATATGTCTGTGTTTTGTATGCGATAATGGTTTGAGTATGCTGCAACAAGGCAAAGTCTTTTGTTAGCAGATAATTGTACCAGCAGACTGGGTATTAGCATGCCACTATTTCAGCTGGCAGATGCTTTTCATGACAAAATCAGTAAGAATTACCAGCAACACTGGAAAGAATAGGAGATTTTGTCTACCTCTTTGAAAATCTAAATATTATATTCTGTCGGTTATTAGAAGTTTAGCTGTAATTCTGATCTATCCCCATCATATGGGCTATATTAAGGAATATACTTAATCTGAGTTTGCATAGGAAAGCTTCTAAAATTAGATGCTCTAAACTTTGTTTAGTGTTGCAAATATCTTCAGTGGAGTAACTTAGCTATTGTATTTGTCTTGTAAATAATGTTAGCACGGTCGTATTACCTTTTATGTTATCAGGTGTTGAACTGACCTGTAACTGTACACATCCTGTAGTGCCAGTACCCTGCAGAACCAGAAGGATCAATTTCGAATATTTTAACTGCTGTGGGTGTCTGATCCAGAACTTGATCACTGTTTAGATTTGGCTTACAAGAACATAAATTTCAGCCTCTGCAGTACAATACAAGTATTTCCAACTGGGCTGTTCAAAAAACCTAGCAGGGAACCAGCTAGTAACGGTAGTAGCGGTATCCAACCAACATGTAAAAAGAGAGTAATATTGTGGAGGTGTTTCTGTTTCTTAGGGCAGCTGAATGAATACTTAGTTAAAAAATGTTTGATTTCTAAGCAACAGTTACAAACTTCAAAATCTGTCTCCTCCACAGCTGACATTAGATTATATTATATACATAAAAATAATCTCTGAAGCTAGTGAGGGAGGTTTTGGGCATGGTGCGTTGTACTGTAAAATGGAAGTGGTTTTTTTTAGATTGAGTTCAGTTTTGGAGAAACCAGATTTTAGAAATGAACTGTAAAGAGGGATGGGAAAGAGAATAATGAGATCATTAAAAAGGTACATACTTGAATCTCTGTCACTATGTCCACGTTAGCTTGATCCAAGCGTCAGTTTAAGTGTTACATGCGTTTCTTTGTGACTTTACCTTTCTGTTGGGAACAATAAAAGTGAGGCACGCACCTGGCTCTGGAGATCCTGAGGCAAATGGTTGACTCATTTCTACAAGAGCTCAGTTAATCTTGACTGAACTATTTGGCTGACATTACTGCTATCACATGATCGACAGCTTTACAAGAGGCAACTGTTTACCATTTTACTTCGTGTACAGTTTTATGAGCAAATTAATACACTTTTGTATGCCCACTTACAGAGTATGCAAAGTGGTTCTCGTATTACTTTCAGACTTTCAACTTGTATATACAAGAAGAATCTGAAATAATTAGAAAATACATTAAGGTGATTGTATGTGCCAGTGGTTAAAATTATTTAAAGCTGCTTTTCTTTGATGCTGTTTACTTTTAAGGATTTTTTTTTTTTTAATTAAGAAGACATTTACAAGTATAATCTAGTCCAACTATAAAACACAATGGAAAATTTACGACTTCTTTTGTTATGAACTAACAAATTAAAGCATATTGCAGTGGTTTAGTCCAGCTTTGTTTATTTGGCAATCTTATAAAAGAAGCTTTCAGTTTTTACAGTGTACCATAAATGTTATTGAGATGTTGATATTCTGACTGTATGGTTAAATCTCCACTGAAACTGGTGACACTCTGATCTGAGGTGGAGTTCTCCTACATAGAAGTATTATTTGGCATACACCAGATGATATGTAAATTACTTTTTTTTTTTTTAACGTCCATGAGGTACAACTACAAACACATGAACAACTGTCTTAAGAGCGCTATGACTATAGCTGCATAAGCTTATGGCCAGCACGTGGCCTGCAAGACCCTCCACTATTACTCGTGACCCTGTTTTACTTTCTGTAGGAAGTTTTCTTTCTTTGGGTTGACCAGGTAAGCGTATTGTTTCCTTACCGTCTTTGCTAATGGGGCATGGATGGCTGGGATCTGCTGCTTTTAGGGACTGATTTTTCTTCCAAAAGCAACCCTGCAACCTATGAATAAGTTGGAGAGAAGTCACGCAATGGAAGAATAGTAACGGTTCAGAACTGGAAATGACTAAATGGGGAAAGTCTGGTCTAACACTGAAGGTCTAGAAAGTAGCTTCTTATTTAAGCTAGCAACATTAAGGAAAACTATTTAGGAGAGCAAGATACATCATACATGTTAAAGTCAGAACAGAGGTGACAAGCTAGACCAGACATCTGATAATTCATAACACTGGCTTTAGAGGAGGGAATTACCAGGCCTGAGAAGAGTAGGCAACAGAAACACATGCAAGCTGAGCAGGTTGAGGTTGGTTTTGGTTTTTTGGGGGGATTTTTTGGGGGGGTGGGGGAGTGTGGGGTGTTTTCGTTTTGCCCCTCTCCTTACTTGGTAACAATCCTGCAAAGAACTTTCCAATTTTCAAAACTTTTCAAGGTGGCTGGAATACACTGCAAAAACTCTTGCTTTGGTTAAAAAACCATTTTCTGAAGTAAGAGGAAAATATTCAGAGAACCATTACAAACTATCAGCTCTTGTTGCTGTATTGTAATACCTTCAAGAGCTATTTTTGAGGTTTTTTTCAACTAAATATTAATCTTAAAAATCAAATTTGGGTTGTATATTTATTCTATCAGTTTTATATACTGTTTCTTTTGCCAAGTTACAGCCTTATCAAAATATTAAATTCCTTCTAAGCAGAGCAACGGCTGAAATGGGTTATATTTTACTAACCCTACTCTAAAAGGGAAAAAATACTGTGGAAGGTAAGTATCCCTTTGAGGTAAAGGTCATTTGCATTTTTCAGACTGGATCAAATAAATCTTTACATCGGTTGCCTCTGAAACATTACAGTGAGGTTTCAATTAATTTTGCAGTTACATTCAATTTTTTTATAAAAGGTCTTTTTTTAGTATGTATTTAAATTGATTCATGGATTTATGCACTGAATGAGAACAGACTTCAAACTGATTCTTCCAGATGACATGGGTATTAAGAAATACAACAGGCAGGTAGATTTGAGTAGCATCTCTTTATCTGATGGCAAACTATTTTGTATCGCTAGGTTTTTCCAGCTAATACAAACATTCTTGTATTTTAAGGGATTCAATGAGATTAAATAGTGAAAGTATCGCTAAAGGGTTAACAACAGGGAATCGGGTCATAATCATCCACTTTCCGATTCCTCACTGGAAGTATTTTTACTGAACACAGTTGAATCTGACAACAGCTTTAACTGTAGATGATGATGTATTTAGATATATTCGCCTCCCAAGGAAACCAATTATTGTTGCACAAGTCCCTTGAATGTAAGTTTGCTTAAAGCTGAAATCACCCTGCAGGTAAAACTTTGGGTGGGACAGTATTTTGACTTTTTCAAAATTACTCTCTCTTTAGAAACAACTTGAAAAGCTTCTGAAAAGGCAGAAAGGGTTGGTGAAACAAAAATACACAAATCCTCTAAGCCAGGCTATCACAACATAAAAACAAGAACTACCCCATAGAGTATATACAATTGGTTCAGCTTAACTTGTTATAATCCTGGCACTTAGGCTAAGAGGTCTCAAATCCACGTTTTTGGTATTAGCTATAACTTGAGCTAGTAACTAACAGGCTTATCTCTACATAATGAAAGAAGCTCACTTCGTACCATGCAGTCTGCAAAGTTAACATGTGAGGATTTCAAGCTTAAACATTTGTCTCCCTGTCATTCATGAAGACAGGTGTCAGTCCCAAAATAGTATGTTATCCTAGGAAAAATGGATTTGTTTTAATAATTTTATGTCCGCTTTAAAACAGCAATAGAGACTGCCCTTTCTTTAAGCAGATTTATATCACCTTTGTCCGTGTTCCAGGAAAATATTTGGTGATAATGCACTTTTTAAGCTGAATGTATCTCCGCTCAGTGAGTGTCGAGAAGTTGCTTTTCCACCGATCAACAAAGTCTCTGCTTCTTTTATTTCCATAGCTCTCTTGTAAAGTTCAGCTGCCTTCTCAAAGTCTCCCCCTTCATAGCTTTGAAGAAGAGTAAAAACAAAGTTGAAACAAGCAAATAAAGCAAGTCTCTCAATTCATTTAAATTGGAATGCACACCATGCTATCAAAGTGTACTTAAGGCTCTCTACTTTCCTAATAAGTACAAAAGTCCAGGATGTTTTGTTTCATCCAGTAATTTTTATAGTAATTCGCTTTTATAGAGCTAAAGCATATAATCTTACCTTAGCACAGCCAAGTTTTTCAGAGTTTCCCCCACACGCGGATGCATGTGACCAAAGCTGTCTTCATAAATCTTTAATGCACGTTCATAAAGAGGTAAAGCTTCAATCTGCTTTTTCTTTGGGTAGTAGAAAGGTGTTTGTTACAGACGTATATTACATTTGCTATTCCTTTTTCCAAGACAGTATCAACACATCCTAGATGCCAAGTCATGCATATTTAACCAAAAAGATCTTTTGAGGTCTCGATACCGTTGACAGATGAGGATGATAATTCAGATTGTCAAAGCAATTGGCTTGCACTTGCAAATGCAATTCCCACTAATATAATAATTAGGGTCTGGACTTCCTAGGCAGTTTTGAAAATCTCAGTCCTAAAAGTTTTGAGTTACCAAATGTGCTTTGATTTTACCTGGGGCAGTTTTAATCCCCGTTTAAAATCAGAATCTGCAGATTGCAGAAATACAGAAAACAAGAAAACAACCTACAGCTCGCTCCTATTGATGCTAAGTAAGCAATTCGGTAAGATGATTGCATCTCCTTTGAATCTCATATTAGTTGTAGACTAGAAAGTCTACAGCCTTCTCAGATTTTTACTTATACAGAGTTGCAGTTCATCAAGGGGGGGCACCCTTCATAAATTTCAAAGGATTATGTTTCCCGCCAAGTCAGTGGTACAGCTGTGTTCCATCATACTGTGATAACCGCCATATTGCTGAAAATGCTGTACTCTAGCTCTAGTCTTATAAAGCATGTGGGCATTTTGATTAATCTAAAGAGCATTAGCCCAAGTGTCCTTATGAAATATCAGTCACAGCAATTATCTGTTCCCTGCATGCGTCTTCCTTGCCAAATATCCTTTCAATTTTTAAAATGGAACCTAAGAATCTGCAAGTCTTATAAGGAATTTCCCTTTTAAATGTGATCAAGTTTCTTTGGTATCATGTAGGTACAAATCATAAAAAAAAAACCAAACAACTAAGACAGGAATAATAAACATGTAAGACATGAAAAACTTACCATCTGACAATAAAGGACAGCCAGATTTACCAAAGCAGTTGCTACACTAGGGTGTTTTGGGCCAAATGACTTCTGTCGAATTTCAACCGCTAGCTCATACAGAGGAACAGCCTTGTCAAGTTTTCCCTAGAAATAACGGGGAAAAAATGATTCAGTTGTCTTGTGTCAGAATGGTAACAGTAAAATCTATTTTAAACAAAAAGCCTTGGAGAAGATGTAACTGTTTCCAGAACAAGGGCTTAACTTTAGTTAATTCATAGTTATATTCTGCACAGATGGTTTATCATGAATATTTATTAGGACCTAATTTTCCAAAATACTGAGCATATTCAACTCCCAGTTAATGTGTTTCTCAGCTATGTCTAATTCTTTCTTTTTTAATTTAATTTTTCCCCCAAGTGTCTCATTGAGAAGGCTGTTAAAAAGACTTTTCAGTTGTACTTTTATCCAAAATTTTTTTTCCATTTTTATTTCCTCATCCTGCTATACATGAGAGCAGAGTTTATTTTTTGCCCTAAAGGGCCTAAATTTTACTGGTGATACGGGAATGGGAATGTAGCTGCCTTAACTTTTGAGCCATTTTCTGCTTACTGAAGCGGTGTTTGCACCATCTTCTTTGGAACAGCCACAGGGTCCAATGCCATTTCAAGTACTTGTTGCTTCCCATTTACCATACTGAGGCTTTGGCTTCTTGACTGGTTTTTCTAAAATGCCCCTCTCATACTCCAACTAGATTTACCGTAGGCTATTTTTCCAGCAAATCTGTTTTCCTCCAAATTTGAATCTGCACACACATTAACTGGATATACTTCAGAAGTATGCTTAGGCTTCTACTATTAGAATGTACATTTAATAGCAATTAGAAATTAAATCCTGCAAATGTCCATTGTATAATGGTTCACTGTAATTGCAAAATTCAAATTAATTTTTTTCATTTTTTCAAAGCATCTCCATGCCACAGTTTGAAGATGATCAGTAATTCATCTGGAATGAATACTTACTTATAAATAATTGTCATTTTCTACACCTGATTCCTGTCCCTTCTCTTCCTCCAGTCTTCCCTGCGTCACTGGGGCACCATGAATTTTAATTTGTGCTCCTTCAAACTAGCAAAGAGCTCTTTGATGCAAATATCGAGTGCTTTTCAGTTTCTAGCAGCATGAAAATTAGAAGCTGAAGTGAGGGGAGAATATATGACCCAAAACAATTTCATGCACATAATAGCAGGTAACAATTATTGAGCAAAAACAGAGGAGCATTTGATCGAAGGGATTATCTTCAAGGACTCTTTCCTCTTTGAAGAATGGTAAAATGTGAAAATATAAAAGAAAAAAATTGTCATTCTCTGAATTTGATCTTGGTTCAACAGCTGGAAACCTTACATCACTCTTGCACTGATGATATCAAATGGTTAGAACAACCATCTGCAAACACAAATGTTCATGAAACATTCTGAAATGATGAAACGCATAAGTTTATACTACTGTTAATGTTATTCCTTGTAGTGCATTTCGCAGGGGAGTAACTCTCATCTTTCACTGAATCAACATAAGCTGGAGATGGCTCAGCCAGACACTTTATTTGTAAAGTACTATATCCTGCCTGAGCATTCAAGTTACTCTTGATTTGACTGTAAAGTTCAAGGTCATTGTGTAAAAAGAACTATTCCTACACCCTAAAACATGATTTTTCCATTAAGACACATCTGACCAAACTCTTGTATGTGGATGTCACATCGCAGACAGTAGAGAACTCAAATACAGCAGGGAAGAGCTTCCCTCTCTGCAGCTAAAACACTAGCTTTTAACCATATCAGAAATTCTTCATGGTGAATACTGAGCATGCAGGACACTGAAGACATTATTCATAAATAGCTTTTCTTTAAGCAAAGTGTGTTTTGAAAAAGCTGCTGGGCTTTTTGGAAACAGACTGAGGCTGCTTGACTACACCTTTTACGCATGTGTGTAGAACACCAATAGCTGACAAAATGCCCGTGCCCCACTCCTTTTGGATTGAAGACTGTAACAATGCAAGGCATTACAGTTAATTTAGGTGATGAGAGAAGGTAACAGGCTTGTGCTTACCATCTTTTTGTATAGCACTGCCAGGTGTTTCACAGTGTAAGCCAAGGAGGGATGATCTGGAGCCAGTGCTCTCCTCCTGATGTCTAAAGCTTTTTCATAGAGTTCCTCTGCCTTGTCATAGTGCTTCTTCTCGTTGTACAAGGCCGCCAGATTGTTCAAAGACTGCGCGCAGTCTGGGTGGTTGGGTCCCAGGACTCTCTCTCTCATTTCCAAGGAGCGCTTCAGGAAAAGCTCTGCTGTCCTACAGAACACATTCGTTCAGCAATATTTTAAAGCTGGTAACAGGCTGAAGTGGCTGTTTGAAACAGAACAAACTCAGCCTTGGAAACTGCACAGATACTGACATCTGGTAGTGGACTTTCCCTGGAATAAGCAAATGCCAGGATCAGCAGTTCATTTACGCAGTGAGGAGCTGTACATCCCAGACATAGTCCTGCCGTGCAAGCTGACCATAAGAATGTAGATACAGAGCTAGTTAATATATTCCTGTGCAAACTTGGAGTCCCCCTGTAAAGGACTGAAATGCCAGTCTAGCAGATTTCTGCAAACATTACACTACCCCAGCAGCTGCTCATTTCTTTAATTTAACCTACATCTTCAGTTATGCAAGTAATCCTTCCTTATTCCAAACATTCTACTGGCTTCTGGGCAACTCCTCATAGCAGCCATGTACACCCACGGATAAAGCAGGAGTGGAATGCGAGGTAAAGGTTCAGAACACACCACACATTTTTCAAGTAACTTTCAAAAATATAGAACATATTACAGGGTTCAGCAGACAGCTTTCATACCAAAGGGGGAGAGACTGGAATGGGTTTTATATATGTCATGAGCTAGATTGTCTTAGTAGAATCTGTCCAGAAGTGACAAAGTAGAAAAGACTCTGTGTAATGCCACCATTCAAGCGTTTCCCTATCAAAAGGGCATATTCTGTCTCACTAGAGTAGCGTACTACTGTTCCATTACAGAGTTACAGCAGTTATTCTATCACAAACAATGGGTGATCCCCACCTAATACTGGCAGCACCCATTATAACCAGGCAGTTTGTCATCCTGACATACACACAAATTCTGCATGGCACTATTCCCAAGAGGTCAGCTGAGTAAATTGGAAAAATCCATTTTGCATTAGAAAAAAAAAAAAAAAAAAAGACCATTTATACACAGAACTGTAGGTTCAATTCTGGAGCTCTTAGACAAGTGTCAAAAGGTGTTCACTCTATGTAAGGGCTAGAGGATGATGTGTGATATAACATATAAAAACTAATAAAGTGACATACCTTCTGCCCTTGATTTCATTCTAACTGCATCACATGATCAAAAAATTCAATCTTGGACTTGCTGATTCAGAGACACGATATCCATTAAAAAAAAATTACTTAAACCTTCACCAGAACAAAGTTTATACTTTGGTCACCTATGAAATAGTGGAGATACGGTTACTCTAGAAGTAGCTTGTGTTGGACAGGAACTACATATGGATAATGTGGAATATAAAATGATCTTGTGTGAGATTAGATAAATATCTCTCCTCTATAATCAGTCACTTCGGCGTGACTTCATGAGGGTAAACTGACGAAAACCCCCACATTTCCAACAACTGTTAAAAAACAATTCCTTCATTGTAAAGGTCCTGCATTTAACAGAGATTCTGTGTGCAGATCTTAAATTACGATGTCCTTCTGTAGTTATCCAACAACTACGGGTGACATAAACATCAGATATAAAAATACATCCAGAATTGACTCTGTGCTTTTTTGCTGTGCACTTACTTTCTTCTAAAGGTGACTTTACAATTCCCTCACAACACACAGTTTTAGACTACTCCGTGGACTGAAGAAGTTGATGTGAGGAGTGGCTAACCATGCAATCAGAACTGCTCTGCACCTTTTATTGCCCTTCTTCAACACCCCTGCTTATCTCTGCCTGATTTCAGAACACCTTTGTTGTGCTCTGTCCTCTTTTGCTCTTAAAAAGGCCAGCAGGGTAACAGTCTGAGGATTACAGGGCACAGTGAATATTTAACTCATGATTTCTTGTAATACTGGCATTTTGAGTGTTTTTCATAGAAAAACAACAATCCTGCTGTTCAAGGATAAACACTACAAAGGGGGGTCAGAAAATAGTGAAGCTGAGTAAAGAGGGCATAAATTTCGAGAGAAAACTGGTATTTGTAACGAAAGCTAGTTAAATTTAATGGTGGAACATCAATTCTGAATGCAGGAAATGCATTGACTTGGTAAATACTCACAAGCTAACAGCATCAACTCTAGAAAATAAGAGGAGTGAATTTCACAGTAAACAAAAACCAGCAGAATGAATCAGGGATGGCACCATAATGAGTGTGTCTACATTTAATGCTAGTCCTGAATGCTTTGCTTCCATTTAGATCTATGAGAACACTCAATGGATGTGTCACAATTAATACAACTTACTCAAGATTATTCTGCAGGTAATAGAGGACTCCAAGCTCATTGAGGGTTCGAGCATTATCTGGTGTATCCTTGCCTAATGTGAGCTCTTCCAGTTGCAGGGCCCTTTGACGCAGAAGAGCAAAGCCACACTACAGCAAAGCACAAGGTCATGTAAGCCAATCACCATTACATTTAAAATGTACAACTGAAGACAGAAAATCAAAAGACTTGGTTTCGTGCCAAAGGAGCACAATAATCCTACCTAAGTTCTGTTTTCAAGCTAAATGGCACATAGGCATTCTGCTTATTTACAATCTAACAGTGAATTTCACCAAACATGCTTCCAGGAAATTTAAGTTACTGTGCTGTTGCACAGCTGTTTTCCCTGTATCATACATGCTAATTTGCTTAAACTCCACAGTTCAAATAACCAATTCACATCAAATTCTTAGGTTTATAAGCTCAAAACTTAAAATTAAGTTAATCTTCTATCCTAAATGCCATATACAAATACACATAAAGTATTACTCAAGGCTTTATGCAGATCTTTGCAAAATGGGCTGCCAAGCTAATGCTTACATGCAAAGTGAATTACAAGTAAAAAGTGCAGCCATTGTTACACGCTCCACCTATTCTTGATGTTTGCAGTCTTCATAAAAAGATTTGTGCAGCAGAACTCATTACAAACATGGACAAAATCTTCATGATCCAAATTAATTTGTATTTAAGCACTGTGGAAATAGCAACATTTTATGGCTTTTCACTACTTTCATTAGAGCTACAAGTAGAGCTCTGGAGTTACTAGCTGAACTCTTATAGTACAGGCACCGCATGACAAACAAACCCTTAGCTCAAGAATGACAAGAGGAACTTTGTAGCTGAAAAACACAGAAGAAAAAAAAAAAAAAAGGAATAACTCAGTATGGCACCTAATATTACTGGGACTATCCATTGCAGTAAGCACTATGTTCACTAGTATTTGTAGGATAAATGCCTCCCTTATTCTGCAGAACACTTTTTCCATTGCCACTTTGACAGCCAATTGTATCAGCAGTAATTCTACACCCCCGAAACGTATATATTCACTTATTTCTTTTCCACCTCTCTCAACTCCATACCAGTTGTACTGATGCATCTCCACTTCCAGCAGAGTTGAAAGGGCAGTTACCAAAGCTGCTGCTAAGCAGCTTCACTACTTATGCCTTCAATTCTCAAAAGCACTGGAGCTTTGTCAGCTCTGCGGACACACTTTATCATCTATTTATCAGAGCCACAACATACCCTGCACTTTTATTAAATATCAAACATTTCCTTACCAGACTGCCTTTCCGCCTTGCTGCTTTTTGGCGTATTTTGAAGGACTTTTTCCTCAGTTGCTCAGCTTGTTCATATCTGAAAACAGTTATTTACAGTGTTAGAAGAATGCCAAATGTAGCATCACTGAGTATTCTGGAAAGCTTCTAAGTTACTTGAGTGTACAAATTTGAGGAGAATTTAAGAATCTTGAAAAAAAAAAAACAAAACAAACCCACACTTTTTGTCAAAGAAAAATATTCAAAAACCTTAGGCCCAGACAATGCTCCTCCTTTATCTCTAACTTGTTAGAAGTTTGTAGTTAAACTAAGCACTAAAGTTGTCCCCTACCGGGTGGCCTGCAACAAGTAGAGAGAACGGGTGCTCATGGTTGCATTGGAAGTTATGAAACTCCAAAAAAGAACCAAAGAAACATTCCAGCTTCAGGAAGAAAATCTCAGCTGTTACTTTTTGTACCACCTCCACATGAAGGAAAACATCAGTGTAGTTAATCTTACTTGTTCTGCTTTTGGTATAAGGTCGCAAGTGCATCAAGTTCACGGGCTACCCGAGGATGTTCAGCTCCATAAGCATTTTCAGAGATTTCCAGTGCCTGTTTATACAGCTGTTCAGCATTTCCAAACTTCTTCCACTGAACATAAACTCCTGCTAGCTGGTGGAGTGATTGCGCCACCCTTGGGTGGTCTGGATCCAGCGCAGTCTCTCGAATCTCCAGAGACCGCTGCAGAGGAGCTACAGCCTGTAACAACGAAGCTCAGAATATGATGGCAGCAGGCAGCATCCTGTATGCTACAATAATTTAACAACTGCAACAGAAAGCACACACTGAGCTCTGCTTAATTTGCCTCCTTGCTGTTACAACAATCTCTAAATGTACTCACCTGACTGAGAAGACCTAGGTCCTTAAGAAACCGTCCCAGGGTCTCATAAAGATCAGCCAGGCAGATCATACTTTCCTCTCCCTCACAGCTTTTTTCGTATTCTTTCAGAGAGTCAAAATACTCAGCTGCCATAGAGCTCTTATCTTTCCCAACCAGCTGCCAGTAACTCAGCAATTCTGCAAAATGTCCCCTGTTTTAACAAGGAAACAAGAAGCTCATCTTATCTCTGACACCTCTCTATTCAGACTGATGCTAGCTTAGAAGAAAAGGGCCACATGCATGAATTTTGTCTTTATGCTACAGAGTGTCTACAGAGACAATCCATGGAGACTAATGCTGTTCAATAGCAGTGTTTATCCTTTTACCAACCCCCAAGGTATAATAGAATAGAAAAAAAAAAATTATGACAACAGCATTTAGCATTTCAGCCTCTACTATTTACGTTCCTTTAATCTATATCTGTATTTTTCTGATTTATATTGACAAAAAAATTACTTTGAAATCTTCATAACCACCAAAGCAGTGGCTACCTTTGTACCTTTTGTAAAGGTTCTGGGATACAAAGAGATTCAAAAGACACTTGTGTAGCTTTTGCTTATCACCCTGCTGTTGGAAGAGCCAGGGAAGTTCGTCTGCACTTCTCCAAGTCACTCGGTCTCGACTATTGAAAGAAAAGCAAATCAAAATTAAAACTCTGAGAGGCCTAACAGAACTTGTCAATTTGATATGAAAACTAGGAAAGCATACAACTGCCACACCTGAATGTCTGAACAAGCAGACAGACTAATATAAGACCTATGTACTCCGTTTTCTCACATCTTCATTTTAATTTCACCTCAGAGGGTGCTGGAACCCCCAGGTACCCCCCAGGAAGCTGTTCCTCCCTCTATACGGGCTAATCTGTGCCTGCTAGCAGAATTGCAGCCCTGCAGCAGCCCACTGTCCCTTTGTGCCTCCTTCTCCTGGCACACTGTGGCCCTCTTGGCTTTCTGCTACCCAACAGTGCATGCTCTGAGATGCAGAAAGCACCAGCCCACAGCTGGGACACACTAACTCAGGACTGTAAATGCAAATCAATTTTCAAGCTGGATATAAACTTGTAGCTGTTCAGCTGGTCTACTGGACCTCCTCTTGTGTATGTGCTAATTGCTTGCTGAACGCAAGCAGTCTTCTGTTTCTTCTTCAAGTTCCAAGCAACCTTAAATTTCCTAGCATTTACTGGGAGCTAAAAATCCATATGGGGTCAGTTACCACCAAGTAACTGATACTGTATAAATTTGTGCCCTACCTTTTCATATGATAGCTTTATTATATGCTCATTCCCCTCCATAGTCCTCAATCTTTTCAATAATAAATATATCAATATCAATAATAAACTGCTAAACTGGCAACTAGGGTTTTGCAGAGTTACTTTACCATAATACTTTACTAAACTGAGTCAGAGAAGCTATATGAAAAAAGCAAAAATATCCATCAGGCATAAAGCCTGTAATTTAGCAAGCACATCTTGAGGAATTCTGACCTACCTTAGCTGCATGGTGAAATACTCCACTAGTTTTTGTCTATAGGCAGAAATAACATTTTCACCTTCTTCCATATACTCTAATCTCGCCATCTCCCAAGCCTGAAAGAGAATGCATTTATTTTGTTTATTAAGTGCTGATACACAGGGCGCCATGCAAGATTTCTTTATGAAACCTGTCTTGTGTTGTAGAACTGAAAATCTTTCGATGACAAAAGCACTACAAACATTGTCTTATATTAGACCAAAGCTCTGATTGTTCAGATAATATTCCCTTCTCCTTCAATTCTGCTTGTTTTTTGTGGAACCAGTGTTTTCTAGGACACATGGAGTTAATAACTAATCAATCAGAAATTTCTGATGGTTTGAAATACCAGGTTTTCAACTGCTGAACAATACTGACCAATACTGGTATCCCAGCTCTAGTAGTTTTCAAGGCGATTCTAGTATCAGACTAGATGTTAAGGAAAATAGATGAGCAAACACAAACATATCACAAGCTACCTAGTTAACAACAGAACATATCTAAAAAGCAGCAGGGGCTTAGGGGGTGGAGTTTCACTTACACATGTTTAGAATTACAAAATTTACCTGGAGGTGCTGGAACTTCAGCAAACCACAGCCATATGTCAGCAAACACATTTTGTGCAGGCTGTGAACAAGCGAGGCTAACACTGCAGAAGACAGTTCAGGATAAAGTTCCATCAGCTCTGACTCACTCACACCATTGTGGCTAACACCGATGACACACAGTATCTACATTAAGCAGAAAGATTATTTTACAGTTAGCAGTATTTGCTGCAGAGCTGTTACAATGAAATTCCAAGAAAAATACTGTGTATCACTGTGTATAATTTTATACATCAAGGGAAAAAAAAAAAAAAACAAACAACCCTGCCTACACAAGCCCTTTCCCTCTTCCATCCTCAAAAAACAGTGCTAATGGATTAATATTCTAATAGATAAAGCATCGAATGGGACACTCTGGGACAAACAAATGGCTCCTTAGACTTTCCTCTAAAACACTGGGAGAAAGTAACTCCATTATCATAAGGAACTTCCATCTAAGTAAAACATGCTGAAGGTCTTATGCTGCCAGCACTAAAGAACTTCTAGCAATTATCGAGTATCATGTCCTACTCAAAAAAAAGTTCCACACAACAGGGAAATTCTGCAAAGGTAGGAAGAGAAGAAATCTAATAAGTGGCGCCCTGTATTCATTAGATACCATGTTTTGATTACATTTACAATGCTCAATGTAGTTAATCATTGGATCAGGGTACCAAAGGAAGTGCTGATTCTACATCACATCATAGTGGAAAAGTTCTGGTTTGTTTTGTGAGATAATGACTTAGTTGAAATTTAACACAAAGCAGTCACATGTTCTACAGTTATGCAATAGATACATTAATAAAATTGTCCCTTCTATACTAATAATAAAGTAATCTCCGAATCATAGATATGAACAAACATAAATTTGTATTTACTTTTAACTTAACAAGAACTCTTTACAGGAAAGAATATGCATTACCTGTAGACATAGTGACACATTCTTTGCTTACCTCTCTCAAAAGACCTTTCTCTTTATCACTCTGCAATGATTCTTGAATTGATCTCAGAACAAGCCTGTACAGTGACACTGTGTCTTGACATTGGAAACACTGTTGAAGGGTTTTGTCAATATTTCCTGTATTTCCAACACTGAGCAGAAGGACAAAAAGGGCATGATTTAACATATTAAATTTGGCCAAGTAAGATGAATTGAAACCACTGAAGAGCTCTATCTCAAAAGTCTTCTGAATTCCTACTGGGTTTAAAAGGTGAGATTAAACACAGAAGAAGTGAATTCCTGAAGCCACCTTCTGTCATATTGTCTGATTTTTCTAAATAACTGCAACATTTTTATTAAAAAAAAAACCCAAAACCAAAAACCAACTACACTGCAGCGTTCTTTCCTCCAGCAGGAGTACAGAATAAGAACATCAGGTTGGATAAAGATAAAACCACATGCTGCTGTTTCATTTAATGCATTTACAAAGCATGTTTTCAGGAGCAATTAAGCATTCTAGAACATAAAACAGAACCAAAAAGTAATGAAAATCAGTCACCCAGAGTAAATTATCAATCAGTGTATCATCTTCTGGGAGTCTTTAAGCTAAAAATGTGTCTTTCTCAACAAGATAAAGTCTAGGTTAATAATAAGCCAATGCACTTATTAAGTATTCTCTTGCACAAGAGGAAAGATTAATTTTCTCCACAGCAGGAATTATAGGGCAAAGTACCATACACAGGATGTTAAACCAAACAGTTGTTGAACTTCCTTTTAGCCTTAAAAATCCAAGAGGCAAACTCTCCGGTACATCAGTAAATACAACAGACCTGACTTAAACTGTTTAACAAAACAATACCAACATTCTCCAAATACCTTTAAAAAGTATTGAAGCAACTGCCATACCCAGAAAGCAGAACAACAGAAAAATAAAATAAAAACAGAAGAGCTGAAAACAGAGACAACTATTTGGATTCACTTAGTATCAAAATGGCAATTGTATACTCTCCAATTTTTCTTCCCATTGCATTCACAGTCAGTGAAGGGGGAAAACTTTGTATACTGCTCCACTGTCTTTTCTTAACAAGATTCATTCCATGTTAAATGAATGTATTTCAAAATGCTAGCAAACCTACTTGAAGTCTTCTAATCTAGTGACGAGCATAGTAATTTCAAGATCATCTCAACTTACCAAGCAATGGTTTTTCCCAAGAGAGTGACATACAAAGCGTTGCAAGTTGCGGCAGAACGACAATGTCTCTCAAGCTTCTTCTCCTACAACATTTTAAACAAAATCTGTGAGCCAAGATGAAATTAACCATACCAATAAAATGCTCACTGTTTAAGAAGAAAATAAAAGTTCTAGATATGCTTCTACCTGTAACATCTGAAGACTATGGCATGATAACTAGTGCACAAAATACTGCATGTTTTTCTAGCTATAGAAGCATACAAGTGATTTTCCTTTTGAATTTAAGATGAAAAGAGTTAGGATCTAACCATTACATCTCTCAAGATGATGATTACCTTACAGAATAGGTCTCCAAGGCAAAGAGGTAAAATACTTTTTTCCCCACTCTGCCAATCATTGTTACAGTATTATGCAATACTAAACTTTCTATTATTCTAAAATAAAGGAACATGTTTACAGCAAAATGTGCAACTGCACTGTTTTTGTGTTAATAATTTATGCTGTTCCATCTGTGTTTCCGTGTTATGAGCCATGGGGTAAAAACACCCAAACTGCATGCTATCTTGAGCAGCAGTATTTAGTTAGCCAAGTATAATACTTTCTTTTGGCAGCTGGGCTTATTTCATCTTTCCATGTTTTCATTAAAACTTATACTAGAGTAAGGTACTTTAGAAGAACTGCAACGGGCATACCTGCTCTTTAGTCAATTTAACATTTGCAGAGTTACATTCTGCACTAATGAGAGATTTAACATCTTTGGAATTCAGTGGATCAAGATGAAGAGTGGGCCACAACCTTTGGTAAGAGAGAACAAAGTCATATTCAGACCTTATTAAATAGCACACAAAAGGAAAAAAAAGACTTCAAAGTTCCAGAGCGTTTAAAGATTGATATCAAAGCAGTAATTGAAGCTATTCCCTGCTACTAAGAAATTCTAGTCATCACAAGTCAAACTTCCACTTTTAGCCTTACCCTGGATCTACATCATGGTATTGCAGTTCTTGATGTGCATCTGATTGCATTTAATATCCTCTTTCATATAGCCATGTGGATAGATCCATCACAGCAAAACAAAAATCTGGTTTCCCAACAGCTAAAACCTCTCCTCATTGCAGTTACAATACAGAAGCTTTCATTGTCCTCAATGGTTGCAAAACCTTATCCTATTAAATCTCCAGGTCTTGACAAATCTGTCTGCTTGCTCTTCAACAATAACTGGAATTTAAAACAATAATTCTAACCCAGGCTACTTTGAAACATCTCAGAAATATAACATACCTCCAAGCCTGTGGACATGTTTCTACATTCACTGATACAATCACTCTCACATTGACCGGCAGTGGATCTATCAGCCACTTCATATGCTTCTCAGCTTGCTTAAAAACAAATTTTGGTTACTTAATACAAAGGTTGTTCAAAACAATGCCAGAAGTTGATACATTTCATTAACTGCACAGCTCAGTGAAAGGAGTCTTAAATTCTCCAGTGTCTTTAAAAATTGTTCACGATCTGATTCTTGAAACAGTACTAAATGATCCACTGATATGCATCAGCATGACTGTACATTAAATAAAGCAGATAGAATACTATTGTTCAAATGTTCACCTCATAAAGACTAGGCTATTTACATGCCCAATAAATCAGCTCACAGCCTTGAGTCTTTGGATAAATAACGTAACTAGACTGCTCAAAAATTAAGGTGTTAAGATAAATTTAGAAGGAAAAAAACCAACCCAACACTCATTTTATCTATAGAAATGAAAGATTATTTTAACTCATCTGCACTTCTTGCAAAACTATTTTCTATATGTACTCTTTAGAGAAAAGCAAACATTACTATTTCTGTAACGTAGATTCAGCTGAACCTCTTAAAATGGTCAAAGTTCCTTTTAGACTGACAAATGGCAAGTATTTTGAAAACATACCTGTATTTGGTCAATCGAATCAATAATTATAATAATGCTGCCTTGATGACGCGCAGAAAGTTTTTCTAGCCAGCGGGGAAACTCTTCCAGAAGTTTAGCTGGATCCAGAGTCAGAGGTGACACTAACCAAGAGTGTTGCATAAGCTGCAGAATTACAAACATACATAACAAATTCTACCTTAAAAATCAACTTGGATACTTGAAAGAGGTCCTATAGACACCAGAGGGAAAAAAAAAAACAAACACGAACATACAATTTTGGGGCAAATTTTCTAGTCAAGTTCACACAGAATTCTTTCCTTCTAGCATATGTGGAAAGCTGGCGTTTATTGAACTCATTGTAAAAGTTCTAGAGAGATCACCTGAGTTTACACAATGGACAAGGAATTTGGATACTTAAAGGGGCTTAAAAGTTGCACAGGTTAAATAGGCAGACTTCTAAACTATATGAGAAAACTGCAACGAGAGCACAACTGATTTCATTTTTCTAAAGGTTTTAGTCCTGTGAGATCCTTAGTGCCACCCTGTGAAGGAAAAAGCAAGCTCAGACCCTGGCACAAAAATACTCCTCACTTATTCCCCACATATCTAACACACAGTTAAAAAATAAATTAACATAGGAGAGAGGCTAGTCTAGGAACAATATGGTGCCAACTGGTGAATACAGCCTCAGGTTTCTAACCACATAGACAGAAGAGGTACCACCTGCCTCTCTCATTGGCCAGATGGCAGGAAATTTTGGAAGAAGCTTATACAGTTTTATAAGCCATCAATATAGGTCACTGGAAGCATCATTGCTAATGCCAATCCAGTATGAATATCCCAGAGATGCTATTTAATTGATCTGCATTCAATGTATAGGATCAGATTCCCCCCATTCTATAAGGCCTTACATTTCTATTACTCTTAACTGATGTAGAATAACCTGTAGAAAATTTTATCTTCTGACATACACACACTGGCACTTTCCAAAGAATCATGCAATGCAGTGTATGTAATAAATACCTTTAAAGTAAGTCGTTTAATTATCAATGCAGATTCTGAACTTGTAGACATGGGCCTCCCAACAAAGTGATAAAGAATTAGAGTGTTTGGTGAATGCTTCTGTTGCAATTGAATCCTAACGAGAAAAGTGAAAAAAAAAAAAAAAGGCACTTAACAGACTATAATTTTGCAAATATATCTCAAATAAAAGCTATCAGTTTTGCCAAAGGAGGTAAGAGTGTCTGAGCTAGAGGTGTTCCATGTTTATCTTACAAAATATGAAAGACATTTCCTGAGCTATAACTGAACTTTTTATGTCAGATTCCATTTTTGCTCTCCCCAGTACTGATAGCCATTAACAAGTGCCCTTCCTGGCACTGGATAGCCACATGTCACTAACCTTTTAAGAAGTAATGACACTATCAATTTATTTTCATGTCAGCAAATTTTGTCATAGCCTACAATGCATTTCTATGGCAAATTATTAGGTCTGATCTTTCCTATATTTCAGTTAAAAAGACTCCTAAGGACCCCTCTTGTATATTAGAGAAGGGCAACACTATTGAGCTACTGAAACCACTTATTAATGCCGTGTAAAGACAGATCTGTAGGGTGTTGCAGTTGGAGTCAGGGAGATGTTAAAGGCAGTCCAGATGGAATTAGCTACTCAATTATTACAAATCTTTCCAGGATGCTTTAATAACTTCAGTGCTTTGTAAATGCTCCCATTTTACCACTAATTAAACTGATAGGATGTTTGAAATGTAATGGAAACTTTTTTCTTAAATTTCATTCATACAAAAAAAAAAAAATTAGTTTAAACTACCATTTCGACAGAAGGAGAGATTTCCCAGAGCCTGGTCCTCCTGATACAAGCAGAGGTGGAATTGGTGCTGGTGCTGCTACCAGGTCATTTAGACGTTCAAAATACTATAAAAAAGAAACAATCATTACAAATATTCCACTGGGTAGGGGAGAAATATAGTGGTTGGTATTGTAAGCCACCTAGATACAAAATGCAATTACAGATTTATTAAGGCAAGGGAATAACTACTGAAATGGAATATAATACAAATGGAAATAAACTTTGTAATGAAACACTCAAACCACAGAATTTATTATGTCTTTTAAAGAAAGTGTAAAATAAATACCCATTTTTTAGAAAACTATTTAAAACGGAACTTTCAGTGCTAATAAACTGAATTAGTGTTACTACAGTAAAGCAATTGGGTACTATGTTTGTTCAGGCTTCCCTGCCCCCCATTTCCCCCAGCTACGCCACTGCATTGGATATGGTTGCCAGGACAAAGCCTTCAAAGTTGGCATCTGCCATGAATGATATTTTGAGGCACTAAGGACGCAAAAGAAAGGCTTTCTTTCACCATGTGAATGCTCAAGAATGTTGTAGAGTTCAGGATGACAAAAACAAAACCAAAAACCACCCTTCATCCACTTGGGAGAAATATTTTGTCTGACAAAAAAGAAGTGGAGGCGCATTAAGATACACATAGGTATTTTTTCTATTAATGTTCTATTACTTTACTGTTCTAGAATGTAGTAAAGATGGCACAATCCTCCAACCCATTGCCAATATATGAGTAGTGAAGTAAAAGAATAAATTGTGCCAGTAAAATAAGGTTACTAACAATTTAAATACAATAACACAGAAACTGCATGCTTATGGTACATTATAACATCAAGGAATGTTGCCCAAATAAGCTGTTGCATCACTTTCCATGACCACTTTAATATTTTTTCTTTCTACATTCAATGTACCTTCCCTACATATAACTGTTCCTGATACCCCCAATTCAAAATGTTTTAAAAATTTTATTTCAAGTAATGAGTTAGTACTGAGCTATTCAGCAGCTCTCTACTTTTAACTTTCCTATGTTCTTGTCACATTTGTATGGCTGCATGATGAGATGAAATCTTTTCATTAGTCATCTCCATAAGACCTAACTCCAGGTGTCAAGATAGAGCTCGGATTTCCTCAAATAAAAATAAATAATAAAAAAAAAAGACAGAGCCTTTTCTGTTGACAACCAAAGTCTAGGAGGACACCCTAATTCTGGCACACCGCTACAGTGCTTTTCTCCCAGTGCAGGAACAACAACCGCTTCTTCATCAATGCCATTCAAAACGACACAAACTGGCATCTCTCCCAGAAAATAAATATGCCATCTATATAAGACATATGGCTTCTTCTAGCCTAAGGAGTAACAGCCTCAAGAATGCTCTCAGACACAGCTTCTTCTGTAGAAGTACAGAATCGCTTGCCTAACAAGAGATGGAAACGAGCAATGACTTCCTCTTCATCCACATACATTTCCAATGTACTTACTTTCTCAAATCCCAGCTCACATGTTGAATTAGAGGCCTGCTGAAAAGCTTCCATCTGTTCTTGTTCATCATGTGCATCCCACAATACATCACCAAAAACTTCTTCTTCAGGAACAGTGGACTCTTCTTTATTACCCAAATCCTTGCCTTCTAGTTCTGTCATTTCACACCCCAATATATCCTAAGTAAAAAGAAAATTACATGGAGAAAACTGCAACTATAATTCTTAACAGTGCAGACACATTTGGCGTTATTCTCAATTCCACTGTATACGAGTGCAGCTCTCCTAACTTTAATATGCTCATTTCCTTTTAGGCTAGCAGAGAACATAAATAAATGAGCAATCAGATGAAACGAAGTTAACTCCGAATGCACAGGTTTCAAGACATTGGTTTTAGTCTTCTCATAGTGGAAGCAACCCCCCACAAGGAAGGATAAGGACAGAATGGACTATGCAATCTTTCCTTATCCTATGATATGGATAAAGAGAAACTAAAAGAGAATTTAATCCTATGATATGGATAAAGAGAAATTAAAACACAATTTAGGCGACGAATAGATCCCTCTCCCCTGTTATTTTTGCTTCTGTCCATAAAAGCACTGCTCAGTTTTGGGATTTATTTTCCACCTGCAGATTTCTTTGCTTGCCAGATATTAACAATAAAAAACAGAAAGATCCTTTGAATTACATCTAAGTAGCATACAGTAATCACACTGACATCATTTAAGATCATAAATCAGAGTAGGAACAGAAAAAGCTGAAATGCATCATGTATTCTACCTGTTTAATTATCTTTTCCACACAATTATAGATTTCATATGCTCCTTCCTCCAAACCTCCAATATGGTCAATCATCTGAAAAAGTAAATGGCAAAGCATGATGCAGCTCTGAATCCAACTGGGAACTGTATTTAGGACTTTCAACAAAACCATTCTGGAACACATTTAAATTCCATTCTGTTGCCTTCCTTAGGTAGGATTCACTTCGTCTAAGCTTTTAAAAGTTGGGCATCTCGTTTCAGCTATTCTCAACAGTTCTCCCTCTAGAGGGAAATAAATGGCAACTGATCTGTTTTCAGGTGGGAGGAATCTCTTTGGAGGTACACTTCTTTCTCTTCAGAGGTACACTTCTTTCTCTTCAGTGGCTACAGAGGGACCTTAGATAAATAACTATGTCATTTAAATGGCTAAACACAGGTGAGAAATTCTATCCCTATAGCACAGAGAATTTTTTTCAGTGAAAATGCAGTGGCTTTTTTTCCTCCCCTGCTAATGAATATTTCATAACATTCATAAATTTCAGTTTCATCAATCTGCTCATATAATGAGCATCCAGAGCAATGAGTGTAATGCAGTTACTCCTAAAATCTGGGACTACTAGCACTCGATGCTGTTTATAGCAGGGAAGTAAGTCTTTTAAAATTCAACAGTCTTTAAAAGGCCATACCTTTGCTTTGTTCACGTAAGAAATTTGCTCAATTAACTGTTGCACTGAGACTGAACTGACTTTGCCATCTTCCTTTCTGTGGTAAATTAGCCGGGGTTTTTCTTCTGGATTTCTCAAGAAGGCTTCTTCACAGTCCTCCAACAAACAACTAGATTGGAAATCAGCATTCTTGTGCTATATTACACTGCTGTAGCAAACAGTTCAATCAGCACAAGCTCCGAAGATGGGTTTCACTGCAAAATCTAATTCAAAAGTCATATCTATTTACAACAAAGGGCAAGCAAATATTTCAGCAGAGAATTTAAGATAAGCTCTGAGGCAAGAAACAGCTAAGAGAGAAATTTATGGTACTTGTACCAAAAACATTAAAACCATTTATTAATTTTTACAATTATTGCTTTGTAAATTAAAGGTTGAACTTCCTGTCATACCAATATACAGAGTGAAAGGTAATTGCCTTGCATGGAAAGAACATAGATTCACACATGATAAACAAGCATCATATACATGCTCTGCCATCACTTATTTGAAGGGTCTGTTCTATTCCTTGACCTTTTTCGGAAAAGTCCTTCAGTATTTGTCAGATGTAGGATAGTCTTTTAATTTATAGTAGTTGAAAAGGAGAATTACACCCCTCTAAACTGAAAAACACTTTGTATTTATATATGTGAATGATATCCAGAGATATCATTCCCAGCAACCTATTGCTGTTCCACAGAAGAAACTATACAACTTGGGGATGCTGGTAATAGCAGACAGGATCTCTCAAATATTATGTTCTTTATATGAGCACTACAATTTTCATCACAGTTTTTCTAAGAGAAACTCTCTAAGTGAATACCGTTGGCAGGAATACTGCTTTGTGGGTTTTCTTCTTGTGTATTTCGTTCTTTAACAGGTGTGACCCACATAAATAAAACTGGGTTGTTTGGCAACAGTATCCCCTTGGAGTGTCAATATACCCTCAGTAGCTGACATTATCTTTCTAAGAGCATAAAAGCATGGCAGCTCTAGTCTGATTCCTCCAAGAAAACAGATCAACATCGTCTGTGGTACCTGGCGGTTCCCTGAAGCACTCCACTGTTGTAAATCTTAGCTACTAGTGTCTTAAACCAGCCTTTAATTCTCTGCGGACAGATGCTTTATTTACAGAAACAGGAGGTCTAGTTAATAGAAGAGCTCTAATAATACAACAGTATTTGAAGTCCCTAGAGTTCCGAATCTACCCTTAATATGAAACTTTATGCATAACAGTATTTTCAGATTTTTGCATTCATACAGATGTTTTGGAATGAGTACTCTGTGATCCTTAATATTATCTGTTCTAATTCCTTCTTCTCTCTTCTTCAGCAGAAGGACACCCCTCCCTCCCCCAAACATCGAAACCAAACCCTGCCCAAAATTCCCTAATGCATAACAGTCCTAACACGATTCTAAAAGCATCCCTAGTTCAGTGTTTTCCATTTAGTAAGTCATATTTCTTCTTCTAGAAGGTCAGGAAATTACTCACTGAACAAACAGAACACATTGCATCACCATTTGTCATAAAACATCATGACTTCAGCAAATTAAGCTGTAGAAAGGTAGCATGAGGTACCACATGAGGAGAGCCATGAAATCAGTTTGAAAAATAGCCAAAGATAGAAAATAATATGTGACAGAATAAAATCAAAATACTACAGACAGGTGTAAGGCTAGATAAGCAAATGAAAAACACTGAGGACGTTCACACCAGCCATCTTGAACTCCTAAGACTCCAGCAATACACATGACAGAGAGCTGCTCTTGGAAAGCAAAACATTTCTGCATGATGAAGACATCTTTCATGCTGTATTTTAAGAGAATCCGTAGCTACAAGAAAAAGGAAATGATACAAAGCTGATATATTCTTTTAACTGTCTGCACTAGCAAATCCAAAGTTTGAAGGAGTATCACTTAGAAGATACTAGCTTAGGAAATGTACTGAGCAAAGCATCCCATACATTTTAATAAGCTATGCACTCTGCATAAATTACCAGTTTCCATTTGCTTTACCAGTCTGGAAAATACTTACCTTGGCAAAGTTAAATGCAGGAGCAAAATGACTAACGAACTTTTTTCAATTTCCCATTTTCTTACATCCTTAAGAGGCCTTTCATTTTCTGCTGGAAAATGAACAACTTGAAAGAAGTACCCCATTGTTTCACAGATTCTTTGAAGTTTTGGTGAGTAGTTCTGAAAGCAAATTTGAATAACGGTGCTTTACTACTAAATCTGCATAGCACTAAGAAGCTACTAGATACATCTCAGTTTCTTTTCTCTGTGCAGTTTCTTCCCCTGAAGTCCTTGACAATACTTTCACTGACTTCACTGAAATCAGGCTACATCTACTAGAGCTTTCAAGCAATATTAGACAAATTTCTGAATAAGTATCACAGTGGAAACAAAACAGCATATAAGTTAGCATAAGTCTGTGAGGTACTCACTCTAATGAAGATGTCCACTTCTGGTCGAGTCTCATCAGTACTAATAATAAAACATCTTACTGTGTTACTCCACAGAGAGTGGGAAAACAGAGGAGTAACCTGTAATAAACTGGCGACAGCAGCATCCCAATCATCTGCCAATGAAAAAAAAAAAAACAAAACAACAAAATGAAGTCTAGAGATCTTCACATCTGATTACACTGCATAACAGATAAGTCATCCCTCTTAACATTATGAATACTACGTTTTATTTAAAATAGCAGTAACTATTTTAATTTTTAAAATTTGAATTTAGAGAACCCATATCATCTGATAATGTCATATAATTTGATAACGTGGCAAAACAACAGTGTTAAATATATTCATATTATCATTACAATGGTATTTCCTTTAAAAAGGATTGATTAAATGTACCCAAAAAATCAAGATGATAGTTGTAAAATAAGTAAAAATATGCAGGAATAATAAAATCACTCATAATTGAACATTAGTTTTTTTCCTCCAGATCTACATGTATTTCAATTAGACCATGCAAATAAATGATAGCAAAACATTATGGGAACTTCCTTTTCTTGACATGAAGTCTATTGCTTTCTGTTGTACTGTACGTCAATTCCCTATAGAAGCAATGAATTTTAAAAGTTTCTTAGGTCCTTGATTTTGTGGCTGGTCATTCTTTCAAGCTAGGAATAGGTTCCCCTTTCAGTACCACACGGCACGATGAAAGGCTTAGCATGTGAAGCTGGAGCCATCACAGAGTAGACCTTCCCCTCCCACTTTGCAGGCACAGACTTCTGAATCAGAGCCTGAAGGACTGAAGAAAAAAAGGGAGAAACTGCCAGCAAAGTCAACCACATGCAGGAGGGGTTCCAGGGCCAGGACAACAGTGAGGGAAACCAAAGCACTGGTAGACAATTTACCAGAGGCCATCTGGGAAACAAAGTTCAAAAGTAACCATTACTGATAACAAAATATCTAACACTGATTCACATAACATTGCATACATCCTGGTCTTGCAATCAGATTTCCATGAATGGGCCCCTAAGCAGAGTCAAACCCCATGCAAATCCAATGAAAAAAGCAGGGATATACTTTATTCTAATATGAACGTAATATTCATACTCAAGAAGCAGAGAATTTGAATAAAAATGGACAAAGAATGCCAGCAGATATTGAAAGAGAGATCACTATCTTAGTCAACATAAACAACAAAAGGGTATCTGGTTTACTTACATTGAAGCACTATTCACTGCTGTTTGCTAAAATCACTGCTGCACATACCATAGTCACCAAATATATTAAACACAGCTTGGCACGTACAGCTACAGATTCCTTTTACTTTTACAAAGAATTCCAAATAACCCTGTAGTCAAATTACACAAGAATGGACAGAAAAGGAGCTAAGAAAGAAGAGAATTCTTTAAGAATGGGTGGAAAAATGACATAGACATATATAATCCCAGCAAAACAAACCGCCATTACTTACCTCTGTTTATATTTGCAAATGGTCCCTCAACGTCTATAGAGCTATGAGCAAATTCAGGCCCTCTGAAAGACTGCTGAAGTTGCATCATACTACCCATGGATGGCTCACTTCCCAAAGCTCCTCCATTCCAGTATTCAGATTGTGCCCCAGTAGCTAAGAATTGGAAAACAAAACAAAACAAAACAAAACAAAACAAAACAAAACAAAACCTCTTCATTGTCACTAAACAAGGTATATTATCAGTCTTAAATACTCCAGCTGAAACCTACTGCCACATGCCACTGATCATAATTTTTTCTCCTTTAGCAGAGTTGCTCACACCTTTGTGTGCTGTAGTTCTAAACGGGCACTTGTCCAAAGTTAATGAGAAGCCATGCTGCTAATGGGATAAGGTTATTTGCTAATATTTGTTATTATATGGATTGCTCACATCTGTTGGGTTCCAAAGCTGACTTGCATTACAAATCAGAAAAACAGTTCACAGTATTGCTGCAGTCATTTGTGTGCATCACAAAATTAACAACTTTTGTTCAGGAATGTTCCAGCACCGAAAAAGCATAAAGGGGCTGCAGGCCAGGATTGAAAAATATTCTCTGTGCTGTGTGAAAGAGGTTTCACAGTATCTCTTCGTAATATGCTTGGATTACACTTCTGCCAATCAATACACAACTTTCAAGACACTAAATAAATCTTCCACGGAGAAAATCAGGAAATTGAAAAAGACTTAGGAAAAGGTAAGAAGGCAAGAATGAATTCAAAAATTAATTGAACACAACAGAAGACAGGAAAAAAAAATACATAAAAGAAAACAGGACTATCTGTACCACTAAAGTTCATCAAATGCATAATTACTATGCAAAAAGCCAGTCACTGCATTTTGAAATATTTCTTTTAAAGATTGCATATTTCTACTCCTGCCAAGATGTGACAGCTGATATATCTCAATAAGCCAAACAAAGGTTAAGCAACACCACTTGCATGCAGTTTTTCCTCACTAACCCTTCATGGTGCAACAAGTAACGGCGGCCATCCTTAACAGTGTTAAGGTGCTAACTGTCTGCTAAAATTATTGCTCTATTTTGAACCAAAGTCAGAGGACTGATCACGTACCTACCTGAATCCTCCCGTGTTACCAAATACCTCTTACAGCATATATAAGGTTTTGCCTTTTATGCCATTAAGATTGCTAGGGCTTCCCTTTCAAAAAAAGTCTTCAAGAAAATTACTCTCTTGGTCAGTTCATGTTTGTTAAATATCTAACTCTGCTATTCTGAAAAGTACAGCAGCTGAGACTGACATACTTCACCATCCATAGACGGTAAGTCTATCTAAGATTCCCTCTAGTTCCAGGTGTGCTTTTTGGATCTTATGGAACATGATCTCTCATTATAGAATCAGAAAACTCAGAAAAGACTAGAAAACTCAGAGTTGTTCATGGAACAATTTAAAAAAAGTTCCAAGTCACTATGTCTAGACAGTGCTCTATTTTCTTCATTTATTCGCTCATAAGACCAGAAACGTGGGGTTCCCACAATCTAAACCAAGTTTGTAACATCAGCTGCTTTTACCCTTTAAACTGTTTTATGTTGCTTTTCAACCTGGATTAATAAAAGTTTTTTTCAAAAGAATATAAACCTTTGTCTTGTGCTTTACTATTTAGAGACTTCAGTCACATTCCAACACAGAACTCTGAGGATGAAATTCTCACCTGTAACATCTGTACAATTGTCGTCAGAATCAGACTCTTCGGGATCAAACACTTGGATTCCTTGGGCCTGGAGTCTCTGAAGTTTTGCTTCTAGCTCTCGTTTGGCCCTCAGTAAGTCCTGAATCTCATTTTCTTTAGTTTCTCTAAAAATCTATGAGCCGGAAAGGAAAAAAACCCAAGAAATACAAACCATAAATCTTCTGAAAATCAATATCAGTTCCTGAATTAATTTATCCTCTTTCAATTGGAAAAACAAGTTTCTGGCATTCATTTAGCAGGCAAAGGCACGAAAATGTGAACAAGAAGCCATCACGAGCCTGTAAATGAGCAGGGAAACATAGTTTAAAATGATCTATTTTTAACATTTTACTGTTATAAACGTTATTGTACTGTTCTGAAAGTTAGAAGTCTGCACTAGTATGGCAAGTTCATTAAAAATAGCAAGTAACTTTCTTCACCTTTCAAAGTTTATTGTCTTCTAAAATCACTACATGTAATAATTTTTTTAAAGGTTCCCTTTTATTCTTCCATGTATTTTTTCACATTTACATACAATCTTGTATTTAATTTTGATTGTTGCTGAAATTTAAATTACCCAAGACAGAAAGTGATCAAGCATCTCCAGCTGTCCTGTTCGTAAAATATTACTGTCATAAGGGGAAGAAAACATGAACCTAGATTTAAATACAAAGAGATAAAATCTTCAAGTCTCATTTTCTTAAATAAGGTCAAAACCAATACTCTTTTTCTATATATCTGCCAAACATTAACACCTGTTACAGTTAAAGATACCAAGAATCATGAAAACAGTGCAAACCCAGGACCTATTGCTCTGTTTTGGGTGGCAGAAGTATCATCATCTGCAGCAAGGAAAAAGCAGAAGCATCAGCTTGGCCTTTCAAGTCATCCCTCCAGAAAGTGCAAAGGCTTTTTGTCTTTAACTGGCTATCATATTTTAGCAGCCAAAAGAGATGCATCAATACACACTTTTCTTTAATGTAAGCTAGAAGTGTTAAACATTACAATGCTATATATAGAATTTATTCAGAAATAATGGAACTCTGTGTTTATACATTCCTTCAGCATGCGTCAGTTTGCAGCCCATGTTTTCGTCGCTCTCAAATATGAATATACTTCTGTCTTCAGATGCATCACTGCATATTGTTCTTGTAATATTTAAGAAGTTATTTTCTATTTTTTCCTCTTAGTTTTACAGAGAAGTTTTGGCAGGATTACCTTGAAGGAAATAAGCAGCTACAGCTACAATACCGCAATTTTTTTTCTTAAGAAAGAGAAGTCCTCATGAAAGCTATTGGAGAAGAGTTCATTGGGGGAATGTGACCAAGTGACATCTATCTTTTTTTGGTCATTTGCCCAGGAAAAGAAAAGCCAAGCCATACCTTGAATTGCCTTTTGACCTTGTCTCGATCATGTTCAAAAGTAGCAGCTCTCTCCATGGCTTGATATTTAGCTTCTAACGCACTTTCCTTCTCTCTAAGAATTTTCTGGTAAGTTTTCTGAAGTGCCTGAAAACATTTAATATACAATTTTTCTGAGTGAAAGCAATCCCTGGTAAAAGGTTTTAGATTACTTTTCAGCTAGTGCAATTCAGGTCTGAATACAACGTTATCCCAGCACCCTACATCTCTCTCCTTGCTCTAAGGATGGCAGCCACACACGTGTGGTACCCATCCCCAGAGGCACGCCTTGACGGCATCCCAACAGCTCGCCAGGACGGCGCTGGGGCGCGTGTCATTTCCCCAGCACCATGCCTTCCTCGGGAAGGAAAACTCATCGCACCCGTCACCTCCCTGCCACAGCTTTCCTGGGAAGCGGGACGAGTCCTTCGCAGCCTCACGCGCGAGGGCCCCGCTTCGCCGCTCAGCCCTCTGGTCCAACAGGGCGGCGGGAGCTACCTGCAGCTCGGCTCGCAGCCGCTTGTTCTCCCTGTCCAGTTTGGCCTCCTTCTTCACCATGGAGGCCACCTCGTTGTTCTTGCTGACGCGGAAGATCTCGTACTCCTTCTTCAGGCGCTCGTACTCGGCCACGCACTCCAGCTCCTGCACCGAGGCCGTCGACTTGAAGCTGGCCCCGATGAGGCCGCCGGGCCGCGAGGCCCCGACGCGCCGCAGGGAGCCGCGGAGCAGCCGGGCCTTGGGCTTCACCTCCACCGGGATCTCGCAGGCCTCGCCGCCGCCGCCGCCGTAGGTGTCCTCGATCACCTCCCCTACCCCGCCCGCCGGGCTCACCAGGGACGACGCCGTCCCCATGGCTGGGGGACGCCGCAGCCGCGCCCGCTGCCGGGGGAGGCTTTAACACCGAGGGGAGGAGCCGGTGCCTCCGGCGGACCCTGACGGCGGGGACATGCCCGAGACGGAGCGTTCCCGGAGGCGGCTGCTCCCCTCCTCGCCCCGGCCAGCGCCCCTCACCGCTCCCCCAGCCCGGCCGAGCCAGAGGGCCCTCCGAGCCCGCGGGCCATGCTCCGCTCCTTGCGGCGGCAGGACGAGGAAGGGAGGGCGGGAGGAAGCCGCCCCGCGGGCCGCCTCCCTCCCTCTCCCCCTCCCGCCCCGTCCCACGGCGGCTCCGGCCCGGGGAGCGCTGCTGGAGCGGCCCGGGAGGGGGAGCACAAGCCGCCCCTCAAGGCCGGGGAAAGGCGGAGCCGCGGCGGTGGTAAGCGGGAGGGGCTCGGCGGCGGCGGCAGGGCGGGAATCTGCTCCTTTGAGGAGAAGCGGAGTTTTTTTAGGCTTTTGCTTTTATAAACAGGAGCTACCGTGAGGGCATGGCAGAGCCTCCCGTTCCCCCTGGCACAACCTCAGCGTGCGCCAGGGAAGCCTCACCCCCGCCAGGCTCTGCTGCTTGGCTGGGCAGTGCCAGCCAGAAAAGCGTCCATTTTCTCCACAGAGAGCAGGGCCTGATAGGGTCCATCACCTGCCCCGAAGCCCGCAGGCTGTGCGCACCCCGGGCTGGTCTACACGTTTTTAACGCTCGGTTCTCCTTGGCCAAAGCGGGGCATGCAGGTTGTGCCAGAAGCTTTTGTGTGGTAGAGATCCTGTGGGGGAATTACTTCTCACCAGCCTAAAGTAGTGACCTTTGAGACCAGTTAGCACACTCCAAAGAAGAAGAACTGAGAAGAGATGATAGTGGGTCTGCCAAGAAGTAAGTGCTGGGTAATGGCGCTGGGTCACGCCTGAGTTCAGTGCCTGCGCCTCCTGCTCCCTCCTGGCCTCGTCTGAAACTTCTCAGTGCTCTGTTTGAAGACCTTCCTTTTCAGGAATAAGGCAGTCCTAGATTATCCGCCCCTTAAATTATCTTTATGCCATTTCCCTCTCTGCCCCTTCAGAAAACCCCATCTGGTTCCTTCACCCATCCTGGGGATTTTGGAGGAACAGATCCCCGAGGCTGAGGAGAATGCCCATTTGTTCCCAAATCCCAGAACCTGCCCTACCATCGGCATGAAAAACAAAAATGTCTCTACTTTAAAGCAGATTTTACCTCACATGTGTGCCAGGTTTGTTAGCCATGACTGGGGGAACCATTTCCTCTTAACAGGAAGGAAAAAAAAAATCTTAGAAATGTGTTTCCCGTGATACATCCCTGAATTTCAAAATCTATTGGAGGGAAAAATTACTTTTGTGTACAACAGAGAAAAGGTGGTTTTTTATTTCCCCAAGTAAAAACTCTGGGTTTGGGGAATATGTGCTGTTTACCCTAACTTTACCCCTTTGTTTTCATGAGGAAAAAATAATTTCTTGTCTGAATATCATTTATGGTTACGTTGGCGATCTATTCCAGGTAAACCCCATTTCAGTGAAAAAGATGGATACAGAATATGCGACAATTGCGGGAAGTGTGCTACTATGTCTTCCCTAATATTGACAATAACACAGCCTGCATAGCATTTGGTGATTCAGCAAATAAGCCTCTAATGCTGTAACAAAGCAAGGCTCTTGGTTTCTTCATTTGCATGTTGGTATCAGGCTGTCTCTCCACTTCACTGCTGTTTGAGCTCTGGGAATAATTAAAAATACATTCATGCTGGTGTTTGAACTGAATTGTTCTCATATTCTGAGTTCGTGAAAGTCAAAATCTCCAAGCTTTAAGCCTAGATTAAAAAGTGTAGTATTGTAAGAGCTCCTGCATTCCTTCTAATAATCCACTTGACATTAACAAATAGATTGGAAGAAGAAGATGCTGTTTCTCTAACGCTGCCTCTGGGTGCATTACAGAATTTTTATGGATAGTAGAGACCATATTAACACAATCCTTTCTAAACAGAAAAATTACACTGCTTCCCTGTTGCTTCATGGATTGATTTTCCTAATGTTTAGAGATTAGAATAGCTTGCTTCAACATCTAATTTGTAAAATAACAAAGATTGCTTTAAATCACCCATTAGGACAATTCAGAAAGAAATCCAACTGTTCATTGCACAGATGTTGGCAGCAGTGTCTCAGAATATCTGAGAATGAGCTGTCTTAACTTTCAAAAATTAATTGGCCCAGAAAATCAATCGCTGGAGAAAATGTCATATCAAGTTCTTTAAAAATTGCCTTGTCATGTTATATTACCTTTTTTAAGCTTCAACTGGAGCAGCCCAATCCTTAGTCCTTTGAGGACATTGATGCTGGGTGAATTGTGCCATAAAGTTCTTCACCAGTCAGTGAAGACATTTGGGACACTTGAGCAGCTTCATGTTTAATATTGCTATTATTTACCTAATTTAGAAAGGTTATTAAGATGTGTGAGATGTGGTGGGTTAACCCTGGCTAGCAACTAAGCACCCACCAGTTGTTCACTCACTACCCCAGCCCAGCAGGATGGGGAAGAGAATTGGAAGAGGAAAAGTGAGAAAAGCTTGTGGGTCAAAATAAAGACAGTTTAATTAAGTGAAGGAAAGAGAGAAAAGGGAAAAAAAAAAAAAAACAAGTGATGCAGAGGCCGTCACTCACCATCTCCTACCAGCAGACCCATGCCCAGCCAGTCTCTAAGGAACAGCTACTTTGGAAAGACTACCCCCGAGTTTTATTGCTCAGCATCACGTTATATGTCACAGAATATGCCTTTTCTCAGTTTGGATCAACTGTCCTGGCTGTGCCTCCTCCCAAACTTTTGCCCACCCCCAGCCTACTTGTTGGTGGGCAGAGTGAGAAGCAGAGAGGGCCTTGACACTGTGCAAGCACCGCTCTGCAATAGCTAAAACATTGGTGTGTTATCAACACTGTTTTAGTCACAAATCTAGAACACAGCACCTTATGGGCTGCTATGAAGAAAATTAGCTCTGTCTCAGCCAGATACAGTACAGATGTATTTGTCAGATGAGGACCTGTACTTTGTAAAGCTCCTTCATGACTTCAACTGTTACAGAACCAGACTGCTTTCCATCCCTGAATCCACATCATGGGGAATACAGTACATCGGCTGGTCCTCTGACAAATTTACTCTTCTAACTACCCCTTTGGGGTCAGCATGCAATCTACCCTCCTGATCCACAATGGAACAACTACTCTGCAAATGTTTTCCTCCTACTGAGACTATTATTTTTTTTGGTGTATGTGTTACTTAAAAGCCCATGGACTTCTGTGCTTTATGGTTGTGCTGGTTTTGGCAATTTTCTGCAAACATTCTAAATACTTTATTTGTTGTTACATAAAATCTGCTGCGCTACAGTTTAAAAACATTTGTGTAGCATCTGTAGGGGTATTGCTTTTGTCTTTGATATATCCACTATATTACTACATGTTTTATTGTTGAAGTTTCTTACTCTTTATTTCATTTTAGGAGTTGTTGGTGACTGTTAACAAACAAAATCTATGGACCTGAGGACCTGTCCCATAGAGAAAAGTACAGCTGCAGGAACTGGCCTTCTGAAAGAAGGTTCGTTTTTTACATGCATTATTAGGTTCATCTCCAAGTTAGCAGATGTTCATTTTACAAAATAATATATCTGATATGTTATTATCTATGTATTCCTGTAAAATTTAGTGTACAAGGACAGGGTATGGCAAGATAAGAGGAAGCTGAGAAAGATTTGAAGATGATAGGTTGCCACAGATTGACTCCCCATTAAAAATAAGAGTTGTTATGATTAGAGTGAATGTTATAATGACCTGAAAGTAGATGCTTTAAATGAAAGGCAGCTAAGCAAACTCCTACACAACATCCTTTTTGTTAACTCAGATGCTGGAGTGATTTTTAAGGCTATATACCACAGGCATAAGCAAAGTGGGTTAGAAGCCCTTCATAAATCATTATTAAATTGTTTGTGCCTGCACTGAATCAAGTTGATAATTTTTCATTATCTCATTCATTATTCAAAAATACCTGTGTCTGATGGAACATGGTTAAGAGAGTTCTATTGAGGACATGGAGTAAAAAGATGTAGTATGGTAATTTTTAAAAGATTAGTTCTGTCCTGGATTTTATATGATTCTACTTCCCTCTTTTTAGTGACGATAAAGACCTTGCTCTAAAAGATTGCTTGCTATTGGGCTGTTCTTTGTTAACTGGTTGGCTTTCACCAGTACTCTACCCTGTGCAGTAAGTGCAAGCCTGAATAAGCTAAATGACTGATCTACTTACTTGGCTTCTTACTTTTGTATAACATGAGGCCTGATGTAAAACACAATGAAGTCAGGGTGAATGTTTCAAATGAGATGATCTGTTTTGGATCTGTCACTCTGTTTTTTCCAGAAATCCTGAAACTGCTAGATCTTAGCTCTGAGCATGAGAATTACTTTGTTGTCTTTGCCCTGCTGCGATAACTGCATTTCATTCATCTGCATGAAAGGCATCTGCTTCTGTCCTCCTCTGAGACCTTCATGCGAAGTGGCAGTTCCATGATTCACCAGCCGCTATGACTGGTGTGTAGGGTTCTGGAGCTGTATGCAGCTGACGGAATGTCTGCTAGTTGGTGGGGAAGTAGAGGTCTTCTTCCCTTTTTTATGTGACAGCATGGCTGAGGCTTTATCCATCGTTATGGCTGACTGACACCATACACAGTCTTTCTGTGACCCAACATGAAATTGCATACCTGGGTTTTGTAATTTAAGGTCTTGTTAGTGCGTATAGGAGACAGGGTAACTCAGAAACTGATTACAGTTCATCATTAGGTCAACAAGTTAGAAGTTTACATTCATAAGCAAGACTTTGTCCTAAGTTTTAGAAGTAAGACTGTACAATTGAAGTCTGAAGAAATGTGTTGAAAACCCCATCTAAACTCTTAAGATAATTTGTTTTTATAGGCATGTTTATGGGAGTCTCTAACGCATCTGTTTTTTCTTTTCAAGCTAAAAATAATACAACATACAGGTGGTTAATTGTAAACTGCCTAACAAATTCGACCTTGGGGCATAGTTCTAAGTTCAAATAGCTATTGCACTTACTATGCTTCACTCAGTAACTTTATTACAGTCTGTCAAGTTGAGATCATCAGCTTCTTGCACGAATCCATTTGCTGAGAGACCTGAAAATTACCTGGAGCAGAGATGATGAAAATCACAGTGAAGCAGAGGACATGTACTTTTAAATGCTCCCATAACTGTACATGTCATAGCCCTTCACCACTAGAGGACAGCAAGACTTCAGGCAAATGGGGTTGTGTGAGGAGGTGTGAAAAAAGGAGAGAACTTACTCACACAGAGTTAAGAAAGTGTTAGTTCAGAAGGTATGTGCTTCTAGCCATAATCAAGCTTCTTAAAGAATTGAGACAGGTTTGGAAGATGTTTCAAGACAAAATACAGAGGAGACAAATAAATAAAAGCTGAAGTTTTAATGTAGTCGTTTGCCTATCAGTCATAGATAACGTTATTTGAAAAGCACAGTAGTAACTAGTTTTGAGAGCCATATACTGTTTCCATTAAATTCATAGATAGTTTTGTATTGATTTCAGTAAGAATAGGGCTTTGCTTCGTAATCTTAAATAACTAGTAGGTGTTTTGATTTTTGATGAAGGACTTAGATGCCCTTATATAGGAAGGTTCTTACAGTCCGTTATTTAGAACGGAAATAATAGTCTGAAACCACTGGAAAGGAATCTTCTGCTTCACACCTATCTATTACTTTAACCATATATATGTTTGTAACTTGTAATGCAAGGAGTCATTAAATGTTTTGACATAAGCTATAGGAAATGGATTCAGAACAATGCAGTTCATAATCAGAACCAAACTTTTCACCTTCATGGCTTCAGGATGTCAGACAAGATGAACTTCTTTAATCTTTATGGCAAGTCACTTGGTGACATTTTTCCATTAAAAGTTCACAAGAGGCTTTGAAGTGACCTTCGTTTGTCATAAGTCTGAATTGGGTTTTAACTGAAAATTCCACAATGAGTTGTAATCCTAGCAAAAATAGAGCTCTTGAACATCCATTTTATCATCACTGAATCATCACTGAACTGAGAAGGACATCTCAGATTTTGCAGCCTCATGGTCATTTAATCCCAGGCCAATTGGATTAATATTGTGTGTGGTCATGATGTTGAGGAACAACTGATCTTGTTCACCAGGAAAGTGGGGTGAAAGGGAGGAAAATGTCCAAATAAACAGCAAAACTGAGAAATATTAATGACAAGCAATTGCTGTTGCCGTGCTCTTTATTGCTTCAGCCTAGAGCCACAAAATTACAATGGTGCATAACAAGGGATGAATATAGACAAAATACGCTGAAGATTGCACCTAATAATTTTTAAGATCACTTAAGAGTGCTCTTAACAAAACCTGCCTGTGTTAGTGGGAATCTGAAATTCAATAGGACCCAAGTGAAATTTCCTGAGTACTTTCATGTTGTATTGTTCATACCCAGAACATCTGCCTTCTTGGCAGAGCCAAGTGTCCCAATAGCTTATCCTGATCTGGATTTGCAAATTAGGCATCCTAAATCTGAACAAAATTTTCTTTAAAAACACATGTGCAAATGGTGCTCCCACCCAGTCTGAAAGGTTGATACCTGAGTGGCTTCACTGGCTTCTTTAGCCTACAGCAATTAGATCCTGCATCTTTTGTTTCCCAGAAGGGTGCCATGACCAAGAGGCTGTAGGGAGGGCTGGGCTCAGACCTTCCGCAACTGTCTGGGGAGAACTAGAATGTCATACAGCAGAGAGTGCATGGTTTATGGGGCCAGAGAGAAAGAACTATAAGGATCATGATTCTCTAGTTCAGTGATTAGGATTCCTCCTCTCTTCTAGCACGCTAAAAAAAGTCTTCTGTCTCCAAATGTACTCAGCTGTACCCAGATGAGGTTGAAATGAACTCTTATTTAATTTTAGATGTCTGATTCAGGGAGGCACCTGAGATCTCAAGAGTGATCAGGTATGAAACACACCCATTCTTCATCATTCCTTTAGGAAGCTACATGTCTGTCCTTCAGTATTCTGCCTGTGATCAGGTGTGACTCTCCCCCTGTAGTGTCTTGACAAGTCAGACTTTTAAAGTCATGGATTGCACCATCAGGGCAAAAGGCTTAAGAGTCTGGTGTGACAATATTAGAAGATGCCATACCTAAGTCTCTTTCTAGAGCAACCTTTATTCAACGATGTCAATGGCTGCAGTTCACTAAGGTATCAAATTAACAATGTCCTTAATCGTGCCTAATCTGTAATCACGTCAGTATTTACTTTGATATCCAAGGGTCTAATCCCTTCCTGCCATTTTTTCTTGTGGTTGGTGTCACTCTTTTATTTTCATGCACAAGCAATTTTGCTCTTAGGAGTTTTAAGGACAGTCACATAGATTTTTTTCTGATTTGATCAAATGCAGAAGAAATTATGTTCATATCATGTGAGAAGAAGGTGGTTTAGAAATCCCTGTGTTACTAGGCTAGTGGCAGAAGTGCCAACAGAGGTGTGGCATGTGGGATGTTGAATCCCAGCTTTAAGAAGATAAAGACTAGAAAGCTACCCAGAAGTTCTTAGCATGTACATTTGAACCTCCCATTTCAGCTCTGAATGGAGTCTGAGTGGGCTTAGATGCTCTGAACTCCTGCCTTCCAGAGGAAGGTCCTTTTCATCTAGCTGAAAATTAAATACTGAGTTCCTTTAGTTTTCCATTGATTCCTCCAGTTTTAATTGTGTAGCTAGAAGTGCTCACTATTGAGGGATGCTGCTGTATTTTATTATTTGTCCTGCTGAACAGGATATCATTTCAAGAAATTACTCTGGACAGTGTGAAAATCGCTGAAATGAATGAAGAATCTTAGGTATTTTCCAAGGAGTTCATGTTATTAGAAAGAGCATGTAGTTACTTGTGTGCTACATTAATTCTGCATGTATGAGCTGAATCTGACAACCGCATGATGTAGAATTTTATCTCTAAACCATTATGTGGCATATTTGTGGAGTCAGTTTGTATAGTTTCCTAAAAAATTTCTTGGGCTGTTGGGCTAGCAGGTTTTTTTAGCACTTCATTGTTTATAGTGTTTAAATTCTATATACGAGACGTGTATTGAAACCAAATGATGTTTCTCTTTTTATAACTGCAGCAGATTCTGAATGTCCTGAGGCTATAACTGACTGGCACACAGAGAGATTAGATAACCGTTGCATAATAGGAATGGCTGGAGAACAGTGAAGTTGCATATACTCCTTTAAACATATGTCATTTAAAAAATGTGACTGAAATGAAGAAAGGCTTTGTGGTCAGATATATCTTAAATTAAGTTACAGGTTATTTAAACACACTGGAGCTATGTTGTGACATTGCTGAAATTAGAACAATGGGCTATAATATGGCAAAAGGTCTAGTTAATTTTTCTCTGAAACTTGTGAGGCATGCCATTACAGTAACTCTTCTGGGAGTACTTTAGATTGAAGGTGTAAAGGTCTGTGATTACATTCCAGGTTGATGCCACAACTCACCTTACCTCAGAAGTTTTGTAGCAATGAACTGTGACCAGAGAGAATGGGAGGAAAGAAAAAAGACTTGTCTGTAGTGCATACAGCAGAAATGTGCATTTGTGGAGTTTTTGTGGTATGTTAATTGGTACCTTGTGTCTCCACATTTGGAGTGGCTTCAGTTTATGAGTTGTGAATATGTATCTGGAAACAGAGCATATTCATTATTGGATAGGAAATGTGGTTGTGATCTTGTGAGCTTCTGGAAGTCTGGGACCAGGGAGTATCTCCATAGTGTCAAGGGCTACGAGTTCTTATCAGGTAGGTCTGACTGGTTGTTGTATAGCGAGATATGCTGAAGATTGCCCACTGTGCACATGCTAACCATCTCCACTGGGCCTGTGCACTGAGTTTAATGTTGTAGGAAGTGTCAGCTCAACATACATCTGTTGTACAGATTATCTGTTCAAATACAGTGACTCTGATCCATTTGAGATCTACTGGGTTTACAGAGAATGCTCTACAAGCTGCAGTGTGTCCATAGCACTTGTGTCTGGGAAACATGACAACTCCATTTTTACACAGCAATTCTATTTGTATGTGCTCTATACCTGGAGACACAGCTTCTCTGTGGTACACAGAGGCATTTCACAACTGCATAAGATATTACAAGTAGACATTACTGAAAATGTCTTGAAGACTTCAAAAGAAGGTACATGCTGTGTAACCGTTACTTCATTTCTGAAAAGCTGTTTGCTGTGCTGTCCTTACCTGTCCACAAACTCATTTTTTCTCCCTCCCAGGCTTCATTCCCATCCCATTCCACCTTTCACCATGTTTCAGTGCATGCCAAAGGAATAGTAAGACAACCAGATAGTTACTAGCAAGGCCTCTTCACTCCTGCTACTCAAGTATAGGCATTGCAGCAGCCAGACATTTCTCTCCATTCCTTTAGGTATTGCTCTGCACCACAAGTCTGACTGCTGTCTGTGCTTCATCCCCTTAGCTCCTAATTCAGTCTTCTGTGTCCTTTTTTTTAAAAAAAAAACACAAAACTGTGCTGTGTGAAGAGACATCACGTATGGTAAAGGAAGGGGGAAAAAATAAGAGATATCTTTTTGGCTTGAGGTCAACATAGATGAAAGTATCTTCTGGCAAATGGAAGACTGCAGTTTCTCTTATTATCTTCTCTGTGGTAGGAAGCAGAGCACAGGTGCTACAGATTACTGGGAAAAGACAATGCAAAGTGCTTGGTGTGAGGTACAATCTTTAATACCTGCTGGTATCTCAAGTACTTTAGAAAGCTGTCTTTGCAGTCATAAGGGCTAAAATCCTTTTATAAAGCTTCTGTTCTGCACAAAGAAAGCAAGCTGCACTGAGAAGAGAGATCTAACTCCCCAGAGCAGTTTCTAACAAAAACAAAGCAGGAAAACTCTTTTCTGCATTTTTCTACTCATTTTTTAAAGACCTTTTATATTGACTTCAAAGGGAAAATATGCTATAAAACACTTTTTCAACTTATTTATAAACAGAAAATCGTCACTTTATTCTTAAACAAGGTAAATAAAGCCATGAAATGCATAGCCCAAACCTGTCAAAAAATATACTGCCTTTAAATCAGAAGAAACATTTCACACTTCATCTTCAAAACAATTTTACTAGAATTCTGTCTGGCAATGAGACTAGTCTTGGAAACAGTAACCCTACCTAGCTTTAAATTGTTAAATGTCAGAGCTGGGCTTATGTTCACAATGGAGCTAAATGATGAACACCACCAACTGAATGACCTTTATTGAGTAAACAATTTGTTGCAGTCTCTGGTGAAGCTTTTCCATTGACATGACTTTAGATTAGGTGATACGTTAGAATAAACACTACTGATATCTAACGGTAAAGGAAGCATTCAAAATATTACTTTATTTCCCCATCCTCCCTAAAGCCTGTCACTTCATTCTCATGCACCTGTTAAAGAAAAGCCCAAGGCTACTTGAAACATTCAGAGTTTTCTTTGAAAATTAATTCACATGGAAGAGAAATTGAGAGTAAGGGCAACCCCTATTCTTCCTGCTACGCTTATATGGTGTACACAGATGATGGAAGAAACTAATTGTGGTTTCTGGGTTAAGGGCCAGCTTGTGTCAGGAGCTCAGGTAGCAATAAGCTTTTCTTTTCCCCCACAATACCTGCATAGCTTGCAAATGAACTGGGCACAAGTGAAGCATCTTTGCTTTGAGGTTTCATGATAGTGCTTCCTCAATGCATCAGGAGCACTGAGGTGGGTATTCATATCTAGTAAACAGCAAACTCAGGTGCTTGGTTTCAGAAACAAATCTCTCCAAATTCCTTCTGTTGGCAACATGGCAACGCCTTCTGGGAACTGCATTCCAGGGTCCTTAGCCATGTTCTTTGCAGGATGTGCTAAGGAAATGAGGCTGTGTCTCTCTCCTCCTCCTGTTGCAGTTCAGGGCATGGTATTAACCAGAATAACTTGGTACTCTGGATGGGATGCTGCAGTGTATGGATTCATCTTTTCAAAGGCCACCATATCTTTGGTCAGCCTGCAACGTAGAATGGTCTTTAAATGGCATGGTTTGTTTTTCTGAGATTAGGCAATTGTATGTTCCATTTGAAGTGTCTTCTTAGGCACCAGGCACTTTCAGAAGGGTGTGAAAGCAGAACACCAGCCTAAGAACGCAGCTCGCAGACAAATGATGAGAGCACAGATGGGATGCAGTGCCTGAAGCCCACAGGGAATGAGCAACAGAACTGAGCATGCATTTTCTTCAATGATGGTTGGATAGAGACTGTGTGCTTGGTAGCGGGTTCTGATTTTCTATTTCAGTGCCGTCATGTGAATTTTGATGAGGTTCAAGGAGCTACCTATTTAGTTAGTCACACCTTAGGGAAATTTTCATATGCTAGGTGTTTGAGTATCTTGCTCTCTTATAGCATGTTTCTGTTGTCACTGTGGGAGAAGAACTGGAGTCTTCTTTTGTCAGTTATTTAAAACAAACTGGTGAAAAATGGGTATAGTAAGCAACCAGGACTGTGCTAAACAGTTCCCGCCTCCAATTCTGTGCTAATAAATGGGGTATTTACTCATATCCATGACAAATTCAATAGAGAAAGTAATCGGCCCATGTGTGTGGTACATAAATTATTTCTTTGTCAACTTGAAACCTATCAGTAAGTTTATCAGGTAAAGATAATTGGTTTAGACATGTTCATGCTTCTGATATTAATCTAGCTGTTTAACTCCTTTTATAGGTTTGCTCTTCATTAGCTGTCATATGCATAATTTATGATCTAGTTTTTCAAAGCATAGAATTCTGTACCTTGGGCCCCATCTATCTTCCCTTTAACTTTTGCTACAGAAAACTTTAGAACAAAGAGGATCAAATCATATTAATGTATAAACCTACACATAGCGAGTGACTGAAAAGCAGTATATATCCCCTGCAAACCAGTGTCATCACTTGGTGGGATTCCAGCTGTGTGGAAAGAACGTGAGATTGTTTGATTGATTTTTCCAGTAAAAGTGATGCATATGTATTTGGTTACCAGAGACATCTAATGTTCATCTAAAATAAGCTGTGCAAGACTCGGTATGTTTGGCAGGATGCTTGTCAGTGTTCAAGGTCAGGTGGCTGGGTGACCTGCTAGGGCTCTCAGAACAGCTGCGGTATTACAGGAGGACAAAAGGATGGTAAGAGCAGGAGGCTGCAGGGGAGCAAAGGTGGAAGTAGGAGCCTGCTCCAGGGCAACGCGTTTGGATGTAAGTGAGGAGGTGAGAAGTGGATATTAACAGAGCTTCATGCAGCTACACTTCCATATGGTTAAGCAGCTGTGTGCTTGCTCCTCTCAAAAACACATTTTCCTATTACAACTTGGACCTGGTTCATTCAGAGATGCACTCCAGGCCATAGGATAATGAAGCAAAGCCTTGCTTTCTACTTGGGTTGTGATATTTTAATTAAACACCAGGTAAAATATTAAAAAAGCTTTTAGGTGACTTAGAAGTCTAACTTACTTTTTCATCAGATTTCTTAGAACAATGTTGAATTGGTCTTAAACTCTATTTGAGCCAGTGTTTGAAAATGGGGCCTAAACACCTGTATCTAATCTGTGCCCATATTTCTTTATTTTAAAGAATCCTTGTGTTTGTTAGGAAAGGTAGAAAATGAGAAATATTAGTCTTACGCTCTTCCCTTAAATCACTCAAGCTGGCTTGTGAAGCTGAATAGTAAGCAGTAGTATTGGCAGAAGAGAGTAGGAAATTAATGAAAAGTGTAAAGGAGAAACCAAAGGGGAAAGATATTAAGTGCCCTGAAAAATTATTTTTCATAATACATGATTCTTTCCTAGACTCATAACACCACCACTGAGCAGACTATTCTATTCTTCATTTTTGTATCTTAAAAATCTACATGATAATTTATGCTACTCAGACTGCAGAACCTTACCTTTTAAAACTTCACTTGTATGTTGTAAATACTGTGTTTGCTTTTGATGAAAGAAATAATTTTTTTGTGTGTGCTACTTGGTTTTCTTCTTTCTCTTCAGTCACTCTTGCTTTACTTTGCTATAATGCTTTAGCTAAGGATTTTAAAATAATACATATTAAACAGATTTGAAATTGAAACATGGAATAAATTTGGAAGATTTTAGGAAAATGGTGAAATTTTAAATGCAGCTAAGAGATGTTTGCTGACACATGCCTTTACTGGGTAACGGAATATACTGGATAAGAAAGTTACAAAGGATTATGAGATTATGTAATATTTGGATTTGAGCTGCTCTTCTGGGCTTTTGGTCCTGAGATAAAATACATCCCCTTTGGATGTAATTTCAACGGCTCTTGTTTTTCTCCATTTGCATCTAGTACAAACAATACTGAAGCGTCTGTGTACACATATAGGTAAGAATCACCCATCCATGTCTTTTCTGCAAAGATGGTACAGTTAGCAGTGCTGGCAATCCACAGCCTTCACTCTTTAGGCCTTCCTGTCTTCTTCATGCAGGAGTAATTCCTGTGGATCCCAATTAGCCTGAAATCTGTGAGGAGAGAACCGAACCGAAACAGTACCAGAAATGACATCTCACCTTGGAATGTGCCTGTGACCCGAAAGGACTTTCTACTGTTTATGTTTCCACTTTTGCAGAGGAAAGGCACAATCTGGCTGTAAATATGTCTCCTACATATTCTGGGGGAGGGATGAAAATAAGTATAGTATCACACATGGCACCATTTTCATCACATTTCAAAATTCTTTAGGAACTTACTTAGAAAATACTTCTGTTTATCCTCTTCTTTGAAGAAAAACTGTGTTAAAATACTTGAATTAAGATAAAAAGCATAGCTGAATGTCCATTTTGCTTAGTCATATTTTGACTCAAACAACCTGATGTTTGTGGAAAAATGTTGTACTGCATCACATTTCTAAACCCACTATTCATAGAGCTGTATAGATTATACCCGAAAGGAGAAGTTGAGTCTTAAAGAAGTGACTGCTAAATGTTCCACTAGGCTATGTACTCACTTTGCAAACAAATGTGTGTTTCATAACAAAGCAGATTAAAAAAATAAAAGGTACTTGTGAAGAACTCTAGAACTTTTTGCAAAAATACCAAGAACCACTAGAAATATCACTGAATATAATAAAAGATGTAAACAAAGAGAACTGCTTTTCTTTGAAAACAGAAGTAAATTCTCTCCTATAAAAATCTTCAAAAAGAAAAAGTAGGATTATTTCAATTACATAGTTCACATCATAAGTTTTCTAAAGAAAGTGTAATCCTGTGTTAATGCAGCTTCTTTAACTTGATAGTACAAGGTTTGGTTTGAACCCCAAAACCTCTTCTGGAGTTTTAATATCTCCCTGAATAAGCTCAGAAAAAAAGGGAGGTTCTGCAAAGGAGACTGCACCAGTCATTTTAAGCCTTCCAAAAGGAGCTTTTGGAAGTTTCATACATCAGGGGTTTTTTGTGTTTAGAAAAGCCCAGACTTGTGAGTATATCTTTCTTTTTTATCACCTTGAGCATGTTTGCTTATAAATCTCTTTTAGAGTGACTAACGATAAACTTGGACCCTATTCCTGCAAGCAGGAATGTAAATACATCAGAACTGCATTTCCTAGGATGGCAAATTCTGCATCACTCGAAATTTTTCAATCAGCATTAGATTTCTTTTAATCACTTAATTTCTTTCAACCACAAATTTTGGGCTAGATTCAAGGACTGCTCTGTAATAACTATGAGAATTTTTTTTTAATCTCAGTGTCAGGTTACATGATTGTAAATTCTTTTCAGATCTTGGAATGTTTCATTGTTCTCTGCATGGACACTGGATCTTGAAAAAGAGGGGAGGGGGTTGGGGGGTGGCATGGGCATGGAAGTTAGAAACCACTAAATGAAGGGAGAGGACAGAATGGCATGAAAGGAGAAAAGTATAAAATAAACGAGATAAAGGAGGACATAGATGAGCATGCAGTTTCAGAAAGCCAGAAAAGTGTAACTGACAGACCACAAAAGCAAGCATAAGGGGCAGAACTGATTGAAGAACAATTTGTTACATTGCACATTTTCATCAGAACCAAGCTCTGCACTTAAGTGGCCAAGCCTTCAACTTCTCAGTTATGCTGATTCCATCCAGCGTAGCTGGATTCGTTCTGTCTTTCTTTTGTCCGATACTGATCAAAAGACAGGAAAACAAAGAAATTTCTGAGGGCCGACAGGCTATGAAATGCATTTTGAATAATGCAGCTACTTCTACAATGCAAAATGAAATTTATCAGCTTTGTTACTATGCCAAGTAGCTATAAATAGATATTGTCATTAGATAACATAACAGCTGTATATTTCATATGATTTATTTTGCTTCTTCTGAAGGTGAACACTGCTACCTCATAGTACCAGACTGATTTCTATAAAGGTATTTCTAGCTGATATAAAATGTCATTATTCCACTGACTTAAATCCAGCTATGTCTCAGTTTAAGTTGGGGGTTTAGCCAAAGTGTTTGATAGATGATGCCAAGAAGAGGAACAGTAGTGTGGGAAAAAAAGAGTGAATGAGTGAGTGATCTTGGTTTTACAAAACACTCATCTGATTTCTGAGTGAAAAAGTTATGAAATGATAGACGCACGCTCCTGTCTTATTGAGTAGCTCATTTACTTTTATGTACGCTGACCACAGAGTCCTGTAAAGGTAATATATGATTACATACCTTAATTCTACTGAGGGAAAATCTTTCAAATGCTTTTTTGTTTTGCTTTATGTCAAGGAATGGCAATTAATTTAGTTGTCCAGTGAATCAGAAAAACAATCTGCTGGCTTGTTTTGTAGTAATAGTAATTTCACAATGACAACAAAATAGTTCAATTACTCTGTTTCCCATCCTGTATTAACAAAGATATATTAATTGAATAGAGATATATTATTTGAACTTCTGGTTTTGGATCCGTATCAACTCCCGTTTTTTCCCAAAGTTTCCAGTGAATTGGAATTTGGAGTTTCTATGATTTCTAGGTAGTATGGAAAGGCTATTTGATAATTTGGGTAGCAGCTGGTTATGAATTTCTCCAGACATTTCTGAGTTTTGAATCAAATCCACCTGCGATAGGACCTATGAACAGTCACTGATCATATGAGAAATAATGAATTGCAATGAGTAAAAGAGCTACAAGTTATATCAGCCCTAGAATGGGTACCCAAAGATGAACAGAGCTTAAAAAAAAAAGTTCTTTGAAGGCACTGGCAACAACAAGAAACTGTCATACTGCTGGTTCTTTAAGGGGCAGATGAACCAGACCATGAAGAGTTTCTTTAAAACTCTTTCTACTTCCAAAGGGTTCAAGTGTGGGTGTCTAAGGAGTGAGTTTCTTACGCGTATACCTGTCCCACTGTTTTCTAGAGTGCCAAGGACTTGCAGTCAAGTAAGCATATAGACCATCGTTTCAACCCAGGGAAGACCATGTCAGCAGCCCCACTCTGCCCCAGTTTGCAACAATGTCCACTACTGAAGAAACAGCTTACCTTAACTGCATAGGCTAATTGACACCAAATAACTGTGTTACTACATTGGTTAAGAAGAATAGCTCAAAGTCCTAAAATTGCTTGAATACTGAGAGCTTTTCTTTGTTGATGAAGTAGATAAAAATGAAGTTCCCTGATTTGCATTGACTTTAAAAATTAATGATACAGAACCAAGTGCCAGCAATAAAAAAAGTTTATATCATATATTTGGACATCTTCTTTTTCTTCTTTTCAAATTTAAGATTAATTGTGTTTGACCACAGTCAAGGACAGTGTGATTTTCAAACCTTTCTAGTATTACTTAAAGGAATATTGTCAAGTACTTCCATAGATTCTAATTTATATCTCTGGTTAACCATATTAGAGTTTTGACAGTTGCATTTTTCCTCTGCTGATTTTATCCTTTTTGAGAACTGTTTCCCCCCCCTCATCTGTACGGAACAAAAGCAATCTCTGGTGCTGATTGTCAAGGTACTTTATTTCCATATTTTTTAACTGCATGGAAAGAAAAAGAGTTCAGCCACATACAGCAAGCTTCTAGCTTTCCAGACGAAAGTCACTCAATCAAGGCATTCAATAGCAAGCATTTAACAGAAGGTACAAGGGCACTGTTACACTTTGGGCTTGTATAGGTATATAACTTCCCAGGGGACAGGAACAGTTGAAGTAGAGACTGTCTGTCATGTGTAAAATGAAACATATGCATACATGCTTTGGAGGACAAAAGTCTAATTTTACTTTGATTTTTAGAGAAGTAAAGAAGAACCCAACCAGGCAGCTCTCAGCTCCTTAAATGGCATGCAACCTTGGATAATGCAAAATTAAAAGCAGATTTGTTTAAAGACAAAAACAAACTATGAAACTCTTCTCTATGAACTGTTCTTTAGCCCGCTGTACTTTCTAAGGTGCGATGATCTTTGCTGCTGATGGCTTCAAATGGAGAAGAAAAGTGAACTTTGAGGGGTGCGCAGAATATCAAATTTGTAGCATTGTTTATCAGAAGATGTTGAAAGGCTTCTGGAGAATGTTCACACCTCTTTTACAAAGAGACAGCTTGAGTCTGAGCACATCCCTGCCATGGTTGTGCTGTTGTATAGTGAGAAAGATGTGAATGCCAGATAATGTTTACTGAAAGAAAAATTCTTATGCTTTCCATCATGCTGAATAACTTTTTGCACATTTTAAATTATTTTTCTGCATGTTAAGAAAACTAATACAATCTCATAACAAAGGAGAACCAATCGCAGTTTCCATTTTTTGTACTGAAGCCCTGTGTATAGATATGATAGCTGTGATATTTCACTACACAGCATTTTAGTTGAAATAAACAGTCTAATTTAATAGTTTAAATAATATTTGCTAAATATCAAAAAGGCCATCGTGTTATATATGTCCCTTTGATACATGGGGATCAAGCATTTTAATAAAGTACCTTTTTAATTAAAAAAAAGAAATTTCAACTTTACATTATTTTGACATTCTGAGTCTGTACAAATAATAGTATAAATTAGATGGACTGGCAGCCATTTGATTGCAGTGCCTTCAGTTTTCTTAAAAACAGTTTGACTTAGGGAGAGAGCTGCGATTTAACATTCACACACTTACAGCATAGGAAAGACAAACAAAACCCTTTTCAGTGCCTTTCCAGTAAGGCAAGTGCTGTTCATGCAAAGTTTGTTCAGCATCCCTATGGAATTATAACAGTGAGGCCTTGATGCTCTACTGGGATATGATAGCTCAGATCTCTGTATCCGTGAAGAATCCTTTTTAAGTCATCGGGGTACACCTGAGTGCTTTTCTGTCCCAGTTTATCGTCTGGTCTATTTGTTTTAAAAGATCACAAGAATTTAGCTGAATAAAATTTGTCTTAATATACTTCACAAAGGTAGTGCAGGTTAAAGAAAAGGTTAATATCACAAAAATGGCCCTGTTAGCAAAATAAGGTCAGTGTGAAACAGAGTTTTTAATCTTGGTTCAAACAATGATGGAATGAAAACACTGGTGTGCTTGATTTCAGGTTCACCATATGTATGTTGCTTTTTCTGCTTGCAGAGAGAGGTGATCATTCTTGTAATATTCTTTCTTCGTCATGATAAATAGGCAATTGCACCTGCAGGCAGATGAAATTTACCAGTTTGTATCTAAGAGCAGAATTGTACCCCTACTCTTTGAAGGAAGACATACCGAGCACTTTGCCATGTGCCTAAAGAAATGGTTTATTTTGGCTTTACTGTGCTCTGGTGGTTCAGCCACATAGATGACATACTTATCTACACTTGTCTTTTATGTCCTTACAAAAAGAGGCTTCAAATAGCATAAGTAATGTGTATTCAGCAGTAAGCTACAATACCTAAGCTTAGAGAAACCTTGAATTACATTTGTTTAAAACCATAGCTTGTACAGAAGAGTGTAATTATTTGCAGAGGGGAGCTGGAGAGTCAGCAGCTTCCCCATTTACAAAGGAGCATTTAGGAAATAGCTGGCCTTATGTTTGTTGTCTAACATTAAATGCTAAGAAAAGGAACTATAGATTTTCAGATCCTGATCCCCAGACATATAAATACCTTTGAGGAGCCAGGCTGTAGTAGTGAGAACCGTAGTTACGCTCTGGGACCCATTTTCTTAGGTACTGTGCACACAGAAAAGAAAAATTGTACTTTTATCCTACAAATTAAATCTTAAATACAAGTCAGCGTCTTATAAAATGGATGTAAATGAAGATCAAAAAAGGAGGACAAGGAATCAGTGGGCTGGTTTCAGTCAGTCTGATAGCCCATTGTGTTAACACACCAGCAATTTAACTAGCGTTGCAATTCCGTGAAGGCTGCCTAAGCAAAGATAGAAGTGAGGAGAATAACGAGGCAGCTATGCAGATGTTGATGTTAACAGATGCCCAAAGTATCAGAGACAGCAAGGAAGGAAGCACAAATTATTTTACTGTTTGCTTGCTTGCCTGTTCATTTAGTAAGTCTAAAATGAGTTCATCATTGGCTGATCACCATCTCTGTAAGAATTGTTTGATAAGGTAGAGATATATGTGCACATTCTGAAAATCATAGAATCATACAATCATAGAATGGTTTGGTTTGGAAGGGACCTTAAAGATCATCTGGTTCCAACCCCCCTGCCATGGGCAGACACCTTTCACTAGATCAGGTTGCTCAAAGCCCCATCCAGCCTGGCCTTGAACACTTCCAAGGATGGGGCATCCACAGCTTCTCTGGGCAACCTGTTCCAGTGCCTCACCACCCTCATAGTAAAGAACTTCTTCCTTATATCTAATCTAAATCTACCCTCTTTCAGTTTAAAGCCATTACTCCTTGTCCTGTCACTACTCTCTCTTGTAAAAAGTCCATTTCCAGCTTTCTTGTAGGCCCCCTTCAGGTACTGGAAGGCTGCTATAAGGTCTCCCCAGAGCCTTCTCTTCTCCAGGCTGAACAACCCCAGCTCTCTCAGTCTGTCCTCACAGGAGAGGTGCTCCAGCCCACTGATCATCTTCGTGGCCCTCTGGACTCGCTCCAGCAGGTCCATGTCCTTATGGTGGGGGCCCCAGAGCTGAACACAGTACTCCAGGTGGGGCCTCATGAGAGCGAAGTAGAGGGAGAGAATCACCTCCCTCGACCTGCTGGTCACACTTCTTTTGATGCAGCCCAGGATACAGTTGGCTTTCTGGGTTGCAAGCACACATTGCCGGGTCCTGTTGAGTTTCTTATTAGCCAACACCCCCAAGTCCTTCTCTTCAGAGCTGCTCTCAATCCATTCTCCACCCAGCCTATATTTGTTCTTGGGACCCACGTGCAGGACCTTGCACTTGGCCTTGTTGAACTTCATGAGGTTCATATGGGCCCGCCTCTCTAGCCTGTCAAGGTCCCTCTGGATGGCATCCCTTCCCTCCAGTATGTCGACTGCACCACACAGCTTGGTGTCATCGGCACACTTGCTGAGGGTGCACTCAATCCCACTGTCCATGTCGCTGACAAAGATGTTAAACAGTGCCGGTCCCAATACCAACCCCTGAGGAACAACATGCATGCCAGTCTTTGCTGATTTCTTGCAATAAAAGAGGGGAGCCAGAGGAAGGATGCTAAGAGACAGCTGTTGTAATATGAACTTGGAAAATTACTTTTTCAGCAACTTTCTGAGGAGGTACAAGCAGAGCCAGCTTGCACTGATCGAGACCAATAGAAAGGAGGTTACAGTATTACAAATAACAGGTAATGAGATCCAGATCCTATGGTTAGATAGCATGTACAGAATCTTGAAGGTGGAGTGGAGCTTTCTAACTTGATTGAGATTTAGATGTAATGTGGGTGATTTAGAAATAAGTCTAACTCAAAAGTTGTGATCAGCTGCTGTATATGAATACTGATGAGAGAGATCTGGTGATTGGTAAAGGAAACAGAAGGGAGAGATCAAAAGAAAATGTACGAGTGTCTTAGTTTTAGTCATATTGATGAGTGGATGTCTGTGAGACAGACACAAATTTTGGCTGAGACAGAAGGAGGGAGTTGAGTCATCCAGTTTAACTCATGTTTGTGAATGTTACTGTATATGGGTGTCCAACTTATTCTTAAACAGACTCCAGTGTTGGAGCTTCTGCAACTTAATCTGCTTAGTCTTTCTTATTGATTCACTACCTTTATTGATAGAATGTTCTTCCTAATGTCTAACCTGAATTGTTTTTGCTGCAGGTTGAGTGTCCCCTTCAACCCTTTTTTTAAAGATTGGTGCCATATTAGCTACGTTCTATTCTCCTCATGCAAAAGAGATTCAAGTGAGAATACAGTCACTTCAGTTAATAGTTCAGCCACTGTTGAAGGTAGGATTTTGAGCTAGGTATATATTGGTTTGATTCTCGAGTTTACTGAAGTTCGGTTTCAGTCTATGTTCACAGTTCTTTCTCCTTTCCCTTTCGAGGGCTGAGAATACTGCCATTTCACAAAGGATCATAGAATCAAAGAAATAGTATAGCTTGGATAGGAATTTTGGAGATCCCCCCAGCTCAAACCCCGTTTCAAAGCAAGGCCAAGTTAGATCAGGTTGCTAACGGCTTTGTCCAGTTTTCAATATCTCTAGGAATGGAGATTTTGCAGCCTCTTTGAGCATCCTCTTTCAGTGTTCGACTGCCTTCATGGGGGCATTTTTTTCCTCTATATGCTCCTGTGAAGTTATTGAAGATGAAGATGCTTTCTAGTTCAGTCTCCTCCTGCAGCTGCTTCCTATTATTAGAAAAAAATATCGAGGATTGTTTGTGCATAGTTCTTCTTGACCAATGCATTTCAAGAGCTTACTAGACAAAAGGTGTTTCTTCCCCAAGAGATATCTGGACAACTATCATCCCTCATTCCCACAACTCAGTTTGTTTTGAATGATTTTGCAAAAGGCGTACAGAAATCTTGATTTATCTGATTTTGCTGACTTGGTTTCCTGAGTAAACTTTCCAGAAGAGACCCCCTATTCTTTTTCCCATTCATTCTTAGACTTTCAGTGGGTTCATCCACATTCCAGGCTTCAGAGCAAATCCTTCATGTGCAAGCTAACATCACCTTCTATTTTTTCTCTCTTCTATCTTCCTGAAACAAACTAAATTAAATGCAGGGCAACTAACTGAGTTGTACCATTGGATCTCTGCTTTGCCATTTATTTCACAGCCCTGATCATGTGCTAAGATTTCTACCAGCTCTTGTTTTTTTCCCTTAGTATGCAGACATCTAAGATGATTAGTGATTTGCACCATTTCTTCCTTTTGTCCTTCTCATTTCATCTTCAGCCATTTGTTCTGACAGTATTTCTTTTGCCCATAACGTTGGATGACTGTTAGTAAAACTGGCTTACAATACAATTTTTTAAGTATCAAATTATGAAGGAGACCAACACATTTCTCACAATATTGTGTAGAAAACAAACTGTTTCCACGGAGTGGGTTTGCTTCTGAAATGACCTGTAAGCACTACAGGTTATAAGAAGAAGTCACTAAATACCACAGGTGCTGAGACTGTAATGTAAGGAAAGATTACAAAAGAAGAAGTTAAGTGTAAATGCATTGGAAGTCATGGTGAGAATTGATAACTCATGCTCTGAAAGGGTGATCATGAAGAATACAATGCTTTCAAGCATTTATTACTCTATAAACTACAGACAGAATTTTAGATGAAGTGCTATAATCCTGTGAGATTGCAACATATAGCATAGATAAACTGAAGTTATGCATATTTATTTCCAAACATAACATAAGCAATAAAATAGCTAATATGTACCATGCAATATGAATTCCACTAGCATTTTTATTACATAGTTAAGGGCAAAACATGCCAAAGGAAGGAAAATAGCATAGTTCTTAAGTTTAGAATTACGTCTATCAGCAGGGGAAATAGTCTAAAACAAAAAAGGCTTGCTTTAGAAAGTATTTTTGTCTATGAATGTTAAATGTGAAGGTCAACTGACCCTGTGGCCTCAACTTTTGTTTAGTAGTGTAATGTGTGTATGCAGGGTTCCTGTGATCAGAAAACATAATTATAGAAAAACAGAATTTGAGTATTGAAGGTTAATGACCTTAGTGTATTCAATTTCATGCTATCCACAAGAGAATTAAATTGAGTTTGTTATAAGGCTATTTTTAATAGCTGCTGGACATTTTCCATTTGAAAGAGCACTCCTGGTGATTACAGGGCATCAAACTCTCAAACAACTTAAAGAAATTTAACCTGTTTTACCCAGTCTAAGTGTTGTCTGGGTTCATTGCTGATGAAATCATCTGACTCCTAATTCTCAAAGTTAGGTGGCATTTGGCTGGAAACAAATCCCTGTGAGGGCAGTGCACAGGGTGCTGAGCTGTCTCTGCTCCCACTGAAGTTCAGTAGGAGTAGAAAGATTTGGCAATTAGGATTAGAGTTACTTCAGGCTTTTCTCTTGACTAAGGAACTTCGGGCAAAGTATTTAGTAAGTGTTTTTAAGCCATTACAGTACAAGGTATCTGCTTTCTGACTCACCTTTTCTTCTGCAAAGAAAGTGCTCTCCAGTCAAGTATTTGGAGTAACCTGCATTTTCTCTTAAATTAAAAAATAATAACAGTATTATAGATAAATAATATCCTTGTAGTTAATATTATTGAGGATATTCCATCTTCATCCAGGAACCTTGTTGTAGACTAATGATACTAATTGTCTGGCTCATGATGACTGTCTGTTTAACTCTATCTTTGTCAGTCCCCTTGTCCTTCACATGCTGAGTGCTTTCTTCTAATGATACTGAGTTTTAATATCCGGTATTCCTGTACAGGATAACTTATATATGTAATAGATATACATAATTTGGCTTCACAGGGGGAAAGCACTTGCCTCTTGTAATAGTTTAAAAAGATAAGTCATTCTTCTTTGATTGCAGAAGTGGTCTTTTTATTTCCAGCCTCTTATTTGAATTTCTAGAAATATTTTGCTAACTGTTCTGGAGTGGTCACTGATCTTTCTTTCAGTTACCAATACCTGTTAGTCACAGGTTTATGACTCTTCTATTTCAGGTGTAAAAAGGCTGTTGTGGTCTGCTGTCTAGCTGCTCAGAACGCCTGTCTTTTTAAGAGCATCACACCTATACAATCAGGTTTTCGGTCTCTCTGATGTTGTTTTTTTCCACAAGCTTAGTGATGAAGAGAATTCTGCATCAGCAGATAAATATTTTCTGGAGAATTCAGTGGATTGCTAGAATCAAATCCTAATATAATCCTATAATATTTCCTATAAAGAAATTGTCCATGTCTTTCAATGTCTACAACACATGCCAAATGTTCTTTTTGTCATATCATACATACATCATGTCTGGTTTGATCTGACATTCTGATTGCTCATTTATACTCTAACTGCCAGTAAATTTTTAACAGATACAAGAAAACATTCACATTTGTTCTGTACTTGGTATGCCACTATCTTATTTGTGTGCAGCAAATCTCCTTTAGGTATTCATTATATGTATATTCTCCATACATTTTTATATATGGAGATGTAGTTCAAACGTTTTAGAGAGGAAGTAAATGGACTAGAAATTTGCTGTGATGTACCTGTGTTATAAAAGGAGAAGATTATTGACTTTTAGCAAGCAGTTACTTGTTTTCTGTCATTCCAGTATATTCTTAGGTAATAACTAAAGGAAATATCAGGTTTGCACCACTGCTTCGATTTTTGGAGGGTTTTATATTTCAGCCTCTCTTCCCTTCTCCCTCTCTCTCCTTCTGCTTTCCAGTTTGGGGCGATATTCTGTCCTTGTGATCTGAGACAGTATATGGTTTTGAAAGACTTTTTCTATTAAGCAGAGGTTTGGAAGGGTTCAGTTCCTCACGTTGCTATCCATCTATCACACACGTTAATGTATTATCACCCCTTCGTGTTTCCTGTGAGCAAGTGAATGAATTGCTCTGCTCCTAGAGAAAATTTGTGCGATGATTTCAGTTTTACTACAAAGCGAGTCATGATATAAAATGTTTCAGTCCTCTTGTAGGTTATTGTAATTGGATATAAGTAAGAGATTTTAACTATGTTTTCTTAGGAAGTTACATTGCCACTGAAATTGGCCCGATGTCTCACAGTGATCCTTAACTGCTATATGCTTAAGCGTTTACAAGCAAATTTTCTTTGTAAGGTCAGTTGTTGCATTTAGTCCTCAGTTTAATTCTTGTCCTTCTGAGGGCCATTTAAAAAATGGCGTTGACTGTTTACAAACAGAATCTTGTGCTCTGGTTTCTGGTAGAACTATAGGACTTATTTTAATTGTTTCATGGGATAACAGTTTTCACTTATGCAGTAATTGTCTTTCGGTAGTCTGCAGTTTAACAAAAGCTGCAGATGTAAGGCTTCATTTTTCAGGGAGTGTGGCAAATCATCATCAGATTGTAACTTAATCATGGGTATTGCCAGCAACATCTTAGCTGCTTCACTAGTTACCAACCTGCAGCAACAATGCAAAGAAGACTGCACTGTCTTCTGAAGCTAATGATAGCAGTTAAATTAAAACAGTCTATTAATTACAACAGAAAAAAAAAAAAACCCAACTTTGGTTCATTCTTTTCTTGGGAGGTGGGGCGGGCAATACCACTTCTCAGTTGTCAGACTTCTTTCTTGCATGGTAAAGAAGACACAAAAGTCATTTTCCAGACTCTTATGATTTTATTATTTTACCACTTTGAGACTTAAAACTCAAATCTCTCATATGGGAAACTACCAAGAAAAATTTCATGGATATTTTCCCATGATGAGTGCTTGAAAACAGACTTTATTAGTGAGAATTAAAAACAAAATTGTTTGGTTGTAGTCTGAATAAACAAGCTATTCTTTTAAGCAAGAATATAGTTTGAAAGTCAGTGCAACTTTCAAGTCAATGGAGACTAATTCAGTAAAACAAATTCTGAACATCTCTCCTTGGCAGGTGAGATGAGAAAAATGACCATGCATGTACCACAAGTAACCTTAATAATATAGTTGTCTGGATAGGGACTTTAGCTGTGGCTCAAGTATTACATTGCAGAATTTAAAACATTAACATGAACTAAAACTTAAATTCAGAATTCTTATTTCATTTATTATATACTTTATAGCTGCAGTAATTCAATTACAGAATAAATTAAACCCATAATTTGTCTCACTATCTTAAAATGAATCTTTACAATTCTCCCAATTTATGGAAATAAATTACTTATGACAAACTGTGGGATGAAATGTAAAATGTTTTTTATCTTCTCTCTGGAAAAAATGAGAGTTGTAAAATATGAAAAGTGCATTCCACTCATCCTTTGGAGTTCTCTTGTGTATGCAGACATTAGGCAGGACAGCAGCAGGTAATAATCTGACTTTCAACAGTATTTTGGCTAGTCTACTTTTTGATATGTGAGTTAAAACCTTAGCTGTGTATGGATCTAAGAAGTAATTATTTGGTACTTACATTGGTTTAATATTAACCGAAAGATGCTTCTTTACTTGAAGGAATACTTAATGCAAGAAGAAACTGTTATCAGTAAAATTAAATGGTATCATGGAGCATTTATCCTACTGGAAAGAATTTTGGTGTTTTCAAATCAATTGGTACACCTGGGGGCTTCCACAATACAAATAATGGGGAATATAGAAACTATTACTTCCTTCAGCTCAGAAGGAAGTATTAGATTTACTACAATTACTACTTGCCTTCAACTGAGAAAAGTATTAGATTTGAATTTAGAAGAGGTTTTGCAATATTTTTATTAAGCAATGACTGTTAAAAAGAACTCAGAGACTTAAAAGTATGAGATAAATCTAGTCACTGTGTAATTACTTTGCAATTAGATTGGCAATAAAGTCTTCATTACAATCTTTTGTAATGTAAACCCACACAAAATATTTAGATATTTAAGAGCTCAGTCACTAAAATTATCTAGATCTCACTTACAAAATTAGAGCCTTTAGCTTCTCTCTCTTACAGTTAAACTCTTTTATTCAGTCTACTGTGAGATAAATCCCTGTGAGATGGCAATCTCGAAACTATTATGTGTTGAAACTTGCTTGAATGCCATTAAAATATATAGACAATAATTTTCTTTTTATCCCACTTGCTTGTACCAGTAACTGTAATTTTAAATTGTAATTCCACTCTGTCTCCTAGTACGGACATCTCTTTACTTTGTGTGCAACATTATTCTGCATACTTACCTTACTTATTCTGTATACTTAGTGTTAATACAGGAAATAGTTTTAACACAGGAAATTAATGTGTATTAGCTATTGAATTTCAAATTCACCTGTTAACTTCCTCATCTAAACAAGGCTATAGATGAACAAAACACCCACCTTCAGGTGCATTTTAAAATAGAATTTACAAGTCAAAACAGTCTTGCATCTCCTTCCTGTAAGTCCATGAGCTTTCACGGAAATAAAGGCAAGGATGGATATTCTCATTTAACCCATCTCTATTCACGCAAATGCCGTAATTATAAAAATTCTGACCATTTTCACGTACATTACGCACCATATATACCAACACCATATTTATAGTGCATATAAATTACATATAAATGTTCAGTCTCATCTCAATTCTAACGTGATCCGGGTTACAATTTTTAGTAAACCAGAACAAATTCTTCTCCTAGGAATGTTTATGCAGTTGGCAATAGGCAAATAGTAAGTCTCTTGGAAATGCATGGCTCTCTTGTAACTCACTTGGAATTATTATTGGAAGAGTTCTGTATTTTAAAGAAAAAGCTGTGGGTCTTAAGGTCTTTTTTTACTGACATACTGAATTTCTAGAGCATAAAAATGACAATCTAGGCTATGTAGATTATACACAATACACAAGTTCTATTTTTTCCTCTTGCAACCATATGTTGATTAGTTCTGTTATAACAACGACCAACTGTGTAGTATGAAATGCTGTAAAACAAGTACAGTCCATTCATCAGTGTTACTGTTTTGATTTTGATCATTCAAACACACTCTCAGAAAGAAAGGACAAAAGGCAAGAATAAAACTTTTTTTTGTTGCTGTTTTGGGGAGGAGGATGCTTTGTGTCTGTTTAAAACAAAGACAAAGAAAGGAGGATTGGTTACTGCTTGCAGCCTTTGCAGCTGCTTCAGGTTGAGGTGGCAGGAGGGCTCACAAAGAATAATGATGGTGACAGGAGGTTTGGTGGGGGTTTGGATTGCTGTTTCAGAGGGGATGCAGACAGGCAGCCTGCACTGAGACAGTGCGGGCCGTATGCACTTATGAACATCAGAAGTAAAATGCAGAGGTATGTGACATCCTCTTGAGACTATAATGCCTTCTATTCAACCAGCACGTTATTTTATTGTAAAACTGTCGTAAGAGCAATGTCACGAGTTGCCAAATGCAGCTATCAGTCAGAAAACAGCATGTAAGTTCTTAGCTGTATTTACCTGAGCACAATGGTAGATCACAAGTATCTTGTAGGAAGACCTGTGAAAGGAACAGTTGGTTGCACACCAAATTAAGTACATCAATGCATACAAAGCTGCTTTGTTTCAAAGCGATACAATAAAAGTTCTGCCTGTATTCATATTGTCCTTATATATGTTGCCACTTAGCTATTTATAATTCATTTCCCTTCAGTTCAAAAGAGGAGGAATTAAAATATAAAAGGGTAGCTCAGAAAGGGAGAATATGTTCTAAACATAGTTATAACAGGAGGAAGCCTGGTGTATAAACTCCCCTCCAGTAATTCATTCAAAATAAATAGTAAATGCCTTAGGCAAGGAGAGATCCTGAATTCCTCCTGGAAAAGAAAGAAATGATGTTATCCCGTTGTATCTCACTCTTCTGAAACCTATCTAGAACTTGAGAGATCCCCTGAAATTAAAATGCATCAGTCAGAATCTAAATGCTTCAATACTGAACTTTAGAGCCATGAGTCCGCATGGTCCTCAGTGAACACCAATAGGTACAGATACAATTAGAAAACAACATATTCAAAGCATATTAAAAGCATCAAATATAATATATATAGCTCAGCAACCTTACAGTAAGTTGTAAACATGGAATTAGCTGAACACAGCAGTATGATTTTAGCTCTTAGCTGGATTCTCTTCACCCAAACAAAAAGAAAGGTGGCAGGCTCTGGGAAGAAGGTGAGATACACCTCTTCCTATGCATCTGTGGAAACCATGTACTTGCTTGAGGCAAGAGCCATCTATACTAATCTCTGTGTTAGATGAGGGATATCTTCCTTTCAGTAGCATCCTCAGTCCCATGGCTTCCTGAGAACTTTGCTGCCTATTTCTATTGAACTTGCAGCTGCGTGAGGAAAGGTCCTGAGTGGAAGAGCCGCAGTGATTACTTTGAAAATAGCCATCATCATTGCTACAGCTGTAACAGAGCACATGACCATCCTTAAGGGCCTGGACTCTTCATGAAAAGTGTGAAAGGGTGGTGCTGCAGTCAGTATCTCTAGCAGAGACATTCTAGAGTCATGGTTGTTGCCACCACGCTCTTCAAAATTGGCGGAGTGTTTGCATGTTCTGGTGTTACGCTAGAAGGAATGAATTAGGCACATGTTCTGGGGTAGGTAAGCTTGTGTGTTAAAAGTGGAAGTCACAGACCTGACATTATGAATCAGAAACTGTTGAGAATTTCCTTAATAAGTATCAAAATCTTTGAAAGGGATGGATAATTTTATGTGAAGATTTTAAACAAAATGCCAAGCAGAGCACAAAAAAATTGCTTGGAAGTTGGAGAGTGAATTATATTGTCAAATAGGAGTTTTGACTCAGGAAGAACTGTGATTCTGTGTCCAATCACTTTAAATAAATCAATTATTTTTTCTTCATTTCCTTCAGTTCTGAGGTTTTAGTACCCAGAAAAGGTCTGTGTAGTGCTTTTGAAAGTGACAGTACTTCAGACCAGAAGTATTCTTTTGCTGTGGTCTTCTGCTCCCTCTGGGGAATATTACACTGAAAAACTGAGGATTAAAACAACTTAATTGAGAACAATCTAGGCCTGCTGTTGGGTAACAGGTAGGGGGGAAATATTTTGCAGATTTCTTCCTCGCCTGGAATGACAAGGGGCTGGTAAACACAGCATTAGAGAGAGAATGACAGAAGAAAGTACCAAAGGTTGTAATATAACAGCCCTGAGTGGAAAAACAAAATGTAGGAGTGGGAAGAGACATTGTTGGAGATGTTCTGTTTGATTTTGAAAGAAAGAGGATAAGAAGTGTAGCAGGGGAGTAGGGGAGATTGTGTGTGGTCCAGGCACCCAGAACTCTTTTTAAAATTTAATTAAATGAAGCAATTAAAAAATCTTATCTAACAAATATGTAATGTACATTTGAGTATCATCTGTTTGGTGGGGTATGAATCCATGGCCCTCAGGGAATACAATAAATCCAGATGATGATCCATGAAACCTGATGTTGCATTTGGATCTCAGTCTAACTGACAGATATGTAAAATCTCACAAAGACAGACAGCTCCCCACTGGCTCTGCATCTGAGGAAGGTTCCTGTGCAATGTTTTAATTAAGGTTATTTATTTCTTTATTATGATGATTGCGTTTTAATTGCTTATGAAGCACCCCAGGGGTGGAGGTGTCGGTACCTTATAAATATTATATGACAGTAAGTAAAGGGAAAATGTTGCAGTTTTAGAAAATAAACCAGCAGCTATATACTTCTGGTGCAATTTAAGAATAAAAACAGAGATGCTTCTTTAAACTCTCTCACAAATTTGCAAGTAAGTAACATTATCTTATTAGTCTTCTCCATTTAACATAGGTGACTGGCAGTATAACTCATAGTCATGTCCACATCTTTGCTTAATTGATAAACTAGCTAGCCACATGAGAGCTATCTGATGTGCATCTCCACTTGCAGAACTTAGTGGGACCTTTTGTATAGGGTCAGGGTAGACATTAATGCTTCCAGTCAAAGCGTTGCCTGAATAAATATCTACTAGGGGAATAGGATGAGAAAAAGAGCAAAATAAGGAAAAAATCCTGCCTTACGACAACTAGTCCCTCAGCTGCTTCTTCTCCAGGTGTTCCTTGGGTCTATGTTTGATACGTGGACAAGGTATAGATAGCTGGAGGTGAAATCCACATTGTATAAAGGTATGCTCTGCTTGTATGGGTTTATATAAGCCTTAGGCTTTCTCTGTCTCATGCGAGTAATGGTTTTGTGGCCAGGACCTCAAGTTCCCTATTTATATTTCTATATACCTCTCTTCGCGTGCACAGATTCTTGCAGGGACAGATTCTTGCAGGCACAGATTCTTGCTTGTGGTACAAACTTGTGTTTTTATGCATAACAAAATACTTTCATCCAGCTAAAGTGGTGCTCTAGAAGTTGGGTGGTTTTTTTTTTTTTCTATTAGCTATTTTTGCTATTTAATTCTTTATTCATAAAAGGTTCTTGTACAGGGACAGAAATATTTTTTTCTTTCTCCCCCAGCTTTATTTTCATTGCTTAATTTATGAATTTAGAAAGTGATATTTTTCAAGATGTTTTTTATCTGGCCAAGCTGGGCTTTTTGGCTTGCTTCCACCATTGAAAATTGTTCCCTGCAGAAAAAAAAAAAAAAATGAAGCCTTTCAACAGCTTAAATTATTTGACATTGTACAACAATTTGAAATTTATTTGAGCTTTTCAGGTTTTAATATGCACTTTAATTAGGAAGAGATTTGGCATTTTTTTCACACAAAAACTTAAAGGAATATCTCGTGGGGATTACAAACAAGAAGCCTAGTACCATCTATCAGGGGATACTTTTACTCAGCAGTCAACATAAGATCCTATGCCTGATTTTCTCTGTCTGAATATTTTAAAGATTGCCACATGCAATAAAGCACTGGAGCATGACTTACTGTCCAAATTGCAGTTTGTGTAATGTGGCAGTAGAGCCTGAAGAGTACTGGTGCTTGTTATACCTGTTCAGCCACCTGGAAAGTTCATTTAAACTATGGTTATGGCCAGGAATTAGGTACTTCTGCATCATCTTGTGGTGGGATAGTTCCACGTAGTTTCTGTATGTATCAATATTACTATGGGTTGCTATTAATCCCCTTAGAAACTGGCTGTTTTATAACTATTACTTTCTCAGAGTTAATTCCCTTATCTCAAATAATATAGGATTCTGCATGTGAGAATGTCCAGTTGGATCCTTGCTGCTAAAAATAGTGTCACTATTCATATGGCCACAGTTTGCTGTACATATGCGGGTGGTTTTCATGTGCAGAAATCGAAACTACAACTTCCAAAACATTCTTTAGATCTGCTCCCTCTTTATTTTATCTGCCTTCACTTTATTTTGCTGGCAGTGCATCAGAAACAATGTTCTACTCTCTGAATCTTCTCTGCCTCTGAAGAGAATAAAAATACACTGGTGAGGGATATTTTATTTTTTCTTTGTTACACCTATGTGCCAAACGCTCGTGCTAATGATTCAGTTGCCAGAAGTGTCTACACTGTTGTCTCCTCTTCAGCCACTCACTGTTACATCAAGTTGGTGTAGAGCGGGCTCTTCACCACTGGGGATTCCCTTCTGTGTACGTTCTGTACTTTGAGGGTTATAGGTTCAGAGTAGCAAAGACTGTCAATTATTTCTGCATCACACTGTGGTTATTCAGTTATACATGTAAATAATTTGCATATGAAATCTGACAAAAATTCTTCATTTGTTCCCCCTTTGTTTCCTTTGGTCTCCCTTACCTGCTTCCCTTTTTGTCTTTATAGCCCCTTAGGTTCTTTCTGCCTCTTCCTCTGGTCTCTCTCCGTCTTCCATTTCCTCCTACCTGTTCTGTTTCCATCCCAAGCCAATGCTGTCTGATGCAGCGCCTGCAGCACTCAGTCAGCTACAGCACATGGAGACATATATGAAATAGCTTAATACTAGCTAATTTTGGTATTGACAGCACAGTTTCTATTTTTGTCTAAAAGCCCAAATATGTACCCAACTCCTCACCAAATACTGCACATGCAGTCACTTTTTGCTACTATTGGTGTCTGAGCTAGTTCCCGCATGTGCAGGCACAGTGACTGCATTTTACATACGCCCTGAGCGTAATGCAGCAAAGGTTCAATATATTCACTGCCTCTAGTTTTCAGCTGCTTAGTTGTTGCTTACAGTAAAAAAGGCACCTCACTTATTACGGAGCTAGTGGCTTTAATCAGTTACTTAGATGCTAGACCTGTTTACTCTGCAGGAAGCTGGTCTTAAACTCTGCAGGAATCATGGTATCTGCAAGGCCCTGACTATGCTCTTCTCAGTTGTCTGAATATTTTTAAAGTGTATTGGAAGCATCAAAAGGATACAGCTAGAGAAATTTTTTTAAGGGATTTGCGTTTTTTATTGATTGATAATTTATGGAAATGGTTTCTGAGCTTGAAAAACAACTAATTCACTAATGGTTTTATATTTATCTGAGATTTTATATTCATCAGAGATTTTATTTTTTTTTCATCATGACCTCCCTTTCATTTCAAATGGAGCTTGATATTAAAGCATCTTTATTTGATTTATTGGTTTGTGCACCTGCATCATCAAAAGTTTCAACATTGCTTTGAGAAGAGCGTTCACTGACATTCAGTCTCTGCTACAAGTGAAATAGACAGGGAGAAGGCATCGTGCTTAGCAGTGGTCAAATCTACGGCAGACTGCATTAGCTTTAGTGGGAGTGGATGACATGAGTGGCAAAGTCAGCTAGACAACTGCTTTACTAATCTGAAATAAACTGACTCAAAGCAGCCAAGGATAGAGGTGATGCTTAAAGGAATTTATGCAGTTCCTTTAGGTAATGGTGGTGTGAACACAATATCCAGAGCAGTGGCTTACTCGTGACTCTAGATGAAGAGTGCGAGATGCTCAGGGAAAAGAGGCTTCGTGTTTTGGTAAGTCAGGACATTTCCCTTCAATCATGTTTATCCCTTTGCAGCAGTACACTGCATATACAGCAGTATGCCATTCCCTTGCTTATCAGTAAATCTGCAACCAATGATTGCTTTGTTATGTCAACAAGCATGTTTCTTTCTCTTCCTGATCTTGCTGGTTTTGAGAGGATTGGAATAGTTTAGGATTTTGGAACAGGCGGAGGATAGGGCAGCATATCAAATATATCAATTGTTGAATGCCTGAAAGTTTTTTTCTGAAGGAGACCATTTTAAATGAGTTTGTGGAAAACTAGGTTTGTGTGAGCTTAAGCTCTGTAGCAGACTGGGACAGTGCCAAGTTCCCTAACCCTGGTACCGTTTGCTAGATTGCATTTGTGCCTGTCTCTGCTTTGATGGAAGTGCTCTCTCTATTTTGCCTTAGCCGCTATCCCACTCAGGTTTTTCTGCTGCAGGGTCAGGATTTTATACAACTGTGTTTTTGTTAATTGCTGTAATGATTTCATTATGTTGGTAGTAGTTCTATTTCATATTGGAATCCAAGTAAAATGTCTTGTAATGTATTAGAAATGCCATGGTAAATTACATTAACTCCAAGTGCATTTAGCAAATGATGATATAGTCTGTCTTTAATTAGAAAGACCTTGAAGGGTCAGATGCATGAGACATATATGCTCAAGGTGGGAATTCTTTTGAAAAAGCATATTTAACCCAGTTTAACAGCAGGTCAGCTCAGTAAGAATAGAAAAAGCATATTCTGTATGTAGAATAAATGTAGAATACATCTGATTCTTTGTTAGTCTTCTAGGTTTTTTAAAATCCATCTGCAGCCATCCACTGAGTGCTCTGGGCAATCTATATGACGGATTAAGAATTACAATATAAGCTTTGACAAAACATTTCTTATAAATGTATCTCCATTTTCTCACAACTTCCTCAAAAGCTATAGAAAAGAAGGAGAAAAATATGGGCTGGGAGAAAATTAGTCCATTTGGTGTCTAGGATGTAACTAACTCTTTAGAGTTATCATGATCGTGTTGAAATAGCACCATTAGTATTGGCATATTCAAGAAATACTCATAGAGGTTAGGGCAGGGCCTGTGTGTGTTTTGAGGGAAATGGTTTGATATGAACAATTTAAATAGCAATAGAAATGATCCAGAAATGCTGGGTATAATTTGTTCAGTCTGTCTTGCCGACATTTTTTTAAAGATCTTCTGAGGTCCAATAGAATATCGGGTTTAAGCTTTTTCCATAAGTTACACTGAATTACCTACCCAGTTGTGAATCTGATGGTCCTTTCTTCTGCAGAGATACATGTAGCTGGAAACCTCTGTTTAAAGTGTACCTTTAAGCTGAGAACTCTTTGTTCTCGCTTTTCAATCATAATACTTAAAACATTAATAAATATGTTAAATCTTTATAGATACAAATACCTAGTTGTCAGCTTTCACATTTCAAACTTAGTATGACCGTCAATAGAAACAAGATTTTGCAAGTATCCAAAAGTTTTCAGACTTTGGCCATGACAACTTTATGTCTTGGACACACATTTCACTTTCTTCTTCTAAGTGCTGTGTTTAAAACCTCTGAAGTCCATTTTCTCTCATCCATTTTCATAGCATGTGAACATGACTGTCTATGATTATTTAAAATATAAACAGAATCTATTTCAGTTCAATGCATCAAGGTTATTTTGGGCTAGCCTTCCTTTTGCCTGTTTTGTTTTGTTTTTTTTTTTTTTTGGTGCTTGTGTGCCATTGTCCTCTTTTAGTAACGGCTGTACAAAAGACACCATTCTGTTTATACAGTCTTTCAAGTCTCTGCAGTGATATAATTGACTATGTTAAATGTTAGGCAACAGGAAAGCTTGCTCTTACTGTTTGTTAGTCACACGTTAGATTCCAGCTCCCAAAGCTACAAGTTTTCCCTTCTCTGTATCTTTTGAGCTGAAAATTCAGCCATATATGATACGGATATTAAAGAGAGATTGAGGGGAAGGAAGAGTTTCTACTCAGAAGTTTTTATTCCAGGGTGCTTGAAGATCCATTTGCCAATCAGGGCTTGTTTATGACAGATGCAACACACATTACAGAAAAATGTAGAAGTCTTCCAGGGGCCAGAGATGTTCCTTTCTAAACATTTAATAAGTAGGTGCAACACTTAGCCAGGCAATAATACAATAATTATGATTGGTGGGATAAACAGTGACTGTAGAATACCAGTTGCTCATTAATTCTCAAGAATTCTGTAGGAGACCAGGCACAAATATGTTTCCATAACAGTGTTCATTTCTTTTCACATTTTGATGCTGTGTTTTGCCAAGTAGTTCCTTGGCTGGAAAACCAAGATAATTTTGCATTTTCCCACTGTTCATTCCAGAGAAGTCAGACACTCAAAATATCTTATGCATCATCTTATCCTCTATATTTTCATAAGCCTGAAAGCATCATTTTATTTCCAGATGAATTTATCTGTAATTCTTTACTGAAGACCTGAGCTTTACTGAAGAAAATCATCAGTGAAACAATTTCTGTCTTTTTATTTAGCCCTTATTTAGGTAAGGTCACTTTTGACTTTTAGACTAAAGACTGCCAGGTGAAGATCTAGTTGAGATTTTTTGAAAGGTATGACAGTGAATCTTGTTTGAGCTCTTGTCTTTTCCAGCACTCCTTGCTTCTGCGTTGCAATCTCCTTTGGGGAAACCAGGTTTCTTTGAGACAGGCGGGGTTTTTTTTCTTCTTGTGCAATTGGCTTGAGGGTATTTTCAGTTGCTGTCTGCAAACCCAGCTCTGTGTGACTGTCATTCTCATTTTCTGATGTTAGACTAATCCAGAGGTGTTTTGCTTACTGTGGTTTCTGTTGCATCCTCCCAGTATCTGTTTTCCAAAAATGTAATTTCTAAAAGTAAATTTAAAATTGCTATATACTTAGAATTGCTGTAACAGACTGCTGAAATTCTTAATTTCTACTGTTCCCGCTTTCCTTCAAATACCGAGATTTCTGCTAAAACACTGAAAAGTACAATAGCTGTTGTAACTGAGATATATTGTCATTATGAGACATGATCAAGTAGAGTGGTAGAAATGTACTTAAAGTTATTGCTTTGTATTAGCCATCGCAGAATTGATACTCAGTAACAAAACTGTTTCTACTTGAATGCTGAAAACACTAGCTATACTTTTAATTGTGAAACAGTAGTTCACTATTTTCATACTTTACAAATTCAGCATCACTTGGGCAGCTGGTTGGGGCTGGCTATATATTCTTTCAAATGGCAAGGATGTAGCTATAGGTACATGTCTTCATGAAGGTTTAGAAATTTGGCCATACGTATAGCACACTGTTACCAGATTTTTAAAATTTTTGTAAGCAGTGCAGAAGATTTAGGCCTACATTTTCTACAATTTTTAGTAGTGTCACTGTTTTAAAAATAATAAACATATGACTATGTTCAGAACACAGGTTTGTCTTTTTATGTGAATGTTTTTGTAATGAGAAGAGTACAATCTATATATCTGAAATAGCAGCTAGGTACTATTGCATAAGAAGATGACACTTTGAAGATTGTAATAATTTTGGCAAAAGCTATTCTGTTGAGCAACATCACAGTGTATGAAAAGGCTACATGCTGTTATGTGGTGGTGTTAATTGGTGTATAACAATGAAGGCATTATAAACATCCTACATTCTTTGGAAGTACTGTCATGCTATGTGTTTGGTGGTGGATGTATTTAGAAGATTAAATAGACAAGCTTTGAAGAAGTTCAAAGTGGTTTTGGTTTGAACCACGTCTAACGATGATGTGTACCTTACCTGAATTAAATTAACAACCAAGAAAATAGTTTTTTACTTCTGCCTTCATTGAAAAGTCCTATTAGAATTATTTTTGAAGTAGCATTTGTACAGGGTTGTTTTGGGAGAAAGAGGGAAACATGCTATCTAGTAAAGATTATTATTTTCTTATTGAGTTCTGTAAATGACCTTTTAGAGTGATATTGGTGTTGATCCTTTTCATTCCTCATGGCTCTTCTGCCATGTAGGTCTTCAGTGAAATCCATGTTGTGCAGAACGGACCACATAGTGTGACTTCATACTTGCATATGGCTCTGTACATTGACTTTTGATAGCTCTGCTTCTTATTACAGAAAAATATCATTAGTAGAAGCCATGTGTCCTGCATAGCTTTACTTTATTGTTATGCAGCATGTTAATGCTAGAAGCAAGGCCTTGATGGAATTATTATAAATAAGACCATATGCTTATACAAGCATTTCTTAAACTCTGACAATGGGGATTGCTTAATTCCATCAGTCATCAATCTGTTCCAAAATCTAGTATGTGCAAAATATATGTAACAGAGGATTAAAAAAAAATCTTTAAAGGAAATCTGTGTGTGTATACAGAAATAATTCTTGTTACAGTTTGAGTTGAAGCTGCTGTATAAAGCAGTTGTCCTTCCATTCAATCTAAATGAAGGAGCAGTTAATTCCCTTTTGTTCAGCCATTGCAAAATAGTAAAAACTGAACACAGTCCCTGTCGTGGTTTAACCCCAGCCAGCAACTATGAACTACACAGCCGCTCACTCACTCCCCCCCAGTGGGGTGGGGGAGAGAATTGGAAGGGTGAAAGTCAGACAACTCCTGGGTTGAGATAAGAACAGTTTAATAATTGAAGTAAAATAAAATAGAATGATAGTAGTAGTGGTAGTAATAATAATAATAATAACATAATACAATAATAATGTACCAAGCAAGTGATATACGACACAATTGCTCACCACCCCCTGACTGATGCCCAGCCTGTTCCCGAGCAGCAATCCCTTCCCCCCCGGCCAACTCGCCCCAGTTATATACTGAGCATGACGTCATATGGTGTGGAATAGCCCTGTGGCCAATGTGGGTCAGGCCCCCTGGCTGTGCCCCCTCCCAGCTTCTTGTACGCCATGCAGAGCATGGGAAGCTGAAAAGTCCTTGACTGGTGTAACCACTACTTAGCAACAACTAAAACATCAGTGTGTTATCAACATTATTCTCATACTAAATCCAAAACACAGCACTATACTAGCTACTAAGAAGAAAATTAACTCTATCCCAGCTGAAACCAGGACAGTATCCACCCCTTATTCCATACCATATACGTCATGCCCAGGTCTTTCAAATACATTCCAATTAATCATTACCACTTTTCCAGTCTTTTGATATATTTTATATATATATATACACACACACACATATAGATATAATTTCCCTAGTCTATAGGCTATCCCTCTAAAATGTTTGTTGAGTTCATTTAGTTCATGACTTTAGGCTCCATCTGTCATAACAGTCTTTCAGGGCAGGAGAGATGGTGTGTGGTGTTGGATTGTTGTATGCTGAAGTCAGTTCTGGTTCCATCACCACTGCACTTTGTTCAGTTTCCTCAAAGTTTTTCTTCATTAATTTGGGTGATTCTTACTGTATACCCTTGATATGGCACATAGTGATCACTGAAGTGATGACATCTAGTATTATATAGCAACTAACATTATACAATTCAGTTCATTGGCTATTTTCACCCAAAATCAAATCTCCTTGAGGTACACATCGGACTTCCCCATCCTCCCGCATCACCCACCAAGTGCATCCAGGGCCTTGAGCAAGCAATCCCACAAATGGGTTTACCTCTGCCTGAAGCAGGAGTAACCCAGACTGTCTTCCCCGTCATATTTTTTAGGTGCACTACAGGGACTTTATCCCCCTCTGCAGTACGTAGAAGTCTTGACTGGGCAGGGCCAGCTCGATTGGCAGATCCCCTAGTGTTGACTAACCAAGTGGCCTTTGCTAAATGTGTATCCCAGTGTTTGAATGTCCCACCACCCATTGCTTTTAGTGTAGTCTTTAACAGTCCATTGTATCGTTCGATTTTCCCGGAGGCTGGTGCATGATAGGGGATGTGATACACCCACTCAATGCCATGCTCTTTGGCCCAGGTGTCTATGAGGCTGTTTCGGAAATGAGTTCCGTTATCTGACTCAATTCTTTCTGGGGTGCCATGTCGCCACAGGACTTGCTTTTCAAGACCCAGGATAGTGTTGCGGGCGGTGGCATGGGTCACGGGATATGTTTCCAGCCATCCGGTGGTTGCTTCCACCATTGTAAGCACATGGCGCTTGCCTTGGCGGGTTTGTGGAAGTGTGATATAATCAATCTGCCAGGCCTCCCCGTATTTATATTTCAGCCATCGTCCTCCATACCAGAGAGGCTTGAAGCGCTTGGCTTGCTTGATTGCAGCACATGTTTCGCATTCATGGATAACCTGTGCAATAGTATCCATGGTCAGATCCACCCCTCGATCACGAGCCCATCTATATGTTGCATCTCTTCCTTGATGGCCTGAGGTGTCATGGGCCCACCGAGCTAGAAATAATTCACCCTTATGTTGCCAGTCCAGGTCCACTTGAGCCACTTCAATCTTAGCAGCCTGATCCACCTGCTGATTGTTTTGATGTTCTTCAGTGGCCCGACTCTTGGGTACATGAGCATCTACATGACGTACTTTTACAACCAGGTTCTCTATCCGGGCAGCAATATCTTGCCACAATGTGGCAGCCCAGATGGGTTTGCCTCTGCGCTGCCAGTTGCTCTGCTTCCATTGCTGTAACCAGCCCCACAGGGCATTTGCCACCATCCATGAGTCGGTAAAGAGATAGAGCATTGGCCACTTTTCTCGTTCGGCCATATCTAAAGCCAGCTGGATGGCTTTCACCTCTGCAAACTGACTCGATTCACCTTCTCCTTCAGCAGTTTCTGCAACTTGTCGTACAGGACTCCATACAGCAGCTTTCCACCTCCGATGTTTCCCCACAAGGCGACAGGACCCATCAGTGAACAAGGCATATTGCTTCTCATTTTCTGATAGTTTATTATATGGTGGGGCCTCCTCAGCACGCGTCACCTCCTCCTCTGGTGATATTCCAAAATCTTTGCTTTCTGGCCAGTCCATGATCACTTCCAAGATTCCTGGGCGACTGGGGTTTCCTATTCGAGCCCGTTGTGTGATCAGTGCGACCCACTTACTCCATGTAGCATCAGTTGCATGATGTGTACAGGGGACCCTCCCTTTGAACATCCAGCCCAACACTGGCAGTTGGGGTGCCAAGAGGAGCTGTGCTTCAGTACCAACCACTTCCGAAGCGGCTCGAACCCCTTCATATGCTGCTAATATCTCTTTTTCAGTTGGAGTATAGCTAGCCTCAGATCCTCTGTATCCCCGACTCCAAAACCCTAGGGGTCGACCTCGAATCTCCCCTGGTGCTTTCTGCCAGAGGCTCCAGGTAGGGCCATTCTCCCCGGCTGCAGTGTAGAGCACATTTTTTACATCTTGTCCTGCCCGGACTGGCCCAAGGGCTACTGCATGGACTATCTCCTGTTTAATTTGTTCAAAGGCCTGTCGTTGCTCAGGGCCCCATTTAAAATCATTCTTCTTCCGGGTCACTTGATAGAGAGGGCTTACGATCAGACTGTAATTTGGAATATGCATTCTCCAAAAACCCACAACGCCCAAGAAAGCCTGTGTTTCCTTTTTGCTGGTTGGTGGAGACATGGCTGTTATTTTGTTGATCACATCCATTGGGATCTGACGACGTCCATCTTGCCATTTTACTCCTAAAAACTGGATCTCCTGTGCAGGTCCCTTGACCTTACTTTGTTTTATGGCAAAGCCAGCCTCCAGAAGGATTTGGACTATTTGCTTCCCTTTCTCAAAAACTTCTTCTGCTTTGTTGCCCCACACGATGATGTCATCGATGTATTGCAGGTGTTCCGGAGCCCCACCCTGTTCCAATGTAGTCTGGATCAGTCCATGGCAAATGGTGGGGCTGTGTTTCCACCCCTGGGGCAGTCGATTCCAGGTGTACTGGACCCCCCTCCAAGTGAAAGCAAATTGTGGCCTGCACTCTGCCGCCAAAGGAATTGAGAAAAATGCATTAGCGATGTCAATTGTGGCATACCATTTGGCTGCCTTTGACTCCAGTTCATATTGAAGTTCTAGCATGTCTGGCACAGCAGCGCTCAGTGGCGGCGTGACTTCATTCAGGCCCCGATAGTCTACTGTTAGTCTCCACTCTCCATTAGACTTTCGCACTGGCCATATGGGACTGTTAAAGGGTGAGCGAGTCTTGCTGATCACTCCTTGGCTCTCCAGTTGACGAATCAGCTTATGGATGGGAATCAGGGAGTCTCTGTTGGTGCGATATTGCCGCCGGTGCACTGTTGTGGTAGCGATTGGCACCTGACCCTATCTTAACCCTGACCCTACCTTAACTCTATCCCAGCTGAAACCAGGACAGGCCCAAATAAGAATGAGGATAAACCATTTAGGCTAAAGCCTTTTCTTGGGAAATGATAAAGCACATGCAGGAACTAGGATTGACTGGAGAAAGGGGAAAAGGAAATGCAGCTGAATCAAAAGTAAAGAAGCCAAAGTCACAATGACCTTTGAGAAATGAAGGGAGAAGCAGTCTTGGGTTGAGTGCTGACTGCAGTACGACAGGGAATTCCTTACTGGGGTTCAGGGAAACAGGAGTTTATACTCCTGTTGTATATAAACGAAGTTACATTAAAGGCATTTGTGCTTCCATTATCAGTGTTTCCTCTCCAAGGGTCTAATCTGAATCTGCCAAATTTGACTAACTAGATCTTTCATCCAAGAAGTGGGCAACAGTAACCTGAGTCAGACCCTGACCAGCTGGTGACCACGTATTCCAAGACAGTCTTCTACTAGTAGCTCAGCTGATCTGGTCATCAAGAATAGTAAGCTGTACGAAGACAATCAAAAATTACACTCAATGATGAATCGGAAATGTGTGTATCTACTTGCTGACTTGCTTCCAGGGTTAGCTGCCTAGACTGTAAAGTCCAAATGAGCATTTGGATGATCTAACAGTTCCCAGTGCAGAGTACAGACAATAAATCTGCAATTAGTAATTCACACATTAAGTCCATTTAGGAGGCCAGCCATTTTGTAGTTTAAAGTTGTAATGGCAGGAAACTTTCCATACTCTCTAGGCTGCTCTGCGCGTAATCAGCATCAGCAAGGGATGGGGAAAACAAGCCAGTCTCAATTTTCTAGCCACATTTTTCAGCTGTCAGAGCTAGTTATGGTTTTCTCTTATAAACTGAAAAATGCTGGCAGTATAAATGGATGGATCAGATTTACTATTCTTGTAAATGGGTACAATTCCATTGAAATGAATGCAGTGCCATCAAAATTGCCTGTAAATATCATTACACTGTTAAGGTTTTGGTATGCTATTTGGAAATGTGACCTTACCTTTGGGTTCATGTAAATGATTGATTTTATTTGCATTTCTTCCGTCTCTTTCCCACCTCATTCCTGTAATTGCAATTGAACCTGTTTATAAAGATATTTGAATGGTTAAGATGGTAATTTGCCAGCTTGAGGAAAACTACTTTAGTAAAATGTGTTAAAGTTGAGTGAAGTTGTCTTTATTTTTTATCCTATGCTAGTCAACATTCAGAACTTGAATACCTTCAAAAATAATGATACTAGAAGAAGACTGAGAGAATCTGATTGATAGTAGAAACATGGTTGCAATAGTATCAGTTTCCCACAGGAACAAAGGGAGAGAGTTTTTTCTAGGAGAGTATTCCAGGTTAGCCTTTCAAGTCAGCTTTCCTGTCATCAACACAGATAACTTGACTCGCATCTTTCTGAGCTAATCCTGACATTTTTTCCCCAGTCAACCAAGGAACATAGCTACTGAAAGTTCTCTTTGGCCTCACATAGATCAAATCTAAATCTGTAAGGTTCGACATAATAAAAGTTGAGGAGCGCATTCTCTGCCAGCATTACACTAGCCTCGAGGAAAGCACAAACACTTTTGCTAGCCAGGTTGCTAGTAAAGGAAATAAGCATTAAGCTGCCTTTTGGGAAATCCGGAAAGCTCTAATATTGAAGACCAAGAGCCTGATTTGTCAAAATAAATGGGACATATAAACTAGGTAACGAAGACATAAACCAAAATTTACTTAGACCAAGAAGTGCTGGACATGAAATGACTCAGTTACTTGTATTAGATATTCATTGCTTCAGTTGTGCAAACAACTTTGGCTTCCATTTGCCTACGTCAACACGTCAATATTTGTTCTCTTTTATATAGACTCCTTTAGGATCCAGGGCTTCATTAGAATGGCAACCTTTTTCATTGTAAGACTTCAAACTCTGCTTCAGTGATGTAGTGTTTTCAGTTCTCTCCAAACTACTTCTTCACTTTTTTCACTTCTCCACGTTACTGTTTCAGAAATACTTGAGATAAAAGAACTTGGCAAAAAAAATGCCCAGACGCAAATCAGCTTGTAAAGAAGAAATAAATCAACAAATGTTACCTATGTGACATCTATTTCTTTCAGAGGCACCTTCCCCTAGATGCTGTTTCTGCCCTAACAACAATACAAGGACAGTTTAGGAGTTCCACCACATTTAATATTTTCTTTGTTGACAGACTCTTTTGTTCATATCAGACGGTGAAGTAAATCTTTTTGCGAACATGAAACCTGGAAACAAAGGAAATGAGAGAATCAAGAATCCTGGAAAAAGAAGAGTTGTAAAGTAGTAGTAATAGAGAAGAGACCAGAGCCCCAAGCTGTAAATTGTCAGAAATCCATTGATACAAGAGTATAGTTGCAAGAGATGAGAGTCTGGACAATTTTTCAGCAAACTTCTCTTATTGTAGTGGTTATGTTTGGGGCCTTTAAAATCCAATATTGATAAAATTGGCGTGAGTCTGACGTTTGCTGCTTATTTTTCCTTCTAAAACAGATCAACTACCCATATGTCTCCATAGGAGACAAATACTGTATAAACTGTGAGCCTGCATCCAGACAGGAAAATGAGCATGTCTGTTCATCTTCAGTGTATGCAGAGACGTCTGGAATTGAAACAGACACAGAAGAAAAGAGACAGTGACTAAGTAATTCCTGTCTTTCTATTGTTAAGATTCAGACAGCTTGGTCAGCAGTCAACACAAATAAATTCCAGAAGGGAATTACAATCAAGACACTCATGTTCTCCCATTCAGCCCAAAACAACATGGAACACTGTTACTTCCAACATGAATCTCCAGAAATGGTGGGCAAAAGGAAACCAGAACTCTAGTGAAGATGCCAAGATGAGAATAACTAGCCATGCCATCTTTTCTTTTTAAATGTTAGTTTTATTAAAGACTGTACTGTTTGTAACTGATCTGTTATAATTCAGATGTTCTCTTTAGAAGGCAAGTAAATATATTTTTTTTACAGTCTTCTTTAGGTGATTATGAAAATATTTCTTGATAGTAAACGACCTTTTTTTTTTGGTTAGCCTAATCTTCTGAGGCTTTTATTATGCACCCGGCACTGTGATATCTTAAGACTACCCCCAGAAGTGACTAAGGAGTTTCCACGTTCGGGTAAAAGTTTCTTCCTGACTCAGAAGCATGCTATTTGCTACAGTATATACTGGAATGTGGCATGTTTTGGTTCCTGTCACGTGTTGCCTTGCCTAGGAAAAAAATACCAGTTGCATGAGAAGTGGCTTGTGGGACAGGATGTGCTGACCCAAGATAATACAGAAGTGGCAGTTGCTGATTACTTACTACAACCTGGTGCACCATGGCTGCTTTTTAAAGTTTTACCAGACTCTCTGCTTCAGTAATATCTTGTAGCATTAGTTAATACAGTGTGTATACAAATAAAGTATTTTAAATATTGCTAAGTGCATGCTACTTGTTTTGACATTGCAGGGCATACTAATTGGCCTTTTTTGAACGTTTGATAACTTAATATACTGCTTTTGATAGACTCGTATCTGAATGTCCAAACCATGACCCTAACCAAAGATCCCAACGTGGTGGATTCTGCAGAACTAGGAGCAATGGAATCCTCTCTCCATGTTGGCTTTGGTGGGAGGATTGCGCATTTCTGGCCTGAACCATCACTACTGTCATGTTAGCACCCCTGGGACTGCTGTGAAATACAGTCACGGGCAAGCATGAAATACAGACCTTCATTTTAGGGGGTGAGGGATGGACTCAGTATTTTTTGATGTCTAGGGCCTGAGGGATGGACTAGAAGATCTGCTGATGTTCCTACTTGTCTTATTTTCTATTTTTCTGTGCATAGTCTCTTTGTATTTTTTTTTACCCTCCCATACTGGCTCTTTATATACAGTGAAACCCTCTTTGCCTTTTTCTTTTGAATATTCCTGTAAAGGCTGCCAACCATTTTGGAGTCTTATTTTTCTCTACTGCTAACATTTTTTTTCTGGAGGTTCTTATCATTAAGAAAGATCCTACTTTTTCTTTATTCGATTTCTACTGTGTTGTTTTTTGGGATGAGATCACACACCTGCATGTAATATTGAAAGTGAGGATGCACCAGTGATTTAGATATTAACATTAGAGCTCTAATAGTATTCCATATTTCCTTCTTAATGCAACCTAATGTCTTATCATGATTTTTAGGTACTGGCTGCATATTGAACAAATGTCTTTATTCAGTTCTCCTTGATGACCCCTTCATTTTTTTTTCACCAGGATCTTATAACTAATTCAGAAGTTATCAGCGCATATGAGGAGTTTAAATTGTTCTTTCCAATGTGCACTACCTTGCAATTTTCTACATTCAATTTAATCTGGTCGTCATATCATCCAATTGCTTTGTTATAATAGGTCCTTGTGGAGCTCTTCAGAATCGTTAGCTCAAAGGTTCCTGAGCATTTTATCCCACTGCCTTTTCTGTCAATATAGTAACATGCAACACTTTAGCAGGAGTTAGGAGATCAATATGCTACCCTAATGGGAAAGTCTTATGCAAGCTAATAGAAATAAACCCAGTAGGCCTCCACATATGTTATTATTAAAAACACATTTCTCTTATTAAAACATGACGTTTTTTTCTATGGGTTTTTAAATTATGCCTAATATAACCCTTTATTTTTTGGATGAACTTTAATTGACAATTCAAAAGGATAAGACACTGTGGAAAATTTATGTTTTTCTAAATGGCATTGTATAAGTCTCTTCCATAAGAGTATAGTCACAATCAACACTAAAATATATTAATGTGTTTGAATAACAAAATGCACTTTCAAGGAGAAAATTAACAAAAAATGATTGTAAATTTTAGAAAAGTCCTATTAATAGGCCCTAGTAATAGAAAAAAATAGATACAAAATATTCCTAGAAGATAACAGTATTGAATGATTCCTGGGTTGGTAGACGCTGTCTTAATCTTGATTCGTTTGGAGTATATGTGTTGAAAAGTTGACTTTTTAAATTTTGACTTACTTGCATTTATTTGGCAATGCGTCTGCTCTCACTAAACTTTTAATTAATGATACAAAAATATTCTATTTTGAACTTTTGAATTAAACAGTTTTTCAAGGTGTTTGGGTTTTTTTTCGAGGCAAATGTTTGGTTTCCATTGTAAATTGAATCTCTTCTCTTTTTGTTGTTGTTGCTTACCCCGTGTTCCAATCTGTTTGCTGATTGATTCAGAAGAATCTTGAAAACCTTTTAAGCAATTCCTTGAAATATAATTGTGTTGCTATATTCAGGGCAAATTATTCTAACATGAAAAATAAAATTCACCCAAACTCAAGGCTTTATTGAATACTGGTTTTCAGTAAAGATTGCAGTCAATTTACTTTTTTCCATGCAAGTCTATCTATAGTTTAATAAAGTTATCATCCAATAAACCACTTGGAATTAATGTACTTTTCTGGACATTTGCGGTCACAGGGCACTACATGTATCAGTAAGGCTATTGTCGCTCTTTCCCTACTTATGCATCCAATATTAGATTAGTAACGAAATTCTATAATCGATTTTATTAATATTTTCATTCCTTAATTATACATAAAATCAAATCCCAGAGGTTTTTTTCTATGGAGTCATGAACCTCCCATCACATCCATATTTATCACTCACACTAGAAGATTAAGCTCAAATGCTTGTGTGGTACATGTTGCATATGTAAAAAGGAATAGAAGAAGCTAGAAATTAAATCAAAATGGTGTTAATTGCTAATAAATGCAGGATGTGCAGCTGGAGTGAAATTTTGTTGTTGCAGTCCTGTTTGTAGGTAGAGCCAAGATTCATGTTATTTAGATGTTTAACAGTATCTGCAAACTTGGTTGCCTTTATATATTCCTTCCATTTTCAGTGCTTCAAAACATGGAGGTGGAAAATGAGAAATTCACACTGACGCCCTATCCTCTCTATCATCGTTCTTGAGACAGCAATAGCATGAAGCTATGGGAGAATACTGCATTTGACAGAATCTTGCTGTTCATATAAGCTATTCATTTGCTTCATAGATGTGTGAGGAATATTATATGGAAAGGTTGTTTCTTACCCGAAATGCTGGCTATCCCCCTACAAATAATATCAAGATGTAGACTGAGAACGATATCATTTTTCAGGCTGTCAGAAATGCGAGGATTTCACAGAGCACAAATGCACTCCCTCTCAAAAATCCATGCAAGATGCTAGTCAATTCTTTCAGTAAAATAACCGTCTGCTTGCCCCGTTGTAAACAAAACACCAAGCCATATTTCACAATTTCCTAGTAGATGCAAACATTTTTCTTTACTATTTTAAATAACAGCCCCATGAGAACTCCATTCTGTCTTTCATGATTAAAACATTTCTACAGAGGGAATTAGAGATTGAAATCTATTCATTATGGAAACTATTTTCATGTTGTTGGAGCTTTTATGAAAGATTCCAAGTTTCCACACCATTTATTAGGCAATAACATCACAAGAGAGAAACCCCAGGAATATTTTAGATTAGAAGAAATCTAATAAGGACCTTCAGAATAGGGGTGAACATGTTGTGCTGGAGATCTGCAAATTTTTCAGAGAAATCTTATCATGGTTTTAGAAAAAGGGAATAGTCCCCCGGCCCCTCCCTCCCATACTATCCACTTGGACCAAAGTCATATCTTTGCAATTAAATCCAAATTATTATGAGTCATATGGTGACTTTCCATTCAGTAATGGGAAACAACAAGGATGTTGGAGCAATAGTCAGTGAAAGGATTCACTGAACTGGAAAATGCAGTTTTGACTGTGAACTCCAAATCATTTAAAACCTATGGAGATGTGATGATGGGCTTTGCTGGCATTTTATGGAGAGGCATTTAAAACTGTCATCTGTTTAACAGTAATTTTGCTGGAAGATACAGCAACTGAACAATGTAAAAAAATCCAAGGGGAAAAGGAGATAAAAGCGTGGTTTATTTTGCATTTGATTGCCCTGTAAAAAGGTCAAATGTAGACCTGTGACCCGCTGGGCGAGAAGCCCACCTCTTTTTCCAGGGGAAAGTGATGAATTTTTCTTTCTGTGACTAACATACCAAGGTCCAGGAAGATAGCTGTGCTTTTCTTTTTCATTTTATCAGGAAAAAAGAAAGGTACTGAGAAGTTTCTCCCTCACTTATATGTGTATATGGTGACTTTAGAGCTCAGAGGAGAAAAGAACAGGAACAAGAAAATCCTTTGTGCCCAGAACCAAGGCAGGGTAGGACTGGTTGCTGTTTTGCCCATTGTAATGTACTTTAGTCCAAGTCCCAGTGTGCTTGTGAAACCTGTCAAATATAAGTGATTTTCTGATGGTAAACAGTTGTCTATGTGGAGCTAGCAGAAGCCTACTAATTCCCTGAAATTGCTCAAGGTGCTGAAGAGGACGATACCCTTAATGGTTAATATGTCAGTCTTAGCTGGGTTAGTATAGCTTCCTTGTCCAAGCAAGCACTACATTTCTTTCTTAATTTTATTTGTTCTATTTTAGTCTATTTCTCTAAAATCTCACAATTTCCTTTATTTCCTGGAAGAGCCACCACCAATAATTCTTAAACACCATAGAAGAAAATGACTTGGGTCTATGTTTCACATAGATGTTTTGGGTTTATTTTATTTATTTTATTTTATTTTATTTTATTTTAATGTTATTATTAAACAGTTAATGTTTAAAGGCTTAAGATTTTCAAGGACTCAATAAGAGAGATCAAGTACTTTTTTTATCTATTGCCTTTGGCTTTACCTTTTGGAGTTGCTAATCTATATTTATTTATTTGCTTTTATTTTTAGCACGTGGTCAGAAAAATCTCTGCAAAAAATCATTTTGAAAAGGTCAATATATGTCTGTGTGTGTGTGTGTGTGTGTGTGTGTGTGTGTGTAGGGGAGTGTATGATGGACCATTATTAAACCATACATTACAATTTCATTTTTCTTCTGTGATATCATTCAAAGCCTCTACAGACAGGAGCTTCTTTTCTGTTAGTATCCACCTGCTCTGGATGCTTTTATCCTTATTAGAGTCTCTCATAAGCAGTAAATTTCAGAGTAATCTGAAAAATGTAATGTTTGATAAAAGGATTCAGCATTTGTCCAGAGTTAGTTCAGTGGCCAGAAGGCTGCAGCTATGCAGCACAAAGTAGTGTTGTACAGGGATATCTGCATTAGATCAAATACTACAAATCATATAGTTGCGTTCACCTAAAGGAAGAGCTGTGCTAACTACCATTGCTGAGACCAGTAAAACATATCTATAGCATGAGACCAATAAAAATGTCAATAGGAACTCCTGCAAAATTAATCCAGTCAGGAACCTGCCATTAGCAATCAGAGGCCCTCTTCAACTGTAACCGGTAAGTTCCTGGAACTGATCGGTAATTAGCCAAATTGGCAATCTGTTTCTTCGCAGGACATCATAACAGTGTACAGCAGACTGAAAGATAATAAAGAGATCTATTCTTTCACTGTGCATCAATGCTTGCCATTTAAATCATACTTCTTACTTCAGTATTTCCTAGCGCTATATTTTATAGCATTGTTTATTTGCATTTCACCACGCTTTTTTATTGTTTCCATTTGCAAAAGTCCCAGAACAGTAGTAGAATTACTTGGATTTTTGTTTTGAAAAATAATATAAACAATATTTCAGAAAAGGAGAATGATTTACTTGGAAGATAATCTGGTATAAATCAGGGGTGGAAATACCTTATTGGATCAGTCAGTTTGCCCCTTTCCAGACGCAGTGATTCCTTATCACATAAATACCAGTGCTGCAGCCATATAAATTATAAAACACTTTTATCCTTTCCCTAGAGAGACTGTTCCATGCTCTGGGAGAGCACATGAACTGAAGGTATGTCTGCTGCAGGGAGCAGACAAACCTGGACTCCAGGACGCAACGTCTGTGGCAAACGAATGCCTGGCTTGTGCTCAGCCACAGAGGTTTTGGGTCAACTTCCACCCACAAATACAGACATAGACTAATAATCAGTCTAAATGCTTGTTTTCTTGATCCTATTATATCTGTTCTCATAGCATTCAGTACCCAAGGTGCAACCACCATGTAAAAGTACCTTTGACTTTTAACTTCTCACAGTGGAGGACTGTCACCGTACCTCCTCCTCCTTCTTCATCTGTCAGCCAGACTGGTGTATTGCCTTGTGTCTGTGGGCTGTGCACAGCAAAAGAGTCGTTTATTTAAAGCTGTGTCAAATTAAGATTTGTGAAAGTATGATTTGACCTGGATCTAGACCAATTTAAGTTCACTGAACTGAATGGAGTTACTACGTATTCATGACAATGAAGAAGAGAAAAAACAGGAAAAGAAAGGGAAGACAGGGGATGAAAAGGTAACAAACAACAAAAAGAGAAAGGCAGGACATTTAACTGGAAGGCTTTCAAATCATATTTTGAAATGGTTAATATCTAGGCCTAGTTAGAGAGCATGCATAGAGAAATTAGAAGGAGGAGGTCATTAAACACAGGAAATTTCTAGGACTTTGTACATGCAAAATTAAAAATCAACCCGAATTGTAAAATGTGTAACAAGTTTCATGGTGCTCTTTACTATCACGTCCTTTGAGCTTAGGACGGAACTGAGCTGCTCAGCATTTGAGAGTTCAGAATATTCCTCAGCAGCTGGTAATAAGACTGTAGCAAACACGGTCGCAAATAAATGCAAATAAAAGCCAAGGCTTAAAAAGAAGCTTTTTGTTGCAAAAACCTTTCATTCTGAAAGCTATCAGAGACTGAGATGAGCTGGAGAGATGACAGAAAGCTGAAAACAGTATAAATGATGCTCTTCATAATTAAGAATTAAAACTCTGCAGCTCCTTCTTCAAGGCAGACATAGAATAGTTCTAAATAGGTCATTTTTGTTCCACATAAAGTCACCAAGCACCCTTCTGACTAGTGTTGTCCCCATTGGCCTGTCAATCCAGTGCTTGAGACGATAGAATATTTAATTCTTGGAATAGTGTGTTATTGCACAATTACATTAATTGGGAACACCCATACTACACTTTTAAAGTCTCTGGTTTCCTAAGTCCCTCTGAAATGGGAACAATCTGTTTATAAAACGCAGGCTTCATTAAGAGAAATGTGTCTTTGTAAAGATATTTCCTAGACATCAGCATCTTCCCTGTGGCAGCTTAATTACAGAATAGCCTACTTAGTTATAACTGATTTCTTGTTTAAGAGTGAAGACACAAAATTAAACTCACACCAACATAAAGACAACCTGCAGCTGGCTCATTTTGTTCTCAAGGGATAAAAATTCACAGACTAACTAATAAACTTTATTAGAATTTCCCATTCTGTTGCTAGAAAGAAGGAAGTGCTGCGAATAACTAATTGGAAAGTAGTGTGTGTGCTGGGGAGTTATTTGTCTCCATAGCATATATGACATTTAAATATATGGTCTTTCAGCAAAGACATGCTGCCACAACGAGCTACATTATAATCCCTTACGTGGTAGGTGGACAGAAAGGCCAAAAGTTAAGTTAGGATTTCCTTGTGGAAGAGCAGATCCTGCAAATATGCTAGGTGTCCTCATCCCCTAAACTCAAATCAGGTGAACATGGTTGTGTCTTGCTGGAGTTCTGGTCTGCACTCTGCGCTACGAATTCAGTTCCAGTTAGAAAATTCATAGTGACTTTCCAAAGATGTTTGTGTGCCCCACTGGCAGGAGAAAGAGCAGAATTAGAGGTTCAAGATGGAAAAAGTCTCTGACCTAAAACAGTCTGGGAAAGTTACCATGGAAGCAACTAAGGATCTGGAAAGGAGTTGCACTCAGGGCTCCTCGCTTCTATAGTATATTCATCCCCTGATTAGTAAACCTGCTCTTCTGTAGGGTTAACCAGAGTCGGATGCAATTTCCCATTGACATCTCCGAGTGTTCTCAGACACTTCAACTAATAGGCTTTGTCCTATTGATCATAATGGCCTTAAAGCTGGGTCCTTCGTTTTTCTGAATTTATGTTTTCAAGCAGGAGCCAGAGAGGCCGGTCTGTCATCACCAATCCGCAGAATACAAGAGTCTATAGTGAACTTTTTCCTTACCCTTTGGGCCTCTTGTAATCACTGACAATGCAGATCTCAGAGCACTGTGGTATGATAATTGATGCTTTAAGTCTTAGTTGCAAAGTAGACACTAAAGAGGAATGACAGCTAAGTGAAATTGGGCCCAAAATCCCAACAGAAAATAAATGTAGACCAAATGTTTCAGATGGATTATTTGTGATTTGACATATGGGGTTTCTTCTATTTAATTATATAATTCTGAAATCCAAATATGTCTAAATGAACCCCAAACACATACATTTTCAGTTGCTGAGACTTAGGAATTCTGTATCTGTATCTGAACTCTGCAGCAGAGCCCATTTCTAGAGGTGAGCCTGATCACCTCTCTGTTGCCTTTCTGAGTGCTTTGAAACATATCTTCCAGGCATTAATTGTTGATATCCTGGGTTTTTTTTTGTACCACTGTATCTCGTGGCAGCTCATCTAGTGGTATGCTGGTTCCTGTCAGAACTTGGCTGGCCTTAAAAGAGTAGAATCATAAAATATTTTACATTAGAAGGACTCTGGGAGGGCATCTGGTCCAACGTTTCCCACGCCAACAGCTTTCTTAAAGTGGGGGTAACTTGCTAGCAGAAAAGATCTTGTGTGAAAAACAGTTTATATACACAGTTTTGGAAACAACATTTTGGGTACAGCCCTCAAGAAGGAAGGTGCTCAGCATCTTATAGCATTACATCTAGAACTGTTACAGAAAGTGAAATTTATTTCAAGTGAACGTGTTCACAGTATCCCAACAAAAGTGACTTTCTATTCACATTCAAACTTTCATTATTTTGCATCAATAGATGATGCTGGATTTCAAGTGTTATAAATTAGGAAGTCTGGCAGATAGACCCATCTTGGGAGTATACATGAAAGAGATCCCTGATATTTTAACCACATGTGATATATTTAAAAATGGTATATCTGCAAGTTTCTGAGCTACAGAGTAATTAAATAAAACACAAAAGTGAACAGAACTATTATCCAGCATCAAAAATATTAGCTATTTTATTTTCTCCCTTTGATGTTTATTAAAATAATCCAAGATGCAGAAATTGTTGTTGTGTAACACTGCAATTCTCAGCAAGATATCTATATTTTGTTATTAGTTCAATAAATCTTTATGCTGTTAATTTTTTAAATGTTTTTTTAACAGAATACAAGTAAACTCTGATCTCCTGTTCCCATTTCTAGACTTTAAGAAATCTCAATATTGGTCCAAAACAATGAGTTGATAAAAATTAAATGCAAAGACTATTCACGGTATTAGCACACAAGCAGAATGGGCATTCGTAATCTCCATGTTTTCATTAGGACTGGAAGAGAGTGAGTTGATTAAAAACTATAAACTTGTTTATAGGAAAAACCTGTACAAGATCTATTTTCCCCCTCAGATTATGTCTTAAATCAGGCAGCCAAATATAAAGCTACTTTCCCACCTCCACCCCGGCCCCAGCGTGAATCTGGGGTTAGCTTAAATACATATGTTAGAATTAAAATCCTGGCTACAGAACTAGTTTGTCCTTCTGGAAGGGAGTGATTGTGATTCTGTCTCACAGATGCTCAGAGAAGATGCTCAGACAGTAGGGGTTCTTACCAGCATAAAGCTTTGCTAAACGCACAGTGCACTTGCAGCCTCCATCCCATTCTGCTTGCCAGGACCCACTCAATTTCTGAGTGCACATTTGTTGTGCAGCAGTTGTGTGTTTGTATTGCAGCACTGATGGTCTTGTGAACACAATGAAATTAGTTATAAATTAGCTAGTTTGGCTGTTGCTGCCAGGCTCAAAACAGAATGACAGTTCAGGTGTTTATTTTCTTTACTGGGTGCTTTTTGTGGCACAAACTGAGGTCCATGTTACTACAGCTTCACATTTTGAAATTTCCTACCTAGCTAAAATTTGCCAGAACACTTGGGTACTCAGGTTGTACTGCAGAGCTAACTGCTTTGGAGCAGGCATGCTCTTGCAGAGTTGAACACGTGCCTTTGATTTCAAGGGTACTTACATCTTTTGATAAATGATGCTGTGGATCTATAACCCTTTCTAGGAGACGTATCTGGGAACATTTTCTTATCTGAATAGATCTTATCCAGCAGAGTGCTATTGTGAAAATAAGTCTTCTCTAAAGATACAGAAATCTCACCTTTGAGTACTGTTTTGAAAATCTGAAGATCACCTGGGGATAGTACATCCTATTCTAGGTGGGTTATAAGGTTTTCACCGTTGTATGCGATCCTCCCCATCTGAATTACATAGTCAGATAAGAAAGAAATTATACCTTCCTTTTCTCCTCGGTAAAAGCTATTGTAAAATGGGGTTTGGATGTATGAAACATGTTCTCACATGAATATTTTAAGCCTAAGAAAATAACTGCAAAACATTGGTTAAGCAACAGGGAATCAAAATGTGTTTGACTGTAATTTGTAATGATTCATTCACAGAAAAATTGACAGACATTTGGGGAAATTCCAGAGTTGCTCTTACCCTGATAATTTTTCAGTTTGAATTTGCAAAATATAATTTCTTTTAAAATCTTTACATGAAGAGGGGAAAGTGATTTCTGATATCATTTTAAGGGCATGCTATCAGAAAGCCATTAACTAGCTTTTTAAACCTACCGTTCAGACTACAGCTCTATATATCTCAAAATTTAATATGGTTTTAATTAGGGTTTTAATTTCAGAACATACATAATTTCTTCTTGCAAATTAGCCATTATTAATGAATCATTCTCTACATGGTATGCATTATAAAACCTGATTTTTGAGAATGGGTGATTTTGACTTTCTGGCTGCAAGCTTTTCACCTTCCACCGTATTTACTTATTCCTGTGGGATGCTGAGAACCCTCATCTCCCCCTGTCTTTCACACAACCGAGCTCTGAGCGTACTTAGATTCTTTGATTAAAAGTTTGTTCCTTCGTTTGCTTTGTGCTCCCAAAGGCTTTGCTTCCAGGCAGCTTACATTCATTAAAGACTCTGTGGAAAACACATGGGACAAATTTAATTCAGCAGTGCCGGTCCAGAATAGCAATGCATGTTCAGTGAGAACAAGGTGCAAGACAGTTGGCTTCTTGGGAATTGTAAACCGTCACCACGGTCTTCAGAGGCAGGTGCATTTGCTGGAGACAGCACTGCATATCAGGGGATATTGGATCTCTCTTCTGTTAGAAACACGGTGATTTTAAAGGTTACTGTATAAGGTGAAATCATAGTGTCTCTTTACCCATGACAAATTATCACGCTGCTCTTGAACTATATACAATATACAGCGTAGTCTTCATTCCATTGCTTATTTCAGAGAGTTTGGGTTTTTTCTATTGCATGTGACAGAAATTTGCTTTGGTCCTGTTTCTGCATTTACTGAAGTACCTGAAGCTTTGTCATCCACTTAAGCAAAGGGCAAACTGGATTCAAAAAAAATAATGTGTATTATTTGGTGTATTTAGTAGTATATGTACTATCTAGTGTAATAAATACCTCATTAATAGCTGGCAAGTACTTTTACATGTAAATTAGGAATGAAGTATAATGCAGTTATTCACCTCTGATCTAAAATATTTACATTTCTTAATTGAAATACAACAAGCGTGATTTGCAAAAAACTATCGTAAATGCTACGTAATTTTTTAAAAAGAAATAAGTACCAAGCAGACATGCAGATTTCCTAATAAGGTGATCCAGTGAAGAATGTTTGATCCTGGTGAAACAAATTCTGCATCTATTGCCCCAGTGACTTTAAGGAACTACAGAATTAGGATATTTCAGTTTTAAATTTAAATTTTATTAAAGTTCTGTATTTTTCCTCAAGGGGTGGAATTTCTTCTCTGTGGCAGGAAGTCATGGAATATGATATATTTTATAAAAATACTTGTTCTAAGTAGTTAGAAACTAACTAGAAACTGCAAAGCTATTTTTAATTAATATGCAGATACCTAAAAAGTATATGCAGTATACATAAAAAGGGAAATTAGACATCCATATGTATATGTAGAAGCTTTTGATGCAGTTTTTTCATGTTTGCAGAGAAAGAGATTTTTGCAGCTTGTGACAGGGCCTATTAACCTATGATCCAGCTTTTCATTTTCAGCCTGGATCCTCGGCAGCATAAGATATGGCTCAAAATGAAAGCTACAGGAGTCCAGACTCACGAGGCAACAGTCAGCAAATAGAACCCCAACTCAAACAAAACCTTGAAGCATCCTAAATGCAAAATGAAAAAAAAAGTAAAAAAGGAAGGAAGACAACCAGTAGGGCTGCTGACAACCACTGGTGCTGGTGGGGCTGCTTTGCCAGTCAGGTCACTGCAGACACCTCTAGTGAATATTTTTAAAGCTTTGTTTTGCTTCATAGGTATTTTTTTACCTGTTTTCTCACGAAAGATGGATTGAGAGACTGCTTTTCCTTCTTCCCACAGAAAGGAGAGATGATGGAAAAGATTGTTTCAAGCCATTTTTGAAAGAGAAGGAATTGGAGATAGGTGTGTGTGGTTTTAGGACCAGAAGGGATGAAGTATGAAGGTGAGACCCTTCTGGAGTCACAAAGATCCTGTTTAATTTTTCATCTTATGACATGTGTCTGTTTTCTAACATTAAAAAATATCCATTAAATAGCACTGCTCCAAATACCTAAGCTGATCTCTGGAATTTCCAGCAGCTACACTAGAAACAAAATTTATGATGAAAAGCACAAATATCACATTGTTTGTACTTTGGAAAGTTTTTCAATATCTATGGAAGCCATTTCTCCTCCTGATATTATTGAACCAGACACTATGTTTGATGGGTTAGGCATATGCTAATGCTTTTTTCCTGCTGCTCTACTTGTAAAACTAGGAGTTGTTTGGAAGTCTATTCCATTTTATTCAGAGACATTCAAAATTATTTTTTTTTAATCAGAAGTTGTGTCACCACCATGGTGAGTTTAAGAACAGAAACAGCAAAAGCTTGGTTGGGCGGCTGTGCTTTAGAAGGATCCAAAACCAATCTGTTGTGTGAGCACTGCTGGGTGACTTTGATTACAGGTAATATTGGCAAAGGATGAATATGCTGTCGAGCATTTCACTTCTCACTCCTCATTCTACTACCATGAGTCAAAACCTCAGGAATAGGTCACAGAAACTTTTTATATGTTGTCAGCTAAACTGAAACCAGTACTGCCTTTAAATTGCAAGGATGATTGATATGGCCAGTTAAATCATAGCATGCTATATGCAGCTGACATTTTTGAAATATTTCTCTGCAGTCTCACATTTGTCCTGTTCTCAAGAACAAACTTACAACTCCCATGCTCTTGGGCATGATATAAAAAAAAGGAGAGAGTGAGCTTGTAGGGAGAATTGAAAATAATGTAAAAAAGTTTGCAGAGAGTGCTGCATGGAAAAATTATACAGAATTTAAGACAGATGAAGACAGTAACATTCTTAGAAGTTAACTGTTTCATTCATTTCTGAGTGGTGAATGGCAGCCTTTGAATAAATGACCAGTGACCCTTTTTCTCAGATGCAAAGGCAAGGTGTGATTTTCTATGAGTGAAACCCCAGAAACTTCAGACTTTCAAGTTTCTTCTCTCAACATGTGTACAATTTAAGAATATATTTTCATCAAAAGTACTCTAAGCATCAATAAAGGCAGAATAAGAGTTACATACCACATAGCTTGAACATTTAATTGCTTTCTCAGAGCTATTATTAAATATTGAGGAAAGTATGTAAGAAGTCCTAAGAGCCCCTTTTAGCAATTCATCATTTTCTACAGTTTATTTCATTCCTTTCAGAAATTACACATGGTTTTGCCATTCAGTTACATTTGGTGATGAGAGTTTACTGTGTTCTTAGGGTACAGCTTGCCGAAGTGAATATAGGCTAAAGGTCTTGCTTCCATGCCAGGAAGCTATTTTTTAATTCTGTGGCTTTGCTGAGCCCCAATGTCATGATATATTAGAGGCTAGTAGACTGATGAAGATCTTCTGATGCAGAGTAAAGCTTGTAAAAGCAATACTAAGAAATGTTTCTTATCTGCGGCAGAAGCGTGTTGTTGGAAACTTCAGTGATCGTGACAAAGATTCATCCTGTTGAAAGTTTCGAAGTGCAGGTGGGCTGTAATCATCATCTGCATTTGCTGTTTTCTCTACTTTCAACATCTTCCTCTGGTAGAGAACCGCTGTCTTCTCCGAAAGCATTTTCTTCAGTCTCCGCTGGCTGGTCATTTGATGAATCGGGTTTATTATGTGGGCTTCTGAGTGAGAAAACAAAAACAGCAATAAAAAGCAAGCAGATTGGCAGTTGCTATGGCAATTCCATCCTTTGTTAGGGTTTGGTATAAGTCTTAGGAGCTAGGGGAAATGCTCGGAAATGGTAATTAGTTTTTTCAAGGGAATGTAATTTTCCGTTGTGAACAGAGATTATAAAGTCAGCAATTTAACTGATACAACTGGATTAAGGAATCTAAATTTTATATCATCTGTTTCTTAAGGAGGGGGGACATTTTCTGTAAAATAATTGTATTGTTATCTGCAATTCCAATTATGTAGTGTCAAATTTTATTTCAGATTATTGACTTTTTTCAAGTGTATATTGGTGACAATCGTTAATAATATTATCCAAGCAAACACAAACCCAATAACGTGTGTTATTTGTTGCAAGAGGTCCATTAATATCAATATAAAACATGATGCTAAAATAACTTAGATTTTCCCAGAACCTGAGAGGAAATCATTACGTGAGTTTTGGGACACAGCTTTTGAGGGATGATCTCTGGGGAAGTTCCTGAAAATGAGATAAAGTTGCAACTATGAGGTATTTATCCATACCATATATTTAGTAGATAGCACAGGACTTCCAGATTAGAAGTTTGATGCCAAGCCATTTTTTCTGGAGAAAAAATTTCTGGTGACAATGTACGTAGTACTGCTGCTAAGCTTATGAAACACCTCTGGGTTTTGAGTAGACTAATGGAATATGAAATAATACTCTTCCCCATTTATTATTCCAATTACACTGGCTACAGCACAGACACCTAAAGGCTCTTATTTATATATGGCTTTCTTACTCTGAGACTCTCCTTATGTTAGGCCTTATTAAGCATTTTCCGGTGACGGATTTTTTGTATTTTTAAGGATGGATATTCAATAGATTTAGTGGTTATTTTGGAAGTGTAATACCCAAAACTCTCTGTAGAAACTGCAGCACAACCACAGCACACTACTTGCATATCATTTGATATTTGTTTCCAATAGAGTTGAATTTGTAGGAGATAATGTTTGTTCCTGTGAAGAACAATAGCTTCCTAACCTATCTTTTCAAACCGGCACACTTATAAGAAATTTTAAGTTTTTACCATTTGCAAATAGCTGCATCCAATACCCTGTATTTTCTAACACAGCTGTAATGTTGAGAAACATCCTCGCAATGAAATTGTCTCACTGCTGTGGCTGTAAAGACACAGGAGACATTCTGGGCAAATGTGCTAAGAGAACAGTGGAGAAGATAGCCGTTTAAAAATACTCACAGAAAAAAGCACAGAGTCTAGCTAACAGATGAGTAACGGGATCAGCTGAAATGAACCTACAAATTCAGGCAAGTAATCATCTGGCTTTATTTTTTCATCAGGTTCTCTGCAAGAAGATTTTGTGTGAAAGTACACTGAAGAGGTAAGTTAATAGCAATTTTTAGAACCCCATTTTAAATACACTGTCATGGCACTTTAAAGGGTATTTTTTAAAAGATATGATGGCAAAACTCAGTCAAATTTTGAATTATGCCTTTGTTTCATGCTGGAGTAGTATTCTAAAAGGAACTTCAAAGAAGAGGGATACTATAAGTCACTGTCGTCCTATTTTGATCCAAGAGATTATGATTTACAAAAAAACCCAACAAACAAATCACAACACAAAGGGGAAGAAATCAATTAATTGCAAGGAGGAACACTTCAGAGGCTGAATATGATTTCTTTCTCTCTTGTTAATACTACTGGCTTCTGATTCACACAAATGAGAGAAAAAGCAATATTCTTGTGTACTTCAGTTAAGAGGTTCATAGGAGTATGGACACCTGTGTGGAGAGAAGGCTCTTCATACATGTGGATGCATTCTCCGTCTGAAGAAGTCTGCCTCCTTATTGTCACCAAATGTGTAAGGAACCTCAACCCTTTAGCTAAATGGTTAAAAAGACAGTGTAAACAACCTGCAGGTGCTGCCCAGAGTCATATTTCTGAAATTAGGGGATATTATCCTAAAATCCCCGCATACTTGCAGCATACTTGCAGGTTTTCAGTGACAAGACAGCATTCTTGGAACAACTAATAACCATTTTGTGTTTGTTATGGGATATTAATTAACCTCAGAGATGACCCAAAAACATGCATAACCTGCTTACACAAGTTTTCATACCCTGGTCTGCTCTGTAGGGAATGTCCAAGCATGACTGAAGGCTGCACTTGCTTAGTAAGGGACCCCAAACGTAAAAGAGCATATGTGTTGCCTCCTAGGGACTGTGGCTGGCAGCAACAAAGGAATTATATAGCTCTGAGAATCCATTAGGCGATTGCACAAAGAATACTTGTCCAAGAGAGATCATCTGGCCAGAAGCCTACAGCAGAGCTCTTAGAGCTCCCAGGGAATTACTTTGCATGCTTATGTGTCTAGACTTTTTAATAATTTGTGTTGTAGAGAGACACCTCCAAAATGAGTCTAGAGAAGTGTTTTCTCAAGAAGCTGAGGAGGAAAGCATCTATTCAATTGTGTTGATTAACATTTCATTACGTTTTCCTGGTATTACCAGCCAGGCAGTAAATTTATATTGGTTGTATGCCATACTCCATTGAAACAGCTTAGTACGATGAAGCACACAAGTGCCGGTATCAAGGAGAGCACTTTGTCCTCTGTCTGTCTACATTCCAGGTTCCTCACCAACTGGAATATATATACAAGAATGCAGATTTTCTTTCTCTGTCATAGTCACAGACTTGAATGTGTCGAACAGGCAAGTTTGAAAGGGTCTGCAATGTTCATGCCAGACACAGAAGGGCATCTTTAAGCCTATACAGTTGTACCAGCGTTCTTTGCCATCTGTCGCACCTGAAGGTGCAGAGCTGAAAGAGGCCAGTGATAAGATAGGACTGATCTAACAAGGAGAGTATAGAAGTAACTGTAATGTTGGAGAGTGAGATTGCGTGTCTGCAGTCTCTGGCTCTACGTGGAGATGACTCTGAGCGCTAATCCAGACTAGGTCCTGATATTGAAGACTAGCCTAAACCTAGTAAGAGGCTGTGCTCTGCAGAGGTATTCAAGTTAGAGTTTTAAGACACTTGGCAAGAAAGTATTGAGTCTTCTCAGTCAAATGCAATCAGCTGCAGAGGTGTGTAACAATTATCCCTATCAGGAACACGGCACGCGCATTGTCGTCTTCCTTAGTGTCCTAAAATCTGGCAAAGCAATGCTCCCATTCATTGAGCTTGACCCTGTGTGCCATGACAAGGGATGGAAGCATTCAGAGCCATAGCCTACGTAAGCAAAGAAGCTCAAATCCTTCTGGCATCCTCTGTAAAGGAAAAAGAGATAGAAGAAATAACAGTGGGGGAAGTGAAAGAGCCAATGGGTGGAAGAAGACAGAGCAGTGGGAGGTGTTCTGGAGCATCTAAATGTCTCGATGCAAGAGCACCAGCTCCATGACATTATCTTTCCTGCCTTGGATAGTGGAGGCTGCCAAAGCGAGACGTGGATTTTAGCAACATTGGGAGAAACAAAGCAGGAATAGGCAGCATTTGCGCACAAGCACGTACTTTCTGAGTGATTAAACCTTTTTAGTTCTGCAGGTTTCTCTGTGATAATGTAATGCTGATAGAGTTTGTCGTATCTTTACAATGTGATAAGCTTGGAGAGAACAGGGATTTCACAGTAAATGGAGGTACAGTGAAAGTGCCTTGTAAGGTTCACACCCCATATATCAATGTATTTAAAAACCCAAGTAATTTTGGATGATATCTTACATTTTAATGTATTAGTTAAAATATGGTTCATGGTCTAAAATTAAACAGCCTAGGGTGATCATATGGTAGAGGATAAAATATTCATCTCATTATAATTACAGAACTTAAATATAAAAGATTGAAACCTAGTAATGTTGCGTTTTGAAAAAAAGGTTGTATCAGAAATCTGGAGGGTCATGTGAGTAACATCCACTCTAGGATTTTAAAATATTATTTCTTAGCCTTAATAAATGCATTTTGTGTTGTATTCAACTTTTTCCTCAGTAAAACAAGCAAACTAACAGTGTCCTTTCACTGAGTGGTGGCATCATGGTACGGAGAATTTCCATATTAAAATGTACATTACAATTGATATGTTTTTATATGATATATCCAAATTTGAAATATGGTGGGTTTGCAATAATACTACATAAGTAATGGAAGCAAATGCTCCCCTCCCCACCAAACACATAGGCACAGCAGAAAACCTCCTTGAAGTCTACACAAGGAGGATGTGAAAAATAGCCTAGAGAAGAGTAATCAGAGGCAACGTAATATCAGTTTTCAAACAGGGAAAAGGTTGCTACAAGAAGAGACATTCTGGGTCCATCCACTTTGTTATTCTAAATGTAGTGCTCTCAGAGGACATAAAAAGGCCTGTAATTTGTACCAAGGAACAGCAATCCACTGTTGTTATGTACTCCCTCACCTGTTTAGCAGACATCTTAGATAGAGCAGTTCTAAATTATGGTGAGACTATATGGCTGGGAGCTATCATGGAAAAAACATTATTATGAGAGAACTAGAGAACCTGCTTAACTTTAAATGAGGACAGCTCCCGTTCTACCTGTGATTTACTATTAACTGCAATGACATCAAGGTTTCCTGACCCAATAGCTTCTGAAACACAAGTTTGTGGCCTCTCGACGGCCATAACAAGCCATAATAACATTATAATAGGATTTTATACTGGAAAAAGGAATATAGGAAGCAAGTTCAAGTACCACTGGGCAGGTGCGTCATAAGAGAACATTTGGCTATAGGCAGAAGATCAACAAAACAACATATATGTAAACATAAACTTAATTCTGACTTTAGAAAATGCTTGTAAAGGAGGGGATACAGTCAGACAAGTATAAAGAAACCTGCCAAACACCTTAGCCTTTTGCTGCCTCTTTTTGAAGTCCAGAAGGGATGGTTTAAGCATCAGCTCTAGTAGACAAATGAAAATGGTAAGGGCTGTTAGATGTAGATCCCTTACCTCATTTTCTCTTTTCATTACTGCACACAGAAGCTGTTCCCCTGGAGCAGACTTGTTTAATTTTGTTGCATTTATGATGCTTCCTTTGAATTTTTTTGTCATGTGAGCAACTCCTTCAGTAATAGCATGAGCTTCTGGGTCTGTTTTATACTCTGAATCTCATTAGACAGGTGACACATAACTAACTGGGAGGTCCAAATCCGTGCCCACTTAATAATGTGTTACCATTTTAATGGTCCTTTCTTTCACTTTGCAGTATTGCTGTTTCATGGTTATAGCACCCAGCAGTGCTAAAAAGCAGCCAAGCACAAGGCCCAGTCAGGAAGAGATCTCTATTTTTAAAGCATTTTGATTATAGTATGGTCCAAGAACTTTCATGAAAAGGTCCAGGTCCATGCCTAAATTTAGGCATAATGAAACTTGTATGCATGGGAGGAGGGTAGAATGAGAGCGCACAGATGATAAAGACTTTTCAGATAATCAGTTTATTGAGCTAATGCATGCAACAAAAGTGCATAGGTGGATTTTCTCCATTCTTCTCTGCATAAGGTATTTTGTTAGCTGTGTTTGTGCTATTCTTGTTAACTTCAGAATGGTTCTTATATACAAAGGTTGGATGACCAAACCTCTAGTAATTTACTCTTCATTGCTATGTTATTTAGTTTGTTACCATTTCAAAAGACTAAACACTGAACCAGTGTAGTGAATCAGCTCTGGTGAGAGTTATCAGTTCACTTTGGCTTTGTAATGACGAAGGAAAACCTCTCCAGCAAAGTAAGGAATAAATTATTTTTAGTGAAAGAAAACAATTGTTCTCTTTTAAGGAGGAAAATAAACACAATTATTTAGACATACCTGTGATGTAGGAAGTAGTAATCCATGATATTCTCTCAAAGTAATTAATGTAAGTAAGTGGTGCAATAATTTTGGAAAATCTTTTGATCATGTCTTCAGAAAACATGCATTGGTCATATTCTACCTGCCTCCTTGCTTTTTTTATATATTTTAAAATTTGCTCTTTTGTTGGAGCAAGCTAAGGTTATTTGTACATCTAAAGTCAAGGTTTGGGGCATTTAAAGCTCCACTCAGCCCCAGCTGAAGAGATTTCTAGTCTTCTGATAAGATATCTTGGAAATATCTTTTCCAACCTTGAAGAAGGAAATGTTCCGTAAGAACACATGTAGGAACATATATGCATATATCCAATTTTGAACTTTTGCAATAGCTAAAACATGTTGGTTTCAACTGGCACTGAGTATTAGGTTCTGGTTCTGCAAATCTATAATGTTATATTATACATACATTTAAATAAACCTGCAGAAAGTAATATATGTATATTGCTTTTTGTAGAAGTAATGTAAATCAGAGTTCTGACTTGCTTTCTAATTTGGTGGGGGGGAGAAGGATTCATTATTGTTGAGTTTTTTAGTATTTGATGTTGGCTGTCAATCAGGTTGTCATCAGATGTAGTCAATATGATGATCTTTCCTTCAGTCTTGTCAACAAAGCAGATGGCATTCTACTGTTCATTGTTTCCCTAGCTTTCTGTTCAAAATGCTGTAAATTAGATGAAATTGAACATCTTCCTTGTATCAAGACTGATTTTTTTGGTAATTAGATATTTGAAAAGCCTCCAGCAACTTTGACTCTATTCTCCTTTTCCTCCTCGTATAAATCAGCACAAATCAAATGGCAACCTACACTCGTGTCATAGGCTGGCACTGAAGGTCCTAAGCTGTGCTTTTCTGGTGTCATGAAGAACAGGACAGTTTAAGGAGCCCTTTCCCTCCTACAGGAAATAAGAAGGCAGGCTTTTTTTTTCCTCTGGCAATGGATTGCTTGCTAGGTGAGGATAAGTGGAAGTGCTCCGACCTGACTACCGGTTCATTTTACGCAACTCATCTGAACCACTTGCATTTTTTGGAGTCAGGAATAAGTATTAGTCGTGCACACCCCAGGTGACAGAGCAACTGTGCGCAATGGATTTCTGTAGCAGATGTGCATGTGGCCATATTCCTGCTTCCCTGCCTTCTCCATAACAGTTGACGTAAAACTTGATCTCGTGTCCAATTAAACATATCCAGCTGTTAAATAACTAAAAAATGGCAGTTGTCAGGGCTGCATCTAACACTATGGTTGCAGCAACAACAGCAAGAGGGAAAAGACTGCACAATCTCTGTTTATAGACAGTCCTTTGGCTTTTCCCCATCTGCATACCAAAGCAAGTAAACTGCTGTTAATCTTAACATCAGCGATCTGAACCGGAAATTAGACCTTGTCCATTATTTATGAGGATGGGTGGAAAGTAAATAATCTTCTTTAGCATTAAATTGCAAATTCGGGGAGAGATATGCTGGTTTGGGATGATATGACACAGAGAAATAGATCTTACTGCTCTCCCAATTTAACACATCAGATTCTAGAGTCATAAAAGTGGTTTTATTTCCTGTATCCCCTTTGATTACCTCCCTCTTTTGGTCTAACATGTTAATGCATTTACTCTCCGTTGTTTTGCAAGAGATCGAAGTATAACTTGGGTATACTATCAAGATGGAACAAGTAAACTATAGGCCCTAAGCCTCCTTTCAATTACACCAATGTAAAGGAATAATTTAATTGAAATCAATGGCATTTCCCTGGTGTGAGACCTGCTGACAGCTATAAGCCCTCTACTAAGTATCTAGTAAAGTAAAAGATAGTTGATGGATTTGTTGTTCAGTGTGTGCAGTGGCAGCACCTGCTTTTCCATTGCCAACATCTAAATATTAGGCCACAATAAAATCTGCTGCTTGTGTGGCTGCCATTGCAAATCTGGTGCTTTGATCTAAAGGAGAAAATAAAATGTGACAATAAAGTGGTTGTCTGCCATTGGCAAATTTTAAGGAGTTCTTATTTATCAAGAAGAGACATTCTTTCCCCACTCCTTCATGGTGTTTTTGGTTCCCTCCTTCACCCAGTATCACCTTTAAAGCCTTGTTTCCTGAGTGATGGTAGGAAGATTAATCCTTTGGCAAAGAAAGAAGGACAACTGCCCTTAACCGTGCTCCAGGCTGCTTTCCTTGTTGCCATCACTCTGCAACCACTCTGCATGAAATGGTCCATATTTACAATCCAGAAAGATGACTTTTTGAATGTGTTGGAGGCTATTAACCCTAGAAAAATAAACTAGCATTTCCATTTAACTGCTACCCTGGAGTCTTCTCACTTATATGGTATGGATCATTGTCTGCAATAATCAAAATCAAGCTTAAAAAAACACGCGAAAGGGCTGGATACACATGTTAAATCTACAAGAAAAGAGCTTCTTACATATCTTAAAGTGCTTTCTGGGGATGCTGATGCAAACTCAAACAGAAAATCCAGTTTTCTAACATCAGTGATGTAGCACACTCCCAACTGTGCCTCCAATTTTAATTTTCGTGAGTAATGCTGGCTTTCTTCTGCCCACCCCACCCCCAATGTTTAGTTTTGATCCGGTAGCTTTTTAACTCAGTGTTTTCCCTTTTTGCTTTCCTCAGGGAAGCTACACTCAGGAGTGTAGCCTGAAGTCATTTAGTTCTTTTTTACCAGATGTTGCCTGTAAGAGTATATTATTATCAGGAAGATATTTTTCTACTCCATTGCATACATTTCCCTGTGCACTACTTCCATTATGGAAGAATTCATTAGCTGATTGACTCGTATCTCTTTCCTCATGGAGGCTGGTAATGCTATCAGCTCTCAGTCTAAACCATAGACCAACTCAGTATTGTATGGTCATGAAAGAGCAGGCTAAGGCTATATCTGTACTGAGAGATAGCAAGATCAAGCAGGAGAAAACTGGGTCTTTGTTTGGGGATTATGTCCCTTCAAGAAAATGATTTGGTAGCTTCCTCACACACACAGTAGGGCATGTCTTCTGATAATGAAAATGGACATTGATCCACTGACATTACTGGAGCTATTTGGATCAAAACCAATGAAGTACCTGGCCCTGTAACCCTGCTTTTCCATGCTTTTTCTCATGGGGAGGCTTCCAGTCAGAATCCACTGGCAGCGGAGATGGGTTGTCATCACTGTTCAAAACAGAAGCGTCTCTGTCTGTGCTGCAGAGACCATCAATACCGGCTTCAACACCCTTGCTCTAGAAGCTGGCTTGATGTGGACCTGCATCAGCTTAAACACAGCACAGTGCTATATTAGGCTGCTGCATTGCGTTCCGAAGCCAATGGCTATCTCTGCCAGACACTAGGGCATGTGGAGCTATCAGCTCAGTTAGAGCTGCCGTGGGGAGCGGTGAAAGTAAGGGTTACGCGGCTGAGATATACTATACTACTATCTAGCTTTTAACTGTGATGGGGGACTACATATCAAGAAGGGAGTTATCTTTTCTGCCACCATCTTTTTACTGCTGTGAAGCAGCAATGAAAAATTACTACGAAGAGGTTTGTTTAGGCACACTGCATATAAAATTCCCCTAAAATTTAAAATAATGGTGATTTCATTAGTCCTGCTAACAGCTGAGCCCAAAGACAGGTAAAAAGAATTATGCTTAGGACCCAGCTTTTTCTGCATCCTTTGTAGGCTTCTGATATGTAAAGAGAACTAGGGTTGCTGTACAGAAGAGAAGACGACGTTCAGTTGCTTTCCCATCAGAAAGGTATGCTCGACTCCGTTCTAGTGATTTTTTGTCCCATGGCTTGGGGATGTTCGCCAGCAAAATCACATAAGTTCCAGGACCGCAATCACCAGGTTCATCTTTTATCCAGTCTTTCAGGATCAATGAAACATTTGCATTTGAAATATTACTAAATTCTTAATCCATCTGCATAATTTTAGACTGGGTGCAAGGTTAACACCTGCCACCTATGCTGTTAGGGTCATTCCTTCTCCAGGTGCATGCAAGTTACTTAACTAGTTCCATCAGTTTAATAACAAAAACAGGTTATGTGTGACTATCATAGATTTGCAGATGATGACACAGAGGATATTAGCTGAACTCTTGCTTATATTTACTGCTTAGCAAATATATTCTGCTGTAGATTGGCAATGTCCTTCTCCTTTTAAGTTTCCGTTATTGCAGCCAGAGAAGATGTAGGCTGATTAATGTAAAAGGCAGACTGCAGGATGTTAAAAGGTCTTGAAATAACATTTGGAGCCTGTATAAAATAATGTCATAACTATCACATATATGGTGCCATATATCCACTTTTTACACAACTAGTTTATGTTTCATACTTAGAACGTCCTTTAGCTAAAAGTTTTGCATGTGAATGCCTATAATCTGACATTTACGCCTGTATTCAGACACATAAATAAAAGTACATGTATTCCTTTAGACTCACAGCATGTATGATGACTGGTGATTTTGTAAATAACATTTCTTACATAGAACAGCTATAGTGGGTCAGACAAGAAGGCGACCTTCCGCAGTATCTTTGGCAGTCTCTAATAGTGGATGCTTTAGAGAGAGTATTAAAAAATGACGAGTATATAGTGACACTTCCATCAGTACATCATCCCAACTTCTGTCAGTTTAACACATGAGCAGCACCTCTTGGGTTGGAGTTTGCAGCTGTAATAATATTTGATAGCCATTTAAGGATTTTTTCTTACATGAATTTATCTAGTAATCTTTTTAATCTCTTCATCGGTGTGTTCTCCTGTGGCCGCAAGTTCCACTGCTGAATTATTTATTGTGTTAAATTGTTCTTCTCTTTTGTTTCTTATTTAAGTCCCTAGCTTTAAAAATAGTAATGTGTCAAGCTTGATCCCTCACGGTCTTTAATTACTGCTTCAACATTTTAAGAATTATTTAAGAGTGCAATTTCCGCTCGGAAAAAAATACGGTTCTCTTCTTTCTAGTAGTTCTTTAGTGCTAACTAGGCTAAACTTTCCTCTCGTGTAGATACCCTCCACTAGCTGCCAGGAGGCAGACAATGACAGTACCATATGTCAGTTTGTAATGTTCCCAGGTGGTAGGTAAATGATTTCCAAACACAGGAACAGATTGGTGATGTTTTAGACTCCTTGCTCTCTAAGGAAAAATACTTCCCATATAGCTCACTGTTGTAAAAGCAAGTCAATTTCTTCAAATATTCTTAAAAAGTTGTTTCTCAAAATGCTAAAATTAGAACATACCTGAACATTTCAGATAAATTAGAATAAAGAAATGAATCCTCAGTAGGAGAATGTATTGCAGAAGCTCATAGATCTCTTCCCTTTCTAACTTCTGTTATACTGTCATTCATGGTTTTTTAAAATTTATGTTTCTGACAAACAGAAACCCTCTGATACCTATTAAAAATATGTAAACCTCTTAAAATGAGGGTGGTGTTTGCTAATGGTACACCAGTACCTTTGAAAATTTGCAAGGATTACCTGTCCAATCTGCACAGCAAATTTTAGCACTAGGTGAGAAATACATTTGCTGCTGGCCTTAGCGTGCCAAACCTACTGTTCCTCCTTAATGCATCTCCTTCACATTTGTACTACTATTTCAAGATGCTTGTTAAGGAAAAGATCGTTATGGCACAAGTATGTCTTCAAATTTTAAACTATCTGTTCTTGCTGCTAGGGAAAAGGCACATTTGGATAAATCTGAAGATAAACAGGATTCCTCTTCTCAAAAATGTCACAGCTGTCTAAAAACTAGATCTCTATTAATCTTACCAGGCTAAAAAGGGGGTTTGAAAGAATTCCTCACCTCCCTGTAGCATATACATCACTCAAGTTAGTCAGCAAGTTTTTATTTTTCGGGGGGGTGGTTTTTAAAAATTCTGACTTTTTGCAAAAGAAACAGTAAAATAGAAATGTGCCAATTTTGATGAAAAAATATTTGGAGTTTTTTAGACTCAGGGTATGGGCTTCTGCAACAGGGGCACATGAGGAGAAGAAAGATCCCACAGCAGCTAATAGCCACTAACCAAGGCACTCATTTGGGATAAAAACAGGTCTGGTTAAACCATCAGTAAGTTGAATACAGAACAAGGACTCAAGCAAGTGCTGATATATCCTATGAGTGCCTTACACTGACATGGTTGGCTTTTCCAGGACAGGAGTCTCTCAGACTCTCTGGATTCAGTTACTGTGCTTTGTGTAAGAACTCCACTGCTCTTGGCACCAGAGTAACGAACCCTTGTGATGGATGGTTAGATTTCTCTTTTGTTTAGAATATGGGAGACTCAAGCTGCTCTTCGACTCAATAAGAGCAGGACAGTGGAACTGTGCCTCTCACATGTAAGGTGTTGTTCACCTTGACTTAAATAATCTGTGTTCATCATGTCTCTCATTTTCCCTGAGAAAATACTGGCAATTCTTTATAATGAGAGAGACTAAAATCTCAGAATTTTTCATGCTGGTTTCCTGACCAGCTGTACAAAAGCATTCATTAAAGGGCCTTCCTTTGTAGAGGCAATAGGTTTTAATTATACATTACTTTTAAGAATGTGGAAAATACCACAGTTTATTGGAGAACCAAGACCTGAGCATTGCCCTTATAGTTACTGCTGCATCTAGATAGAAATGTTTTACTCCTCAAAGATTTCTAAACAATTCAATGAACATGTAAAAATATTTTCTGTAATTTATGTGGCATATGCAGTATGCAGTATGGCATAGATGTTCAAGTGGTTCAATATGGGATGATGCTCATGACTTCAGCACTCCAGAATAACTAATCCTTCCCGTTCCTACTGCTTCTTATCACATTGTCAATCACATGGTCTTCCTTCTCTGAGTGCAATACACTAAGATTTTTTTCTGCTTCTCTATCAATCTCCTTTAATCAAAATATGAAACCAGTATGGTTAGAGTCACATTTTCAATCCATTGTATTAATGACTTACAATTGTTCAGCATAGATTCTGCTCCTTCCTCCATAACTTTAACTAATCCTTAGGGGAGATCCAGAATAAACTTGTATCTTCAGCAAAATGCCAGTGATGTCTGCACAATGATACAACAAGGAATGAGAAATGAATGATACATAATCATCTTCTAAAAACAGCACTTGGCATTGCTCAGAATTAACTGCTGACAGTTCAGATCTTATAATTTTTACTGGGTATGGTAGTGGAGGTCATTGCATTTTTTATTAGTGTCTGCATGACCATGAGATGAGAGAAGTATAATTTGGCATCACTTCATCAGAATGACGTCTGTCCTGGTTTACAGCTATTATTTCTGTCCTGTGATGTATTTTTGAGCTTTAAGGTGATCAGATTTCACTTAGTATGTAGACTAAGGGAAAGTTGGCAGCTTATAGGCAGTACATGAAACACTTGGCATCTACTGAAAAAAGAAGTAAAAATTAATTCCTTTTTTTCTCTACTAGTCTGCAGATGGAAAATTTATTTTTCAAAGTATTGCTGTGTAATAAAATTCCAAGATTTTATTTACTCATTTATCTTTCTTATTTTACTTATAATGCATGTGGGACTTATTCTGTTTAGATCTTTAAAATAGGAAGGTAAATTAAATGAAATTTTATACCAGCCAGGCACTATGAGTTGGGCTGAGTTGAAAAATCTGAATCGGGTTTCACATCCAACTCTCCTTATGAGTCAAAGAAATATGACGACACTGGAATCATGAATTCTGGAACAGCACACTCTGTAAAGAAAATGGAATATGGATATGGAGGGAAAATATCAAATTTAGTTTCAGAGTTTGGATCTGGTATTCCAGTTCAGGTCAAATTCCCTTTATCTCTCTCAACTTTCAATTCAGAAATGTAGGTATTGTGTACCCTGTTGTTAGATTCCCAGAAACGAAGCAGTTCCTGCTAGCTGCTTTCCAGTTTTTCATGCTTTGCTTCCCATCATCGTTTTCAATAAGTCTGCAATGCAAACTGAAACTTGATGTTTAATGTAGGGATAAACTTGTCTATTGCTACCGAGATATTGAACTTAAAGCATGGGAAATTGTGCAGTCTCACTCCAGTGCATTTTTGCCATTGATGGTATCTCTCAGTTTACTCCTTAAATATTGGTGGTTACTGAAAGCTGGATCAGAACCTAAAGTCAGTTCTCATTTGTCGTCCTTACTTAGGCAACCTTCTCTGGAAATCGATGTGATATAAACAAGCAGGAATTTAAGCAATACTTCATAATTAGGTGTGTTGGAAAAAGGAGCAGTGTGTGGTACCAAAAGGCAGTGCTGGTCTGTGTTATCTCTTAGCTGGTCCTGGCAAAGCTGCTCTAAGGGATGACACATCTATTTTAGTCTCATTCTCATGCAAAGCCAGTGGAAATGCTGTGTGTTGGATAAAGCAGTGAAGATAAAGATGACAATAGAACTGTGAAATAAAGCAGTAGACCAGGTGCTGAGAAAACAGTCTGGTTCTACTCCATTTGTAGATAAAGCTGTGACTGACTTTCATCATTTCACTTGTACTATGAATTAATTAGGACCTTAAGGTTTGACCAATACTGAATAATCACTCTAATAATCTACAGTGTGCAACCTAGTTATACCGTGGAAAGGGCAGTAATAATTACAGGTTATAAATAACTTGGTAGACAAAACATGAAGACAGAGACCTCTCAGTGTGTTTTTATATGAACTCACTACCTTTTGATCTTTTTTCCCTTTGATTTCTTATTGAAGAAAAGATAGTAATCTCACATTAATATACCACCTTTCACCTCAAAGCACATCAAAAAGGTATACACACATAGTAGCATCTGTGCATAATGTCTGTGAGTTTGTGTCTTACATAAATATGAGGCCTTTTATTTAATAGGAAGTAGCAAGGAGATGGAGGCTTAGAGGATGAAGTGGAAAAAAAACCTCACATAACCATTTTAAATTTGTTGGGCACTTAAGTCCCTAGAATATAATTACCCAGGTTGGACTGCTTCTGGGAAAGGTATTCCTGAACTTTTTAGGCCATGTACCACTCAGCATTTCTGGTTTATCAACACAAAGCCATCATCTTCATCACAATATGATTGCACAGATTGGGCACAGATCACTTACAACACTGGAAGTAATCTCATCAAAACCATTGGGATTTTCAGTGATCTGCAAAGGCCAAAAGGGTCAGTTTTGTTTCATCATCTGGATGATGACGACACCCATCGCCATGGTGGTGAGGAATTGCATAGGCGCTGATTTGGCACGGTAACTGTTGCAGGTCCCGTGGCTTTGGGCTGAAGCTCTCACTGTCAAGTACGGTGCTGGCCTCATCCTCCTGAGCTTGTGAAAACCAAGGCCATAGCCTCAGGTCTGCCATAGGAGAAAAGGGTAGAGAATGAAGGAGCAGTAGTCCCTCTCTAGAGCTGATTGCTGTGTGGCAGTAGACATAGTATTTAGGAAGAATTTTGTCATTCCTTACCTGCAGTAAGCATTATACAGGGCAACCAAAGTAGAGGAGCATCAGATACCTCAGAATGAATGGCCTGAGATGCACATGCAATGATGCTAATGGACAGAAAAAACAGCTGTTGTGTTCTTCATGGTCAGAATAGAAGCAACAATGCATGATCACTCCAATAAACACACCAGAATATAGAAACTTTATGTCATATAGATTAGGTTTCCTTCTTGCTCTTCTTTGTAAATTAGAAATAAACAGAAGGGAGGAGACTGTGTGGAAATAATAAATGGGGAACTTTGCAAAGGTTGCCAATGCATAGAGTTAGCAGACGAACTTAGTAATGGAAAACGATATAGTAGAGTCTGAGGCAAACGGAGGAAGGCAGAGTCTGAGTATGCTTGGGGAAGGAGGGAAGGAACACCTTTCGGGGTGTGCTCAGAGCCTTGCAGAAGTGATCTGAAAGCAACATTGATGTGCATGGAACGTAGGCAGGGAGTTTACAGTTTGATGAGATCTGTCCAAGTCTTTCTTCCTCCTCTGGACTTCAAAGAAAACATCATGTGTTACTCTAACGAACTAGATGGGCTAGAAAGGTGAGCAGTAAATAGCATTTTCCATTGTCCTATCATGTAAATCATGCTTTACAAATCCTTTTAATCTTGGCTACGTCCACTGCATTATTGTGGGATCGTATAAGCCCTGCCAATGTCAACCTTGGTTACAAAAAGCAATCATTTTCTCAGATGAGCCATTTCCTTTTGGCACTGGCAGCACTTGAGCCAGACTGGTTTCCCCAGGGCCCAGAGTAACTGCTATCTTTGAATTACTTTTTCCAGTTGATAATTTAGTCTGATCCTATGATCATAATAGCCAAGTCGTTTGCTTTGGTTTTTTTTTTTTCTATTAGCATCATGAGCATCTCCCTTTGTTCTATAATACCATCGGCCTGGGACCTACTTGGGAACCACGAGTTCAGTGGTCCAACAACTCACCATAGTCTTTTGCATACTAAGTATCTTCTTCCTTTGGTAAGACCTCTGCTTTAATCTGCATGGTAAACATAATGATTGAGATAGGACACACTCTGTCTCAGACTGACAAATACAAAAAAATCTTCACTGGCTTGTCACTTACCTGGACAAGAATTTCTTGCTTTCACCAAGAAAAAACATCATTGTCAAAAGCAGTGGGCCTTCAGTGGTGACAACTTCTCTGATGACTGTGAGGGTAAGGACATATAAGCCAAATTTCTTGAATTTTATATAGTCAGACTCAGAAATAGGGTGTATTTTTAGTTGAGAATTAGTAAAAAAGTCTTTTAAATTATTTTACCCCTTGATGATACAATATAGTATCCAGAGGTTCCTTCAGGCCAAAGGCTTTTGAAACAATTCATCAAGGTGTATTTGTAAGAAGGAAAATACAACAACTAGTGGTGGATGAGTGCGTGCTTAGGAACATTGTTATACCTGGGGAACCAGATCCTAGTCAGGGGCACAAAATGTGGGGAAATGTCTGCAGAGGACATCTGTAGCACTTATTTTATGATGTGTTCCCAAATACTCTGCTTGTGTGATTTCATTCGGATGTGATAAGCTGCAATTAATTTTGCCTTTGCAGAGCTATAGGCCTCTCTGGGGTTTTTTTGCATTATTCATTATTCAAAGGTTGGCCTTGTCATATGCCTGCAGAACAAAGTTCAGATACCTCTGGATCTTCTCTTCAAAACCGTGAAAACCATTCTGTGTACAATAACCAGACAGTCTTCCTACCAGTCTTCCTAGCACTCTTCCTACTGTCTAGTCTTCCTACTTACTACTTCTAGCTATGAGTACAGCACTTTTAGAACAAGAGGTTGTGAAACAGGCTGTGTATGTCTATCATAACTGAATGAGATGTCCAACTCCTGCCTCCCTAGTTATCTCTCATACTTTAGCAAGTGCTTGTTTCTTGGCTTGGTTTCTCAAATCTATCACTTTTCTTCTTCAGAAAGAACCTCGGATTTTGTCCTCTCATCACAGGTCTTTTCCTGGACTAGTTTCTTAACATTTTCAACACTTCCCATTTATTTCTCCCCGACTGTCACACCATACCAGTAGATTCATGCAGTAAACATCTCAACAACAGACTAACCTGAGAGAATGTAAATCAGCACAGAGCAGCTCAAAATCTGTCACAATCACAATTTATGAAGCCCAGAAGTCTATAGATTTGGACCTCAATCATAGTCATTTCACAAAGAAATTTGCAGCTGGTTGTGTGCACCAGTATCTACTCTAGAACAATCTTCATAAGTAACTAAATCTATTGTTCAGTTTCAGGGAAATTCAGTGTTACCTCTTAATCATTTTTCTTACCTGTTCCCCCCACCATTTCGTAGATAAAAATCAAAAATGCCTTGCCAATAAATCCTCGCTTGAAATGAATGTGCAAGGCACAAAGAAGTACTCTGTGTGTGTGTGTGGTGTGTGTTTGTGTGTGTGTGTGTGTATGACAGAGAGTCAAAGCCTTTGGAGAACAGTATTAAAACAGTTGGGACAAACTATTAGGCTTCATATCTTTGTGTCTGGAAACTTGTCCATTTTTCCTAACTGTATCATTTGGTCTAATGAAAGGATGTGCCTGTCCTGCAGATGTTGCTTTATCAGAACTATAACAATACTTTTTTTATGCATCATAGTTTCCTCAACTCATAACTTGCTAGCAAAGCAAATTCATATGCAGTAATTAATCTGGCACTGCAATTCTGTCAGCACAGGGGAAATCTGAATGACATGAAGGAGTGGATGTGAGAGACTGAACTCAGAAACATCCAAATGATTCACTGAAAACTAAATTAAGATTTAAGAACACACCTGTTCCTCAACCCTGAGACAGCAGTGAATAAATGTGTTTCAGTAATAATCCAAAGAAACAACAAAACACAGCCTTCTATTATTAGGACTGACAGCAATAAGAGAAGAAGAAAAAATGCAGTGAACTGCATGCTGCCTGTATTGGATTAACAAGTGAGTTATCCAAACAAAGATGGAGAACATAAGGTGAACCGAGACTTCTCTTTATGCCTGATGGGGCAAAAACTACATGCTTGACTTACGCTGAGCACAACCTATTTATAACCATGTTCCTGCAGACTTAGTGGAAGTTCTCCTGTAATCAGATGTTCATTGCAGCATCTGGCCTTCAATCAGGACTTCTATTCTACAGTAGAGCGACGCGTGCAGTCTGCTACTTGCAATGCGAACAAATGTGTCAGAATCGTGACCTTTATTTTTAGCACAATGCATAAAAATTAGGGATTTGAGCTATAGCAACCTCTTTTTATCTGAAATGTTTTGTGCAGCTGGAGGTCATTGTAGTTCCTCTCTGATTTTATACAGGTTTATGTAAATTCAAAGTAGGATTACATAATTCTATGTGTTGAAATCCACTACTACTGCTTTCATGCTGGATAGCTAACACATTGATAATAGCACTGTGTGTGTGGTAAAGAATTCAAAATTATTAACACAAGCAATGACTGATATAACTATCTTCCTTTTGAATACAAAATTCATTGAAATTATTTTCCCTTAAAAAAAAATCCATTCTTTTTGTGAGATAACTCATTCCCATTTCTCTTTAGTATCACTAATATTTTGCCCCAGATCTTTCAAAGATAAGACAAATAGGCAGCATTCTCAGAAGCATGGAAGTAATAGAAACACTTAAATTCTGGCAGATGATTTCTGATGAACAGTTTCTAAAGCAACATAAACAAGGCAGACTGGGCGGGCAGAATTGTGTTTTAACAACCAGGATGTAGAGGCTGACAAAGTTAAAATGAGAGAGATGGAATTGAACTGCTTCTGGCTAGTAAAGTAAATGGTAACTCACCTGTATTTTTTTGTTAAAGAAATGCATAAAGACTGCCTCACTTTATCAGCACATTGCTGTTATTTGCAGTGGCATATACTGAACATTTGATTAGGCAGAACTTCACACTGAAACTCTGAGCCTCTAGACTCCCCTGTCTCCTCTTGCTGTACTACAGCCTTTAAAATAAACCGTCATTCATGTCAACGTTTGTAAATCTGGCCAGGTTTTGAACAAACTTAGGTCTGTTTTTCAGTTGTGTCTTCCCTCACATTATCCATTCAAACAAGAGTAATGTGCAGAAAAATACAAGTGTACTCATTTATATTTCAGTGAACCTGGGCAGCTTTTTAAGTAGGAAGAAACAGAATCCTTCTTCTAGCAGAAACTGTACCTTGTTGAACAGGAAATCCCTCCCCGGTCATCCCCTTGAATCATCCCAGTTGCTAAAAAAGAGTGGTGGTAAGACCAGGAAACTTCGTATGATGACCTGTGTCTTACCTATTTACTTCTGTAATCAAGGCGTCTGATGAAAATGGGTAAGTATTGCTGGCTAGAGCATACTCTAGTTATGCTTTCTTAGGTGGCTTCTTTTTTTGTTAATAGTGCCTATACACAAAGATTCACGTCTAATATTTCACAAAAATTTGCTGGTTTGCAAAACAGTCTTGAAAATAAAATATGTTTTTGAGCAAAATGCAAGGAAAACTAATTCTGCAAGAGAAAGCTGTCTGCTTCAAAGCCAGTACCAAACACACTTTTTTTTTTTTTTTTTTTTTTTTTTTGCAAGGGCATAATGTCCTTCCAAATAAAAAAGTCTGATACCTTACAAAACTTTTGGGAATTTGCATCTTCTGAAGGAATTATTTCTTACTCTTTCTGTACAACACTTAGCACTGTTGTTGGTCCCATGACTGACTGGCACAGCTCCATGCTATTTTTAGTATTTCCTCAGAACTTCATTGTTCAGTTCTCTTCAGTTTTTTCACACTATGGACAAAAAACCTGATTAATTGTATGTCTGCTATAAAGTTATTAACCAAGGCTGTTTGTTTCATGGAAACAGATATAACTTCAAAATGAGATACGAACTTTAAAGTAGGCTGTTTCCCTACCTGATTTTATATTCCTTTTATTTCTTAAGCCTTCCCTACCCTTAAGTGACAAAGTTGGGCAATTACAATTGCACTCCAAAGGAAACTGTCCCTAACAGGTTTTGATCTAATGCAAAAGATCTCTCAGTTTTCATTTCATTTCCCCTTGTGTTCAGGGTCATTAGTTATTTATAACCAGGTAATTATTTTTAGTCATTCTACTGAACAAGATAGGAAGAAAGCAACAGGTAAAGAGAAGGTAAAACCCCTTTTGAAGCTAACAGAAAAAACAGTGTTTAGAAAGCAAAATTCTGACTTGTGTCTGAAATAAAGTTCCTGATCCTCGGAGTCAATAGCAGGGCTTATATTGATGTCAGCTGGACAGTACCAGTGCTAAAGGTCTTGCGATGCCAATGCAGATGCTGAGCACACTGCTCAACAGGTTAGAAGGGTTGGAGGGATACACCTGTTATTAACAGCATGGTCTTTCTAGCCTGTGCTGTATAGCGCAGTTAAACATAGACTACTGAGACATCTTAGGGCAACCACACAGAGCAGGAGCAAACTTGCTTACAATACAGCAAGAAGCTGTCTTTCTCCCTATTATATTCTCCCTCTTCAGTAATGCGGAAGAAGGAAAAGATTTTGATTTTTTAACCAAAATGAAATCAAGCCTCAAAATCAAATCTGATTTTTAACTTTCCCAACTATAGAGTTCATAGAACTGTGCTCCAAGCCTTTTTTATAGTGATCTGAAGCTCAGGTCTGAACTTTGGCACAAATTGTACTGGCAGATCCATAGGAATTTGTTCTGGAATTTACCTTGGGTAATAGGGCAAAATGCTTTTCAGGAGCTAGAAAAATACATGTCTCTGTGAATATATGTTCTACATGAACATCTAGCACATTTATAAAGAGTGCAAAGGGATGAGAGAGCCAATAGCAGCAATGGAAGCAGAAAAATACTGGTAGATCAGCATTATGTAAAGCATGACTGTGTCTTTAATTTTTAATTTCATTGGGTTTTATAATTTTTGGTGGTGTTCAGAAAGACATTTGACCAAGCGTGTCTCTTTAGACTAAATTTTCTTTTGCCTGAGTGTATTCTGTTCCCCATATACTCTTTCTTGCCTTGGCTAGGAGAGATAGGAAATAAAAATCAGGAGGAAACAGGAGAATCAGTTCTAGTTTGTGGTAATAGTGATGGAGTCAGAGCTGACTTTAATATGGATAATGTGAGAACACAGATTTTTCCTGACAGCCGGACAGAGAAGCTTTTGTGATTGGAAAAATCTGTAGTGAGTAATGAAAATATATGTATGTGCATATATGTATGTGCATGCAGCTGACAAAGAAAAACGGGTTCGTTCACTCCTTACTTTAAGAAATGGAGAATTGCAGCTCTCCGTTAGGTAAAGCATTTCTTGGAGGAGATGAATAAACAAGTGCTTAGCAAGCCATTGGAGAAGGCTGAATAGGGCTGAGATGAGGCAGGTGCCATGCTGAATGGCATTATAAATCAAAAGGCACCGAATAAATAAAATCACTGGTTGGAAGAAGTTGATTATGGGTTGGCTAAAGTTTGACTTTAGTCTGTGATGAGGCTGATGAGACCCATTGGAGGCTGGAAGGGTAGAGGAAGAAGGGGGTTAGAGATTTCTCATTGAAGAAGTAATGGAGGACGAACTCCAAAGATTTAGCTGTCTGACACAGAGGTATTAAATAATTAAAGCTGGCAGTTGTCTAGGTTGAAAATGGTTACATCAAAGCTGAAATGTCATCAGTGTCTCCTAAAATAAATTCAGAAAGAGAAGGGGAAATTTAAACTTTTGAATACGAACATGTGTCACGTGAGTCCTAAAATTCCATGGACAGATTATATGAGTTGGTCTTTTACAAGTGTCCTTTGTTCTCTGTTCATTTCTTCATTCTTTCTTTCAATCCTTCCAGCATTAACGACAGGGGGAAAAACTACTCATGGTCCTCCTTTAAGAGAAAGCAAATTGAAAAAAGAACAGCACTAACACATACACATTCTTTTCAACTGAATACAGAGTTGCATTTACTTTTTCCTTAAATAATTTTATTTTTGAATGGCAGCTTATGAAAAATAAATTATATACCGAGGTACTACTCACACAAATGCAAAATTCAGTAAACTGTTAACTGTGTGAATCTGTTAAAATTTTGCCTGCTCCATTACATGCACACAACTTAAGTTGAAGCTCAGCATATTTAAAAACTCGGACATAATTGTGCAGTCCTGAGGGAGCAAGGCTTAATAAGTACTCATACTTCTTCCCGCTTTGTTATTACAAGATTGTTGCTTTCTTATTCCACTATCTTAACTTGTATGACTTGACTGTTCAAATAGAAACTCATTGACTTGAAAATGAGCCGCATTCAGTTGGCTCTACAACTTTTGCCTCAGAGGATAATTTTTAATAACGTAAACGTCATGAAACCGCAGACATTTGCATAGGAAGAGAAAAGAATGAGGCAAGTATTTCCACTTTGTCTTCAAGAGAACAAGGGGTATGTAGGGATATTGTATTTTTTGTTTCTGTGTCTGCAGTTCTTAACCAAATGCTTTAACATTTCTGAAGTCCTTATACAAGCAAAATTATTAACTTCAAAGTCTCAGAATATGGCCACGGGCCTGCAAAACCATTAGGATCATCTTGCCTGATGTGTTGTAGGACTGTGAATTGCTAGAGGGTGGTTAATAACAAGGTTGAATTTAGCATTCGAAACAGAACCAGACAAATAGATTGGAAACCTCCATTTTCCATGTGCAGTGAGGAAGTTACAGGACAGACAGGAGCACTGTAAACTCTGAAATGGTCTAAGAGAAATCCCTTGCTTTTGAGCTGAGAAGCTTGCCGCAAATGCCAAAAAAATAGTTCCCTCAGGCACACTGATGAAAGAGGACACAGAGGTTACATTGGAGTTGAGCTGCAAATCACAAAATTTATTTACTGCTGCATGTGTGCACATACACACACGGCCATAACTTGTTGTCTGTCCTGAGAACTGAAGGCATGGAATGACACCCCTAGCGAGGGATTCCCAAGTCCCGCTTGGGTTAGTTGTTTTGAGAGAAAGGAGCCCTGCTCCTATCAGTGCAGGCTCAGCATCTACCAGCCTGACTCCTTACACTGCTGCCACAAGGCTGGGCGAATCATTACTCCAAATTTCACAGCCTGAATACATCTATTTTCTTTCCAAGCCTTGGCCTGTTGCCATCCCAATACATTGGATTCTGTTCATTTCAGAGCGTGACCAATGTTCAGCCAAACACCTTGAAGTGTGACACATTATAAACAAAATCACCCACATTGAGGACTTCCCTTTTTACTGCACATGAATAAGAAGCCAAAACATTTGCTGATCCATCCTTTCCAGGAAAATCCCTACATGATTCTCGCAAACAGCAGCAACTGTACTAGATGCACTGAGTAACTTGCACTTGCTTTAAAATCAAGACAAGGTGGATGGCGCGCTTGCTTTCTGTATTGTATCTTTAGCAGCGATGGAGCTTGCCAATAGGCTAAAGACCTGCTTACAGGCATCCGCAAACCTGTCACCCTGCGGCTGCATCTGGCTGACAGTGGGAGGGTTATTACGAGTCCCCAGGCAGCGGCCTGAGAGTGCATCACCTGAGCCCAGCGCTCTCCCCAACAAGAAACCAGGGAATGACACTCTTTGAGACTCGTTTCTCTGATCATAATGCTGTGTCTGGCAATTAATGTCAAAGTTAATTAATATAGCTAATTCATACACATTAGGAGATAGATAAATATCCACTAGAAATGCAGCTGTTTTCACCATCCTCTTTTATTAATGTTACCAAACAAAGATCAGCTGCCAACGTCTTACAGTTGTTACTGATCTGGGATGATATATAAAATGTAAACTGGGGCTTAAAACTTCTATTCTTTTTCCTTTACCCCCCCCGCCCCTTGCCACTCAGTCCATCTTCACTTTGGCAAATGCTCTCTACCAATGCCAGCGTGCCCTGCCATTAACAACTCCTGCCTTCTGTAATATTAACCAGCTCAGACAGCATAATTTGCACAGTGCTTAAGAGGGTTTTGTTTGTTTGTTTTATTGACATGTAATAGAAATAGATGAATAAAATCTGGCGTTGACTGATCAGAAGCTTCTTACACAAAACACAGCACAAAATACAGTGCAGTCTGGATTGCCTCCAAATTGAATTACTGTGTTTCAGAACTGATGAGGCAAATCTAGCATTTGATGGAGATTTGTATTGCAGAGCTGTGGGCTGGTCCTTCCAGAAGTTTGGAAGAGTCAAGGGAGAAAGTCAAACACCTGAACCCATAGGAGATTGATGGGCAGAGGTTGTTTAGGAGGTTGGCCTTGTAAAAATGGCTGAGAACGTTTTGCAAGCAGGGATGAAAGCAGCAAATGGTAGGCAAAAGGAGGATGGCAAGTGGATGGAAAACAAAGACCTTTTTTTACCCCCCTTGGAAGATACTAAAAGAAAGGAAAAGCCGTCTCTGAAAATGATCTTTTTTTTTTTTCTCTATCTACATAGGAAACAAAAATCTAACACACTGAACAAAAACAACCGAAAGAAACCAATATACTATAACAGAATTCAGATGCCAGGTTTCAGGTGTTTCAGTGCAATACGTATTTTTATTTTTTCTTTTTTTCAAAGAAAACAGCCATATTCTATTTGTTTTGTCAACACTCCACATTTATTTTTAATAGTAAATAAAAGGCAGATACCTTGGCCATATCTTATTTGGCTGAAATACTTCCACGCTTCTATTGCAAGTCATATTTAGAAAAAAGATCTTCTTTTTCTTTCCCTTTACAAAGTGAGGAAAAATACTGTTGTCAGGACATGGAGGCTGTTGTGGAACCCTTCTGGAAAGCTGTTTTGACCGGGGGATTTCCAGGAGTCACACCAGCAGACAAGTAATGCACTAGTGAATCAGAATCCTACAGGATGTTTCACAACCAAATGCACTTAAAAATCTCTACAAAATGCTGATTTTTACATGCCTGAATTAATAGCCCTTGAAAAAGACATATTATATTGTTTTGTTAATGCAGTCATTCAAATACATTCATCCAGCTATAAAGAAGAGATCCAGTAGGCTCTAACTGGTTACATTTTCATAAAAACAGAAATATAGTGCCATGATGGCAAGGAGATAATTTTCTAATTGGATCAGGGACAGTGCAAACAATTTTTATCAGTTTTATCAATTTTTATCACAAAGCAGTCCCAACCTTTGAGGTTGGAAACACATGAGTTTTCTTTTCCTTCTCTCCCTGAAATGCACAGTTCAGAAGAAGACAAATAACATAGCTTATTTTAGTTTTCTTAATTCAGAGAAATATAATAATGAATTAATCCAATCCCTTGCTAGTTTGGAACCTGACTGTAGCTTTAGGGATATTTACATTTAGGAATAAGAATTGCACTATCTATTCAGGGGAACTTCTAGCTTAATATAACCCCTTGCAACTTATTGAAAGTCTCTGATGTTCACTGCATGTTTTCATTTCTGCTTCTGAAAAGTTGTTTTACAAATAAATGCATGCAACCAAAATCTGCTGTGTGCTACTCTAAATCTGGACAGAACAACTCCATAGAAAAAGAGAGGTAATTTAGAAGGAAAAAGCAAGGCAAATTTTACTTTACCTGTGTTTACATGACAGATGGTGAGCAGAATCCTGGGTAATCTGTTAGTCCTTGTGAGTGAAATCAATTAAGTTTAGGAAAGCTATTTATTGCCAGGGAGATTAAAAAGTAATTAGCAATTATAAAGAAATCTGCAAGGGTCCTAATTATAATGAAGCAATGAGTTTCGTTTCTGGACAGGAGGGAGGTCCTAAATACAAGGGAAGTTTGTATCTTATCTGTTGTTTATTAAGAAAATAGCAAGCCCTATCTTTTTGCTGTTAAGGTGATGATCTCTGGAAAGGCCTCCTGGATTTTTATCACGATGCTGACACAATAACAGCAGCCCTAATACCAGTTTATTAAAACCCAACTGCAGGATTAAGTACTTAGTTAAGAACATTTAGCAACAGATAGGAAAAGAATTGAAGATCTTGCTACTGTTGTATCTCATATTATTTCACAGTTAATCAAAACTTTTCCTGCAGTTGCTTTTTGTTTTATTTAGTCATTTATTTGTACCATTACGATCACCTTTTTTTCCTCTGCTTACAAGAGCTGGGCATAAAGTACTTCTGAGAACAATTTAATTGACACCACTAAGTTTCCATGAAGTGTGCATCTGGCTCCCAGACAATGATTCAAAACTAAGTTCCACCTATTTGAGCCACATAACATTTTGATAAGTTCTTGCCGTAAGCAAAGCTTTTTCTTGTTTAAAAAGTCCATTCTTTTTAGGCATGCAGATCTTTTTAATGAAAGCACTCACTCAAACTTACATGAAGAAAACTTGCTTGTGGAGAGCTTTCCTGATGGGGGATGGCTGGATGATAGACAAACGCCCAAGCGGCTGTTTTGGGGTGCAAGGTGAAGTGGAAGCTCTCCAAAGATGCTTTGAAGCAGTTCCCAGTGCAAAGCAATTTACCACGTGATCACCAGCGATTTTTGACTGCTTGAAAGCACGTATGAAACCCTGGCATAAAGGTGGGCCTGGAACACTTCCATCAACCATACACACCTAAACCAGGGAAACACCTAAGATGAAGGAAAAGGCAGCAGCAACAAAACCCTAGAGTTTATGGGACGTGCACATGTGTGGTTTGTTGAAGAGGCTTAGGCATGCCATGAGGGGAGGTCTTCTGAGTCATTTGCTGTCTAGAATGCCCGAGTTTCTTCCCTGCTGTGCCAGTGTTGTTATTCCTGACTCTGATAGACACATGCTGAAATGGAGATTTAAGCTTCCACTGTTTCGGTGTGATGTGCTGACCCTTCAGGAAGACAGCTCCTGCCAGTAGTCGTTGCTCAAAGAGTAGTAGGAATTCTTTATGGCTGAGGGCTTCTTTGAACCAGATTTCTTTGTTGACATGTTGTAAGAAATGCTTTTCTCCATGTAAACTACTCACAGATGGCTGTGCTGAACAACATATCCCTATTTTTTACTTTCAGTTACCAGTGATCATCCTCAGAAATGTGTTTTATTAAGACATGGGTGAGGTATGTATATATCCTCAACACCTCTGGTTTTGAATAGTCTCTTCAGCACATGTATAAGAAAAACATCCATATTTTGAAGCCTGATATGTAATATTTAGAGGACTGAACTAAAATAATTGTGACAAGCATTGAAAATTTTATATTCTAGCTTACTCTTTTCAATGGTATACTCCATGCTTTTCAGCAGAATACTGAAACAGCTGCAGTCTTACCCAAAGAACAGTACCCTGAAAGTCTTGTGAATTCTTCTGTAAGGCTTAAGGTTTTTTCTTCCCTCTCTGAGAACTTTTAAAGCTTTGGTAATTTTTTTTTGTTTAAGATTTTGTATTTTTAATATATTGCTTCTTTTCCATCTTTAAGATATTATTTGCTTAATTAAATGCTTAGAAACTTCTGGTATGTCCATGCAACCTGCACAGGAACAACTTTCCCCTATTAACAGCTACCTTTTTGAGAGCCCACCTTGATTAATATGCATCAAAACCAAATCTGTGAACGCTTTCCTCAAGCCATTCAATATGTAAGCATGTCCTATGTACAAATGACTCTGGCATTCATATCTGATCCTCTTTTTGTTCTTCTGTCCTTCCTTTTCTCTTCTTTACAAATTCTGGGGTGCTATAAGATGATTGAGAGAGACAGAAAAGGATAGAAAGACCCCATATATGAAGTTTAAGGTTTTTGAAGTTTGTAGGCTTAATGTTAGACTTTCAGGACCACATATAGAGATTTAAGTAAATGTTGCTCGGTCTTAGAGCTGCTAGGTATTTATAGCTTCTGTGATTGTCAGTGAAGCAGGTGAATGTTCAAGATGCCTGAAAAGCAGACTACTTTAATTAAATATTTTAACCATGGATTTGGGGACCCAATGTTAAGCATAAGCATAAAAACAAAAGGCGGTAGTAAGATAACACTCCACTGCCCGCTCTTATCTGAGCTCCCCATCAAAATTAGTCCCGTGAATGCAAAACGAGAAGCACTACTTTTAAAACATTCTAAAATGGCTGATGTTGTGGTCCTGAATGAATGGAAGTCCAGTATTTTCCATATTCTTCCCAGTATTTTTACTGTTACTTTTATCGAATCTTTGTGAGGTCTTTCCTTCTTTCATATTACCTTATCCTTCTTAGCACATGAATAATTTCATGACTTTGTAAAGACCTAGAGATGAATTAAATTTGAGATGAAAGGAAAAGAGATTAATAGTGAAACGGAAAAAGCTTTCTCCTTTAAAAAAGTGACTCTACTACTACAAATTCACTGCCAGTGCTTCTCTGAGAAGTATTTATGATCACAGATGTTTATAGACCAAGGCATTTTTGTAAAAAAAATTATGTGTTTAAGGGATAGTTTTATGCATGTAAGGAACATATCCTTAACAACTCATTTCCACGTTTTATTTTTAGAACAGTGCCACAATATTTTAGTATAATTTATTAAAAACTTAATAGGCTGTTAGCTCTCAAGTTGTAAATGAAGCATGTAGGAGGAGAGGGATTACTACTGTACAGATCCTGCAACAGGGAATAATTATAGTCCTTCTAGAGTAAGAAGGGGGTGGAAAAATACTGCGTAATAAGTTCTATATACTTTTTCCTTCCAGTGACAGACTGATTCAGTTTTAAAAACTGCATATTTATAAGCTCCTGCTGGATGTTTGTTACCCACCATGCCAGTGGTCTACAGAGAGAAGGGATGGTTACAGTCGTAGAGGGCTCATCTGTGGCTCCTCCTGGTTGTAGCTCTGAGAATTGGCAATAGAATCACTCCTACGTTGTCCAAGAGAGTGGCTCTCTGGGGCACACTTTCAAAAGGACACTGAAAAATTTGGAATTAATTTACTGGCTCTGGTTCTGTAAATTTGGGTGTTTGTTTACATTGTCCCTATTATTCCTAGCTGAAATTGGGAACTTTTTTTGTCTGTGTGCTGTATTTAAAAACTGTGTCTGTCCCAGGGAGTTCAAAGTCAAGTTAGCCAATAATAGGAGAGAAAAAGAAGAGCTTGAGAAATTACCTGGCTTGTCAGAAAAATATGGTAACTTGGTGGCAGGCTCAGGAAGAGAAACTCAGCTTCCCCTGGCTCCTATATGAATGTCTTATTCACACTGGATCAGTGTTGCTTGTGCACCTCATCCAGACCCTTTGAAGCTGATGGAGATCTATCAGGCTTCAGTGCTCATGAGTACTAAGGAGTACTTCGTGGACAAAGGCATTTTTCTCTAGAATTCATGTATACACCCTCCTTCATCCCGCTTTACAAACTTCTATCCATTTCACAAAGACAAATTTCACTTTGTATATAAAACAGTTCAATTTGGATTCTCTATGCACTGAAAATTGCCATTTATTTTGGTTTGGAACACCCTTTTTTTTTTTTTTTCATTAGTTACAAGAATGAATAATGTCTTGTGCTTTTATAAATCCCATGAGGATTTTGAAAATTTCTTATAACTATAGTTATAACATCAAAATTAATTTTGTTCCAGTGAGGAAGAATTTCCAATCCTTCTCATTTGCTCTTTATAATTACTTATGAATTATAGTGCCTCAAAGGAGCCAAGCTTGCTGGCTTTTGAGCAGAGACAACCCATAACCTCTCTTTAAATTGTACATCTCTGAAGAGGCTGAACTTTAGTCTTCTTCAGAAAACATCTTTTAACCTGTGAATAACTAATGCTGGCTAGTTAAAAACAAACTACTAAACTGCCTTAAAGTAGTTAACCTCAGGTATGTTAAACATAGTCAGACAAGTGATTTCTCTCAAATATGGTTTTCATATGTGGTCTATGTGAACCCTAGGATAATGTTTTCTCAGCAGCTGAGATTTCCTCCTGAATTGCATAAAGCAACTGTAGAAGAAAAAGCTTTTGCAGAACAAAATTATTTTTAAAGGCTATCAATCAAAGTTGATGGACATTCTTCCAAACAAATCCCCTCTGTGTGGAGCATAGGGGTGCTTTTTAACTTCAAACTCTTACCTTATTCCATATGGGGCAGCAGGAAGGTTAGGCAAACTGATGCTCCTTTTCTCTTTGAATCTGGACCAAGGTTTAATTTCAAGCAAAAAGAAACCTCTTCTTCTTGAGCTAAGAAGAGTTAATGCATTTCCAACACTTCCTCTGCATCAAGTCTACTCTGTCAGAAAAGGCTATGAAGCCCTCTGTTATCCAGCCCCAGCAATGTTCCTGCTACTACCAACTTCATTGCTAGCAAAAGTACAGTAATAAAACCTGGAAAAAGGAACTTCTAAAAGGGTTTGTAGCAAGCAAAGCTTCCTCACGGAGGACATGCTTGATCCCACTGATTGCTAGAAAGCACTGCCTATGGCAAAGATGAACTGGGCATTTACAGCCAGGACATTCACGGTCCTTAGCTGGGCACTTAATGTAGATGGAAAGATTTACTTCACATGTGCAGGGCCATTGTTGCCAAACACTGGAGCACTAGTTCTTTCTCCTCCTCTATAGCTCTAAAGGCTATTGACTATGTTACGGAGTCTACAAGCTGGCGATCAGTTGACTTGGTTTGGGCGTTATAAACTGGAGTATCCACAAACCGGCAGACATAGTTGAGGATGCTGATCTGAGAAATTGCCCTTATATCCGTTTGCTCATCCTATAGGAGACTGGGAATCTTACACTTCCTAGTCAGTAATGAGTTACTCCATTATTACAGCTCAATTAGCACATTTAGCCTAATTATTTCATATTTGTACTATGATTTGAAAACATAACTGACTACAGATGTTGTTAATTGTTCGTGTGTGACATGGACTCAGCCATTCATTTTGTAACTAGTATGTCGCAACTCAAAGAAAATACTGAGCAAAAGGAGAAAAGAGAAGGGAAAGATGTAAAAACAAGGCAGTGGTTGATGCTCTTGTACTGACAAAGGAAAATCTCATCAAATAATCCGTAGTTTCAATGTTGGTAATATTTTACCACCAGCAACTTTTCTTTAATCAGAAGGAAGACTGCAAAGATTGCAAAGCCTCTGGAATGAAACGCTGAGCGACCGGGCAGCTGGATCCAACTCATTGCTATGACCTACCATGTGTGTCTGAAGCTGTGTGTACCGCTTTCCAATCTTACATGCTGGATTCCTGACATGCTCAACATTTAGTTGATAATAGAAGTATATAGAAAAGTATAATAGAAATAGTATAATAGAAAATACAATAATAGAAATAGAGAAATAATAGAATTAGTATAATAGAAAATAAAAAGTAAGATAGCCTACGCTGGCAGAAGGTAGATGTAGCAGGTTTGTGTTGACTGTTAATAATTGTATAGCAATAGAAAACCCAGGGCAAAAAGGTAAGTAAAAAAGGTAGGATTTTTCCCTCTACCAGTGAATGTAGAAAAATACAAACCAATAACGATTATGGTTAATGAGGGAAGAGGAATGAAGGCTTAAATTTTTCAGCAAGCAGTAGTGCGTAGGGTAAGGCATTAAACTGGAAAGGCTCTGGGTAGGGAGCTGGCACTGTTCCTGGATCTGCACTTCCAACGCGCAGTTTCTCTTGGAGTAGCCACCCCAATGTCCCTGGAGTCGTTCCCTGGCCTACAGGATAAATCCTAATTCAGTGGTGACAAATTTCCTCTGTGGGTCTCTTCCAGCCGGGTTCAAAATTGTGAGAGTTGCCCTGAAAGCACAACCAGCCCTGGTGTACGAGCAGTAAAACCCTGCCAGAATTTCAAACGACCCCCTGCTTGTAGCAAAAGGGACTGCGTGGGGCAAACGGCTGTAGCAGCCACCTGTAATTTCATTTTAACGCCCGTCACCTGCTTTTGCTGTGCATTTAACCTTTCCAGCCTGGCCCCCTAAGTACCAGACTGCCCCTTTCGCCGCGATTATGGCTAATCCAATACAGCCCTTGTAAAACCCTGCCCCTAATCCCCCTCGCAGCCGCTCCCCGCTGCCGCAACACCGCTTCCCCGTTCACGTTCGCTGCCCGCGCCTCGCCTCGCCCCGCCGCTGCTCCGCGCCCCCGCGGCGGGGCCGCCGCCGCCTCCCCCGCTGCCGCAGCCGGGGCCCCTTCCCGGGGAGGCCGGGCCGGCGGGAGCCCCGCCCGCCCCGCCGGGGGGAGCATCAACGTGTGGCGGAGCCCGCCCGCCCGCCAGCAGCGCCGCCGGCTCCGCAGCGCGGGGGGAGCCGCCGCCGGCGCCGCGGCGGAGGTAAGAAGCGGCGGCAGCAGCGGGAGCCGCCGGCTCCTTCTTCCCGGGGCTCAGCCGCCGGCCCGGGCGGGTGCTGCGGGGTTGGGTTCGGCAGCGCAAGACCTGGAGTGAGGGATCGGGGGGGGCCGGGCGGGGGGAAGGATGGGGCTCCGCTTCTGAGGTGCGTTTGCTTATCGGTTTTCTTCTTAGTCTTCTTATTTTATGAAATGCGATCTGACGCGGCGGCTGCCTAGTGCTTTGGGCTGATAGTTTAAAAGGCATTGCGTGGTAACTGGCCTCCTGCATCTTAGTGGGCTCGGTTGTATGTGAATAAGCAGTTTCAGGGGTAAGCACGTAGTGAAAATCAGATATGGATTATTTCCACTCTCTTTGAATGGGTGGGAGCTGCAAGGGAAGGTGACAATACCTGTTATTGCCTGAAAAGCATCATATCTCTTGTAGAAGGCAGGATTTGTTATTTTTTTTTAAGCAGGAACTACAAGATGCTTGTCATGACCAGTGAACACGTATTTGGTGAGCTGCATATTGGTAATACACAGCTGAAGGCACGAGACTGCTCCATACCGTAATGAACTGGGAGCCTGTGGCTTGCATATTGTATTTAAAGTAGAACACTGTATGAAAGACGGAATCCTTTTTTTTTTAAACAGGTCTTGAAGCATAGCCAATTGAAAAAGCCTGTTGTAGTACTGTGATAGGCAGTACCTTTTATCTAGGCAGTTTACGAGAGATAGCTTTCATATATTTCTCTCAAATAGTAGGAGGGGCCAGATGACTGTATCAGGAAAATATTTTAAAGCATAGATTGAATAGATGGGTTACAACAGAGGTAAAACAGCTATGGATAAGTAAGTGAGGATTGAACTGACTTCTACAGGAAAAATTGGGAAGGAAACCGAACTATGCTATGAATAAATGGCTGTGCTTGTGAAGCAGAACTACAAAATATATAATTTAACAGAGAAAATCCACCTCTCTCAACTGCAGAAAGCAGTCAGGCATTTAAGGTCTATGGAGAGAGTCCTTTATATGGAGAGGCTTCTGTGGAAAAAGCCGCTAATTAAAGCAAGTAAGATCAGTCCCTCTTTATCCTATTGACAATTTAATGTTTAAAAATGACCCTTTGACTGCCTCGGGAGGTAAATCAGCAATGGGAATGTGCTTCTGATGAATAAGGCTGTCATTTTACAGTGGGCTTTTGCGGGGTGGGGGGAGCGCAAAATAGTAGATTAAGGAATGCAATTCAAAAGCAAATTTTTAAAAAGCTATAATTTTCTCCTAATGCTTTGCAGCAGTACCTCTGGAAAGCAGATGCAACTGTTCAAATCTGTATGAAGTTCTGACTCTTACATTTGCAGTGTGATCTTAACCAGAGAAACTGCAGGAACAGATAACAGTATAGTAACAGTGACACTACCTGTATCTGAAAATATTCTAGTGACTTTACTTAAAAACGATATTAATGAGACCTAAATCTACACATGCAAGCAATTGGCTATTGCCTACTATGCTGTTGTCCCAGAGTGACCTATTCTCCTCTGGTTTATGTAGCAGACTTACTGTAGGTCCTAATCTTAAAGTACTCTTTGTTGCGGATGCAGTGTAATAACTATGGTAAATTTCTTACCAGCTATTCTGATTGTGGTGGACTGCGCTAATCAACTGTGTGAACACCACCTATTCCTTTAAAAAATATTTGTTACTTCTGAGGATTTGAAAACTGCAGTAATACCTTTAATCCTATTAGGACTGATGGAATTTACTCTACCCTTGTAAACTGATGTTCTCTAGATTGATGCCAGATATGGAATAGTTTGAACTGTAGTCTTTCCGCTGGAAAGATTAAAGAAAGAGGGAAGGCAATTACAAGTGTTATAGTGGTAGAGATGCAATTATGTGATTGTATACTGCGATCTGCAGTTACAATAGCATAATGCAGAATAAAATAAAACTCAAGCTTATTATTGACAAAGCCTTTTATTTCTCCTAATAATAAAACTGATGTGCCAATATAATGCTAAAATAGCTGCAATAATGTGCATATATTAAAGACATTTTCTGTATTGACACCGCCTTAGAAAGTTTGAAAACACTGGGCAACCTTTCTTCTCCTAGCAACAGGAGGCAATATTCCTAACTGCTTGTGCTGTAGTGTCTGCTCTGGTGCTGCCTTCCCTTGGAGGTCTTGCCAGGGCTGAGTTTTGCCTTACAGATAAGCTGAGTCAGCACAGATTGCATTTCTTCACAGCCTGCAGCTGCCCATAGCAAGAGTTTAGCTAAGCTGAATCCCTCAGTGGGCATGCAACAGACCTCAGTTGCATCAGGAAAACCCAACCAACTCATGCTCCAGTCTGGCTCATTGCAGGTAAACAAATGCTTCTCTGAGGAGTATAGCTAGAGCAGAGGTTTTGGCCACGCTGTAAATTGGATTACTCAATTGCCAGGTAAACAGAGGCAATTAATGTACACAAATTCTAGTGTATGTACTTGCAAATGATTTATTCTGGTCAGAGTTAATGGATCTGTGTAAAAACTTCCACTGAATTGTTTCATGACATTCTTGTTTATGGAATATATGAACTGGTATGCTTGGCTGTATTTACTAAACAACTAAATTAATTAATAACCAGCAAATTTATGAACAGATACTAAGCTTTTGCGTCCAAAGCTCAGCTGTGTGGTAGAGCACAACTAAAGACAATGTGGTGTCTGCAACAGATCTCCTTTGATTGACAGGGTGCGAATTTATGACCGTGATACTGAAGATGGTTAGCTTAAAATCAGTAGAAGTTAAAGTGAACCAGAAATCTTGTCATTCCCTGAATTATTCCAAGGAAACCATTAGACAACACAGTTACTGTGAGGTAACTGCAAGTAACTCAGCTGGATGCTTGTGCTGGCCATAGTAAATATACAAAATAGGATAAATGAAAATTGCTGTTAAGTTTCTAACTTAACACCCACAAAAAGAAAGCTTCATAGTTGACTCTCTTGTCTGACCGAAGACTGAGTTATTCTTCAAAAGAAACAGGAGTGAGACCAGATTGCCATTTTGGACCTACTTTGTAGCCTGTTGTAAATAAAGCTTTTCAAACTTGTGTTTGAGGTACTAGAACTCAGAGGTTAGAGGTGTTACCTATAGATGATTAATGATAGGAATATGGTAACTGTTGCAATAAGGAGTGATGGGTATGGGAAAGAATGACCCATCTCTTGCTCCTGGCTAACTGAAGAACTGGATTATGCAGAACACTTAGCCACCTCTTTGGGTAAGAACATGACACATCTCTGCATGATACTGGGTAGTCCTTGCCACGATGACAATATATGTAATCTGTAGTTAAAGCACTCATTGCGACCTTTGGTTTGCTGATAGCATTCCCTGAAAGAAGTGTATGAGCTGGCATACTTACCAGTTTTCCTTTGCAAAGCTCTCTTGAGTACTGGGTAAGGGTCCAACTTGTTCTTTATTATGGGGATGAATTCTCTATGCTCTCTCATCATTCCTTCTGCATCAGAAAGCAGGTTTTATCCAGTGTGCTGTGATGCTGAGGAAAAGATTTGCTACTAAAATTGCTTTGGCAGTCTCCGTTTGGGAGCATGATATAAAGGGCAAGACATAATGCATTAAATGCTGCAAGGAGAACTACTGATCTTACTACAAGCAGTAGTGACCACTGGAACTTTTTCTTCCAAGAAAAGCACAAGAGGAGTTGTATGATTCTTAGAGTAAGGAGCATCTCTAACATCTAGTTTAATTTTCAAAGTCATTGTTTCATCAGTCCATTCCATCCATAAAGTGTGGAGACCTCAAATGAAATTCTTGTCCCACTGTTCAGGATCAGGTTTTTAACTTAGCCATGTCAGTAACATACTTGTTTAAAAAAAGAATAGGGAACAGGGCTCTGATTACAGGCTCACAGAATGGCTGAGGTTGCAGGGACCTCTGAGGTTGTCTGGTCCAGCCCTCTGCTCAAAGTATCTAGAGCAGGCTGCATGGGGCTGTGTCCAGCTGGGTTTTGAGTATCTCCAGTCTCTGGGGATGGAGACTTCACAGCCTCTCTGGGTGACCTGTACCTGTGTTGGACCACCCCCACAGTGGGAGTTTCTTACGTTCAAATGGAATTGCTTGTGTTTTGGTTTGTGCCTGTTTCCCCTTTTTCTTTCCCTGGGTGCCCCTGAGAAGAGTCTGGCTGCATCTTCTTTACTCTCCCTTCTTTGTGACAAGGGCATGCTTATGGTCAACTTGTTGTCCACCAGGGCTCCCAGGTCTTTCTCTGCAAAGCTGTTTTCCCAGCCAGTTGGCCTCCAACCTGTACTGGTACAAAAGGAGAGGGAGGACTAAAGAAGGGAGGCAGAAGAGAAAATGACAAAGCGAAAAGGGTATGAGAAGGGGTCAGGGGGTGGGAATTTGCAGAGCAATGCACCAACTGAAGCCACTATGCTGGTTGTAGCGGGCTGGTTTACCTCAGCTTCATTATAATGCTATTGGGGAAAGACCACAGTCTTGAATGTCAATCCACAAGTGCTCCAATGCTTGGTAATTTAAGCAGGATTTACTGCATCCTGCAACTATAAACAATAACATTAGTGTGAATCAAAAACGATATGTGAGTTTTGTTCTGAGGTTGCTATATGCACAGCCAAGACACTTTCTTTTTCAACGGTCTTTGCAATGGCGTAGTTTTGGCCGTTTTGGTATGATTTAATAACAAGTTTGGCTGGGCAGCTCACGTTGCTTTACTAAGCTCTGTCTACTAAGGCAGACTTCCTTCCTGGAAGGGTCTTTAGGTAAAGCATCATGATGCCTCAAAGGAGCAAATGTAGTTTGCTAGTACACTAGTACAATATATTAGTTGTGGAATACATGGGGGAATTGGTGGTGAAAGAAGCCTTCTGTGGTCACTTAAAGGATCACTGGCATTCAGATTGTAATCCAGCGGTAGTCCTCTAGAATAGATGATGCAGGACTACGTTTAGGAGTCCTTTATGATGGTCCTAAAATGGAGACTGTACAATAAGATTGATTGTGGGGTTTCATAATACATGCATGCATGTACATTTGAGCATATAACTCTTTCATGTTTGGAAATAACACAGGTGTGTTGGGAGGTTTTCATATCTGAGAAATAGTCACAGCTTCGTCCTTATCGTTGGTCCAGCTCCACATCCACTGTAAACAGGTCAATCAAAATCAATGGAGCAGTACCTGTCTGCCTTTTGTGTACCTTGCCTGTTATGTTTTTTCTTCCAGAAGATTGAAAGTTACCTAAGACATAAAATAGAGGGATTTTGCTTGATCAGTGATGTTCCTATTCAAAGACTTCAGAGGTGTGATCCATGCCAAGCTGTTAAAGCAATGGCTGATAGCATGTTTTGCAACTTCGGATTAGAGAGGTGCAGGTAGAGTACTATCTGTACGTGAGCACACACAGAAAAACTAAGATTGGCTTTTCACATGGTAAGATTTTAAGAGGTAGAGCTAACATCTGTAAGTGGAGCTGAAAGCAATGCAATCACTTTTACATATTGCTAATGCTCCTTTGCTCAGCTTTGTTTTTCTTATACCTATGTAGATTAACAGTGTAACTGAAATCGGGACGGTAGCTAATCAAGATGTATGTTATCTCTCAAACAGCTCCCTTTGCTTTAGTTTCTCAGTAAATAGTTAAAGGCATATCATGTAACCAGACACTTGAAGACACTCTAGGAGTTTTGTTAGTTAACCTGCACTTTCTGTACTTCATGTAATATCTATCATTATCTAGGAAAACACTGTAAAATAACAGTATTATATACAAAGGACTAGAAATAGTATACATCCAAGGTTTGAATACAGAATAATATTGTAGCGTTCTATTTATAATGGTAGATACAAGGGGATCTCCTGTTCATTTCTGTTTCTATCAGCATTTGAACATAACCTGTGCATCATGAGGGTAATTAATCTTGGTGAGCAACCAAGAAAAAAGAGTTTTATATGTCTTTTCACTCTATTTTCCTTGCTGCTGTTGGCTCATCCCTCTTTGTTCTGCAATGCAGGCTACCTCATATCTATCCCTGCAATCACATAATTGACATGATTGCATACACAGAGTCCTTATTCTACAGGAATTTGGCATGTGACAACCAATTTTTCCGTTGAACTGTAATCAGTTCTTCAGTAGTGTTGTGGGAGCGGTACGCCATCAGAGTTCTCTTTACCTGCATCCAGGCATGTGCCAAAGCCTATGTCCCAAATGTCTCTCTTCTTAACCTGCTGCCTCTTCATGCCAAGTCCAGCAGCCACTCAACTCTGTCTGGACTCTGCTTTCTTCAGGTCTCCTTGGTGCTACAGGGGCAAGGAGATTGATCCCCTTCTCACTGAGATGGTTGGCTGTGTAATGCCAAGGAGACTTGGTGGCTACCTGTCCTGACCTACAGGCTCTGGTCTATCCAACAGGTCTCAGATGGCTGGAGGGTTTAATATTTTAATACCGATTTGCTTATTTGAAGATATTTGACTTTATGTTGGATTTTGATTTAGAAGAGTGGGGCAGGCGTTGATCTTTTCTCCCTGATGACCAATGATAGAATCTGAGGGAAGAGCAGGAAGATATGCCAGGGGAGGTTTAGGTTGGACATTAGGAAAAGGTTCTTCACCCAGAGGGTGGTAGAGCACTGGAACAGGCTCCCCCCGGGAGGTAGTCATGGCACCAAGCCTGACAATATTCAAGAAGCATTTGGACAACGCCCTCATACATATGATGTGAATTTTGGGGTTGTCCTATGCAGGGACAAGAGTTGGACTCGATGATCCTTGTGGGTCCCTTCCAACTCGGGACGTTCTATGATTCTATGAGTGATACAGCATTATGCTGGAATCACAACACAAGCATGATACAAGTGTAAGATACAGCAGGATCACAATACAAACTGATTCCCTGTGCCAGTCTCTACATACTCCACTGTCACAAAGAGGGAGGTTTTGTCCTAGTTAGAGAGGTCCCAAACCATGGACTGACTAAAAATACAGTCTGGAAATGTTCAGATAACCTGCATAGTGAGGGATTCTTAGTATTTTTTTCCTAGCGATTTGCATTCTGCTACTTAATTTGTATGAGTGAATGTTGGGGTTTTTTTCCATGTTAAGTCCCGGCTCTCATTTTAGCCAGTGCTGCTGAAGGACAAATCTTGTACTTCACTGAAATCAAGTTCTGAAAGTTGTCAGGGGGAAAAGGAGGATCTACATGAGGTTGGGAGTTATCTGGAGATTCAGAGTCAAGGACTCCAGGGTAATTGTGCATGACCTTTCAGATCTGAGATCTGTCTGCATTGAGGAGGAGGCACAGCTAGCTCGACACATCTCCAGGATCAAGGCCTTTTCTGGCTCCATCAGGAGTTTCAGGTTTAAATGGCAATTAAATCAGATGTACCTTGCGCCATCAGTGTGTGACATGCCAGCTCTGCCGTGCAGGGACAGGGTGGCTTTGTGTGCCACCCTTTGTGGTGGGAATTTACACCAGGATGTAAGGCTACAAGTGGTTAATATAGTATAAAGTGTCATTGCTGATGATTTTTAGGCATTCTGACTGAAGTGAGATAAATTTTATTTTTCCATAGTAAAACAAGGGAGGGAGAGAACAGCCTAGATGTGTATACTACAAACCATATATACGTGAAGCTATACTTGCAAACAGTTTCTGTAGAGAGCAGGGGTAGCTTTTAAGTAGCAGCAGCCAAAATGTGGAGAGCAGCAGGTGTTGTGCATCCCATTTTCTGTGCCATGGTGCTGGAGCCAGGGGTGTCTGGAGAAATCTCGTAATGAAACAGGCAAATGCTTTGAGAAGTTGAACATGGCTCAGCAAAGCAGATTTGAACAAACGTGTACTGCCTGTTTGCCAGTAAACAGATAATTGCACTCTGATTGAACTTTCATGAAACTAAAATATGTTTTTGTAAAATCCACCATGAAAATGTGTTCTACTTGTAGATCCTGCATACAGGGGATCAAGATGTTGGGGGTGGGGAGGGGTTGGATACAGGTAGTGCTCTATATACTGTAGAGGGTGCAGTGGGGAATCAAGCATATGTAAGTGACTCCCTCATAGCTTTTGCTGATGAAAACTGCCGCACCTAAGCAGAGAACCTGTTGCTTGGTTTTCAGAGGTCCTTTTGGTTTGGATGCCCAAATTTAAATACCTGGAAGGCACTGCACCTACAGATACATTTGAAGAATCTCACTGTGATTCCCTGAGAAGTTCTACTAAAAAAATCCCTCTGACTGAATTTTCATGCTGTCCTGCTAATTTACTCTGCTCCAGAAAAATTTTGAACAGTGTTCAAAGTCACTTTTTTGGAAGGCATTTTTTCTTTTTTGTTACCTTAATTGCTGAACATAAATGTTGTCCACTCTGTCAACCTCCAGTTTCTCAAATTAGTAGCATTCCTATTCCTGAACTAATATTTGAATGTAATTTGTCCCTTTCTACAAGAATCAACCTCTAACAGATAAATTGACAAAGAAATTGACAATTTGGAGATGCAAGTTATGCCTTTTTTTTTTTTTTTTTGTACAATAAAGTTTGAATTTCATAAGGTAGAAGCATGTTCTCAAATATATGATATACACGTATGGAATGTGATGTTCTGGAAAGTCTGCAAAGAAATCCTAAAGAGTCCTCTACTTATATTCCCCAAAATCAATAACCTACAGAAACATTGTGGTCTGTAATCCATTACACTGAAAGCTCTGGAGAGCAATAGGAGCCACATGGCACAGAGCCATATATATTTAAATTGAATGACTTGTAGAATGAGATGAGTAAACATCTTGGAACAACACACCCACTTCTGTAAATTTACAGGTTGCACCAGCTGGACGATTAAAAATAAGAAATAAGAAGCTGAAAGAGTTGCTATTACCAGGAAGATCTGAACCAATGGACTGTATGGATATAGATATGTTTGAAGGCGTCTGCTCTTCCCATTACAAGGTAAGACGCAAAAGGATTTTTCTGCTGGTTTGTTTCTCTTCAGTGCAGTGCAGATGTCTTTTTGTGGTACTGCCCAAGGTGGCAATGGAGGCATTCTCCAAAGCTTGTTCTGTCTAGTGGCTCACTGCTAATAACTGTGACCTACAATTAATGTGTAACTGGACTATAGTCAGACCCGAAAAGGCCTCAACTTTCAAAAGTCAATGACAAATGTGGATCCTGAGGGCCTGTAAAATTCAAAGTTTTATTATGTAAAGTATCTGTTCAGATAACTCTACAGGTTGTCTATTTTTAGCATGTGCTAATAGAAGACCTTCCCACTCACCTAAGGCATTTTTTTATGTGCTTATTAATTGCTGTAGATTGAAGTAGACTTGAAACTGTACTTCTTAGTGCAGGATCTTAATCAGGAGAAAATGTCTCTAAACTGGATGCCAAAAAATGTCTCTAACTGGAGATGCAGGTGGTGCCATTTTCTTTGCACAGTCTTGGTGTTCTTTCACTTTCAGGATTGTTCTATGGTTTGTTTATAAAAACTGCTGCATTTCTCTTTTTTTCTATCTATTCCAATAAAAATGAATCACATATTGCTCTAAGCTGAGGGTGGTGGAGAGCTTGATACATTTTCTTGGCATCCTTTGCCTGATGCCTGGGTATACTGTCACTTATTCTGAATGCTTTCTTTACTGAGTTGTTTTCAGGGAAGGTACATAACACAGATTTTGAAAAACTTACTTGGAACTGGTAGAAACACTTGAGAAAGTTGTGAAACAAACTAATTTTAAAGTAAAATTTCTCACTTCTGTGATGATGTAGTTCTGCATGGCTGGGGGATGCCTATGTGGGACTTCTTCATATTCTAACAATCCTGATCAGCACAAGATTACTACAGAGTAAATGCAAAAGCACAACGCCAGCTCTGTGTTACTCAGGAGCTCAAATCAGGCAGCTGTGCAGTTGCAAAAAGAGGCAGTTACTACTGATCTTAGCTGGTGTCTGCTTTAACCCAGAGAGGACTTACAGCTGAAGTCAGTGTGATACTCCGTTTCTCCATTTTCACCGGCCAGTGTTAAATGATAAAGGAACCATCTGTGCTGGGGCAATGCACTGCCATTGCTTCTATTCTGTACAGAAACACTGGCCACCGGTGTCCAGTGTTATCAGTCTGCCATTTTCACAAGCATGAGATCCACAAAAGAAGAATGAGAGAAGTGTAAGAACTGCATTGAACAGATCCTTTTCCTAAGGTGGGGAATGTAACAGACTGTGGCACTGCATCCTATAGAAACAGGAGCTGCTCCCTTGTATGCTGAAATAACAGGAATGAATGTGTGAAGTATTTAGAAAATGCAAAGATAAGCAATAGCAAATACAACTTACAAGGAAAAACACATTCAAACTCTTGAGTACTTGGGACATTCCAGTAATTTTCCACAATTGTTGTTACAGAGGAATGTACATAGACCATAAAAACCTGTAAGACCTGGTCTAGATAGCAGACACTTCTCTAGAGAGTTTTATTTCCCCTCCCAGATGCTTGTGTGACCCCTGGTGTCCACACACAAGTGCTCCAGTGGAATCTATATTGCCACCAGTTATTGCCAGTTTCCACAATTATAAATGCTGGCCTGTGCTTTCATGTTTGAACATCTTTACAGTTGCATTTTATGAAATCCCCAGCTTTAGTGCAAATTCCTAATATAATGGGGGGGAGGGGAATGACAGCTTTGGTTCCGCATATGTGAAATGAGAATGACATTTTGTGTTGCCACCTTGCCTGCTTTAATCATGTCCTTCTCTGAATCGGAGCTTCTGAGTTTGTGCTTCTTGGCATGGGAGGGAGCCCGGCCTTGGACAGGGCCTCTGGCCGTTGCGTGGCAAGTAATCCTTCCAAATGGGATTTGCGTTCTCGCAGCAGCCGTTCTGGGGAGAGAGAATGAATACATGGAGGCAAATTCTGCTTACACAGACATAGCTCAAGTCCAGCCATTCAGAACACGAGTCAATGACAGACAGAGTTGCACATAAATTGAGTTCTTTCTGAAAAGAACTGGTACTAGTGGCTAAGAAAAATGTACAAGGTCAGAGCGTCTGCAGCGTCTTAGTTAACTGGATTTATAGGCACTTATTCACAGCAAAAATGTTGTTAGAGCCCCAGAGTTGCTTTGTTAGTTTTCATTTGCCAAAGGCTGTCATCCTGCAGAGCTGTCATGTGGAAATGTGAGCTTGCAACCCAGCTACTTTTGTGTACGGCCTTGGTCTGCACTTAAAACTTCATTGCTCTTTCAGTGCTGCGTACTCTCTGCATTAAAGCACCTGAGATGGTCTACTATAGTGACTCTTCTATTTGGGATGATAGCCTGTGAGTGTCGGATAGAACAAATAACTGGAGGTAATAGTGGCTTAAATCAAAGCCAGACCTTGAATCCCTGAACTTTTATATTGCCATTTATTTGTGGGCATTATTCTTGATAGTCTTCTAGGTGTGTTTATCCTTTTTTGGCTGAGAAATTATTGAAACATAAAACAAAGCTTAGCAAGTGAAGGAACAGACTATCTTTTGGTTCATACCCAACACAGGTATTCCTATATTAACAGAAGCTATGTGAATTTTGGTTAATTTTTTTCAGCAATCTAACTTTTATATGAAAGCCTGAAGAAGAAGCACCTGAAAACTTCTGGGAAGTCATGTACTGGAAAAGTTCAAAACTCAATAAAAATTTCCTTCAACTCATCAAAATGTTTTGTAGGTCTTGGTTTTTTTTTTTTTCTCTGCAGAACATAAAGATGTGTTCATTCTCTATATTGAAGCACTGGTAACTTATAATTGAAACATTTTCAGACTTCAGGATAGCTGAATCAAAACCAGTTCGTTTTGCTAGGAGTTTACAGTTCAGTGAAAGATTTCCTTACAGTTAAATAAAATAAATTGATTTTGCTTATGACTTAGTCCTGTCTCTCTCCTTTCTGGTGCACTAAATTTGATGTTCCTATTATTCACTTTTACTAGTAGTGCTGAGGGACCCCAAACGTTGACAAGGCCTCAGTTGTGCTGGGTACCGTGCTGAGTCCAGCATAAATTGCAAATGCACCTTCCTGCAAAGAGTATATGATCAAATAAGCAAGAAAGATTAGATGGGTACAGACCCAGGAGCACAGCGGACAGCAAGACATTTTTCATCAGCAGGGTAAGCAGTGGCTTCAAGAGCCTGCAGGCAGCAGTTTGCATATGTAACTCTGTAGCCTTGAGGTGATTGTGTTTTAAGGTGGTGGAGAATCAAAGCATTTTACCCCTGCAAGTAGGGAGGGATCCGAAGAATTGCCCATAACGTCGCTATAGTACTCCCTCCATGCTGTTTTGATTTGAATAAGAACAGTTTGATTTAAATGAGCTCTGAAATGGGAGCAGCTTCTTGGCAGAGGGGGGAAGCCTTTCCCTTTTGGAAGTGAGGGTGACATACAGCTCGCCTGTCCTGCAGTGTAATTTGTCCTGACATTTGCTGGCACGGTAAGTTCTTACTAACTGCAGTGACACTTGCCCTGTGTGACATAATTCAAAACACTTTTCATAATACTTCCACTTGAGCTGAAAGCAGCCAAACTGCCTTTTCTAATTTCAGCCTTTTTGATCCCTTGTCCCCAATGATAAGTTCTGCTTTGCAGTGTTTCCCAGTGCTGCCTGAAGTAAAAAGATGAGATAGCAGCTAGCAATCCAAGGTTTTTCCCCTGTCGCTACTCGAGAGCATGCTAGAAGTCATTGATCCTTCATGAGCTAAATCCTGAAGGAGTTAGCTTCAGAAGTTATCCCTCCCAAAGCAGACATTAAGATATAGAAGTAACAACAGAGCCAACTAACAGTAAGGTGTATTTGTGCTTGCCTCCATTTATTACTACTAATGTTGGACGCTAGTTGCAGAATATTATATTTAAAACCCATCAAAAGGAAAATGGTATGGAGCGAGATCAGAGTCTTCACAATCAAAACCAATGCATTTTTCTAGTTTTGATGTGGGTCACCAAGTGGGAATTGTTAAAACTTTGTTTTCAATTTGTTTCTGCAAGGAGAGTGTCTCTTCAGTAAAGAATACCTTAACGCTTGTTGCTACTTAGTCATCTATTCAAGTAACATGTGAGATGCTGCAATTATTTCCTGATGACTAGATGGAAAATACAGTTGTTTTGATAACATTTTTGTTCATGCTGATGCCATTGAATATGCATAATTCACTCCACTTGATGATCTGGTCCTGACAAGTTTGATTTTTATTCCTAATAGTAAGCAATAACATTTCTTTTGGGGTGATAGGAGACTATAATGTACAATGTGGATGAAAAAAGTCTTATGGGTGCAGTTAAATGCAGTCAAGTGTGGTGGGGAATTCACCCGTAAGTGGAAGTAGTTTGGGAGTACGGCCTCTTGTTTGATAGCTGGTATAAAAGTAAACTGGTATACTGTGTAAAATCAGACTGGGAAATTTGATATAAAGGTAAACTTGCTATGAGACTAATCTAAGAGGGTCTGTAAGTACTGGCAAAACGAAAGAACTGGGTACCTGGTTATGCAGGAGGCGTAATGCTTCCTCTGGTTTCTTGCCAAACATAGAAACAAAAGCTGGGACGCTTTTAGGTGTCTACTTATTTAGCCTCAGGTTCCTCACAATCCATAACGAGTCATGGTTTTGAGGACAACCTCGTATCAGCTATGTGAGGTGGGGAAATACCCTCATCCCACCCCCACATACAGGTGGCCACTGAGATTGGCCCAGGATCATGCAAAGCAGAGAACTAAATTCCACTTTTAAAACCAAGCACCAGACCTGGCTCTTCACTCAATACTCTTATACCAGTGGGTTTATCTTTCTGCAGAAAGAGTAGGTCATACCGCTCCTATCCTCAGTTAGATTAAGGATTGGTCTGTTGGATTTCAGCTGTGCATTTCTAGGTCAGATTTAAAGTGAGTAAAAAGGTCACACTTTGTTCCAACTATTTGCTGTTCAGGAAGAGAACTGAAAATAGTAAATGGAGTACAGAAAACTATAGAAATTGAGGAGAGGCTCAGTTTTGGAGTTCAGCTTCTTGCAAAAAAAAGAGGCCAAACTGAACTTTTAAACTCTAATCTGTCTGCAAAGGTGAGGTTGCAGCTGAGACAGCATCACCTTGTTGTGCTAAAGAGGTCCCTGTAAATAAAAATCCTCATACTGGCAATTAAGTCAGTATACAAAATGTTACAATGTATACAGTGTGACTTGTGTGTTTATTTCTGTATCTGTGCTGTTAATTACATGTTAAATTACTAAAAGTGCATTTTTAAAGCTCTATTTGTGATATAATATTTTTTTCTGTTTTCATCTTTTTTTAATTCCTCCTTACATGCATGTGCTAATTGCTTAGTTAGATGTATACTGCTTAAAAACAAGCCTTTGTAAAAGCAAATGCAAAGTGAAATTCTTTTTTGCACAAGTGTCATTTAGCATGCCAACAGCAGTGCTAAGAAGTCAAAGGAATGCTCGTGAGTAGGAAGGCAGAAGCGCATCATGTGAAGTTTCACAAGTGAAAGTTAGCATCCTCTTCTGCACATAGTTGGAGTTGTTTATAGCTGCAAAGAGCTAGCCGAGCGCTGAATCAAAGTGCTTAAAACGTGGGGAAAGATTTTTACTTCTGAAGGTTCTGTAAAAGCATGTTTTCATGCATTTCAGTGTGGGATCCAAATTTAAATTGTTGGCATCTTTCTAAATGTGTACTAAAAGGCATGGGAAAATGGTATATATGATAAACTATGGCAAAAGAAGGAACGGTGATTTCTTTTGCTAGAAAGCGAGACAAAGATGGTCTGAGCGTGGTCTTACCCACAAGATCTGATTGAGTTTTTTTGCATCGCTTTAGCCAAATTACCTAATTCATCCACCTTAAATCTTTCCTTTCATTAAATGGAGTAATAGCACTAGCTTTGTTTGACTTTGGGAACGAAATGAGGGGTAAAATGCCTGTGCCATTGCTGAAGATCCAGATTGTTAAAAATGCAGAGTACTGTTATTATATGACTTTGGTCTAGTTTACTTTGAACAACATAATCAGCAGGCAGCTTTGTCTAGGCATCCCAGTGAACTACCAAATAAGTATTTAATATCCTAAGTCCTCTGTTGGGGTTGTCTTTTGATTATATCAGTGTCATAATTCTTGCTTTTATAGCTATTCAAAGAACAGATTGTCTGGTGCTTTTGAAAGTTATATTCTTTGTCCCAGTCCTCTTTCCTTCTACTTTTTGCTCACTTAGCTGCATCCACTGCTGACTTTCCTTGCTCAGCTTAGTCAAATTTTGGAGGTAGGGTATATTGTCTATAAACTTCAGGTGGTTCAGCTACTCTGCCTTTTATGCTGAGGCTTTTTTTTTTTTTTTCTTCTTCTTCTTTTCCACACCATTCTCCAGAAGAGACCTTCAGAGCTGCGAATGACTTCAGAGAGTCACCTTGTACTATTCTTCTTTCTGATTTGGTCTATTGGTTGCTCTTGGGTTATCTTATGGTAGGGGCAACTGTTCACCAAAAATGGTGCATGTAAAATCTTATTCTCAGAGCTTTTCTTTAAACTGAAGGATGTTCTACCTATCACAATGGGCTTATTAATTTGCAATTGTTGCTTCTTTTCAGATGTAATGTTCATGTCCTTGAGTAGAATCTCTCTTAACGTGCTGTTGTCTTAGGCACACATCGTCTACTGTATTTGCTGATTCTGCCACACAACCTTAGAGCTTTCAGAATGGAGGTTGCCAGGTACCAATTGGCAGGAACCACCACACTACTCTTATTTTGGACTTTCTTTGGTAATTCAGTACTACTGTATTCTTCAGTTTTCTGTTTCTCAGCAGTAGCTTACATCTTTCTTCATCTTTCAAACTCCGTACGTTTATGTCTTGCCTTAATTTTCCCCTTTTGGAGAATTTGACATCTTCCACCCTTCCCCTTAGGCTGTTGAAATTCTTCCTTCATCTTACTGCACCTTTCCAGGTTAATTTTAGCTGTCTGCTTACGGGTGATGAATCTGTTTTTATCCAGCTTTACACTAAGTGGGATCTTCTTTGTGTTTCTGTCCTGGGACTGTGTTATCCCTTGAACTTTTGCTCTGTATAGAAGTAGAAATATTCTGCTTCTCGGTCACAAAAAAAATCAAACACATTTTCATATTGGTAGTTAGCATTTTATGGTCTTATCTAATTTCAGATCAAATAGATTTACATGGTATCCTTTCATCTACAAGGAAATTATACTAGCATTCCTATTCTCTCATGTTAAACTTATTAGACAGGCATGTGTAACATCATGCCTGTCTCTTGCAGCTTCAATTATATGTGTGTGTGTATATATGCAAACAGTGCTTTGTGCTCTTCCCACACTTGTGCATAACTTCCCAATGACTTTCTGCTGGGTATCTCTTAAGAGTTTCCAGTCTTGTTCCATCCAACGTCTTTTCTAATTTAATGTTGCTGGTCTCATGACTCAAGTTGCAGGACACCTGACTTCCAGGCTTGGAGGAGTGAAGGAAATTAGGAACTTGTTAAAGAAATTTTGGCAAGAACTGGAGGTGATAATTTTCAATAGCTCATCCAGCAATAGGCTTGAGAAATCCTAATGCCTGATTTCTCTCTAAGTGGCACCACTTATTTTGAAGTAACCGCAGGAATAAAAGACCAAAATAGAATGACCTGAGGCATGTGCTGTCCATGTGACAGATCAGAGCAAAGCAGTCCTAATGAAATAGCCCTTCTTTCTCTCTTCACGTAAGCAGCTCCTGGGAAAGTAGCGTTATGATTTTCCCCTGCACAAGTAGAAAAGTCATAGGAAAGTGATGTGATGAAACCTGTTACAGACATGTTCCTTAAAAATTTCCCTGGAGTGTTGGCTCTCAAGGAGGAAGACTGTCTGCACTGATCAGTAAAGTGTCCAGGTATAGAGGAGGCTGTTCTGCCTGTTTTCTTGCAGATCTTTCCCCAAAGAACTGCAAAAAATTTCTAACCGCTTCAGATATCAGAGACAGCTAGTAAATGAACAAATTTAAAAAGCTTTTAGTATCTTTAAAAAACCCAAACACAAAACCAGATTGTTGCTCACTGTAATTATCAGAAGGCCTAGGCAGCTAGCCTTGACTGATTTGAAGGCTACTGTTAGGACCTATCCACATCAATATCAAATAAGGCAAGACATCTTAAAATCTGACACTTTGTCTCTAATGGTGTATTTCCCATGGAAGGTGTGGTGTTGCTGCACAGAGAGATGTTTGGGAAGTGCTTTAAGATTTGTAGATGAAAGTTGTTATATGTGAAACGTACAAAGTGGTAGAACATCAAAGGGGTAGGGGTTTATGTCTAAGATTAGAAATAAATAATTGGCTGCTTCCCAAAATGTGTTTTTAGTTTTCAAGAACCATTGGATACAGTGTACCAGCAGAGCTCCCTAAGAATTAGGTTTGGATACATGGCTGCCAGCAATGACTTTTTCTTAAAAGAAAAGGCGATTTTAGATATCAGCAACTAGTAGTACAAAACCAGTCTAGCGCTCAGCCTGATAGCGCAGCCATTGCAGTTTGGTTTTGAGGCAGGAGCTTGGGAGAGAGAGTTGGGGAAGACATTGAGGGGGTGGGAACATCATTTGCACACTCTGCACAACTAACAAACTCTTTGTTTAATCTAATATCCTGAAATCTGACATGGATAACTATCCACAGGGATATTCAAAGACTATAATTAAGAAGTTTTTATGTGAGGAGAAGATAACTCGCTGAAACGTTGCAGGAAGGGTAGCTGTGACAATTTTTCCACTGATTTTTTTTCAATGCTTTTTATCTCCAGTTTAACCTCACGTTGTACTGAATCACCTTCATTTTCCCTGTCTGATATAAAATGTGTTAGTGGGTTATGGCAAACAAACAGATCTATTGCAATAAGGGTATCATTTGCTATTTTTCTTCAAACTACCAGTAATAGTGCTCTGTAGCTGCAGTGAACTAATCTCAGGCTTTCTAAGTATTTTGTGTGCATGAATTAAACTTCGCAATACCCTTCTGAGGCAGTATCTGACTTACGCTAGGCAGTGCTCTGTGAGTAGTTACATTGTAATTAGTGCAGCTATTTATGAGTGGAAGTATGGTATTGGGTAAAATCATGGAAGCTAGCCCCATCACATATCATATATACTCCTCCCAAGGTCTTAATGCTATCACAACAGGAATGCCAAAAATAGAAATCAGGAGTCTCAGCTCGTGGGAGAGTGATTTCATCACTGGGCAGCATTTTCTCCCTTAGCACCTTCTTCTGCGTGTCTACTTTGACCCACCTTCTTCCTACCTTTGTTGCAGAGAAACAGTCTGGCCCTAAATCAACTTCCTAAGCAAAAGGTAATCACAATCATAAATCTCTTCCATAGGGGGTTGGCATTGTCTTTCTTTTTAAGTTAGATATACTAGGAATAATATTGAACTGCTGCTTGCCACGGAGTCAGTAGTGCATGAAAACTGACAACATTGAGGCACCTTTTTAATAGAGTGCCCTTACCAATGCAAGGCAAGTTAGTTGTTAGTTTGTTGAAAATCAACAAAAACACAGCCACCATTTTTTGTTTCCCTCCTATCCCTGTTTCATGACCCTCTACTTTTTGTATAGATGTTAAAAGCGAAGAGTCTCATTCTTCAGAGAGCCTGCACAACTCCACCCTAATACTGGTGGGACTATTGGGTCAGGGCCTAATACAGGCTTTTTGCTACTGCATTATAAATGCAGCAAAACTTGCGAATCATGATCACCAAAGGACTGTTCAAGCTGATTTCTTTTTGCTGGAGCTTACTGCCTGTAGCTGACAGCTGGGTAATCATGTAACTAGGTAAAGGTCAGAAGTAATCCACCACTTTGTGTCCTGGCACTGCAGACCCTTTCTAAATGCAGTAACTAGCTGCAGAGGTGGGTTTGTTCTGGTCTCCCTCATGGCATACACAGCGTGATAAGAAAAGTAGCTAACGAAAGCTTAGTTTCTCATTTCGAGACGGGTTGCCCAATTCCTGTTACTAAATAGCTGGCTGCTCGCTGCTTTGCTGCAACAGCTCCATCATCCAAAATAACATGCTGACCACAAATACTGTTCAGTAACAGAAAAATTAGCTGAAACCATGCTGCTGTGTGGGTAGGGGCAAGAACTGTTACAGAGCTACAGGATCTTTGCACAGATGTCCACTGGTTTCTGGGACGTGTCCTATGGTTCAATTTATTTCCACTGTCTGCTTCTGTATTTTGAACTGTGATTTTTTTTTTCTTTTTTTTTTTTTTATTGGTGTGGAGGTATCAGCTCAAGGGAATTCCTAGAGGCATTTTTCTCCCATTTATGCAGCGTTTTCTGCTGAAAGGATAATCTGGTCCCTACTTAATACCAGGCAATCTTGAGTAATTTATGCCTATATCTTGAATGCAGAAAACAGACTACATCATAAATATTTTTGAAAAAGCATGGGGGATCACTTACTGAAATTAACAGTAATATGTCTGTTGACTTACTGGTTAAAATTGTGTTCAGTGTATTTGTGCGATTGTTTTCAATGATTTGGACAGGGTGGATCACAGGAGTAGGACAAAGATTTGATAGCAAGAAAATAGGGTTAATTAGAAACTGTGTGGTCCTGCAGTGACCCTAGAGATCACTGAAGTAAGCAGGACTTTTGTTGGACTTGATGCTGGTTTCTCAGCTCCAAAACAGTTGTACTCCAAAGTGTGGATAAAGTTGTTGTAAAATGGTCTTCTGCAGAAGGTGTCATTCATTGGAGTAAAGCAGCTTTTTTGTTTCTGCTCTGGAAATATTTGAATAAACATGGATCGGATGCTCCCTTTCCTATTTACTCATGAGTCAATGTGAGAGATTTTGGCCCTGTGCTATTAATGATCCTAGTTTTAATTACCATGTTTTTGTACAGTGTCTTTAGCTGTAATTCTCTTGGAGATCATATTATTCTTTTGTTACTTTCTGTACTATACAGCATTATTTAGCATATTTGAGAATTATATTTTGCTGAAAGTTGGAATTTCTGTCATTTTGCAGTACAAGAGAGTTATGTTACCATATTTTTATAGTCTTCTGAAGAACACCATCCCTTGATTCCAGCATCACTTTTGTATATTTAAAAGGCTGATACATTATAGTCTAGATCAGAAAAAATAATGAACTCCAGAAACATCAGGGATGAATGGCAAGTACTAGTTAGTCCTCTCCACAGCTTTTCTCTCTACTCCTTTGTCTTCATAGGAAGGAAGAATTCAACTATTAATATTTTTATTCTCTTTTATTCAGTGAAGACATAATTCAAAATGTGATAGCTAACTGCAGAGTGCCAGAAAAGTCTAATAAGGTAATAAATTACCTTAAAAACTAGACAACTTTCTGGTACTTATTCTTGATTCAGGACAATGTAATTTCACAGCTATGTATTTAAGCCAATGTCCTCTCAGATATTCTTCCACAGTTACTACAGTGGGCAAGTTTTGGCCAATTTACTATTTGGTGTGACCAGGAGTATCAGAATCTGGTTTCAAAAGAATTTCTCTGTTCCGACATATTAAATGAAATACCAGTAGTTTCAGGTCTTTTTTTTTTAAAAAAAATTAATAATTACAGTGTATTTATACTGTCTTTCAATTCACATAATTCAACAGCAGATGATGAAAAAGACCATAGATAACTTGATTCATTGCCATTCCAAAGCAGGATTGTTCCTGGTGTCATATTTTCCATTGCTTTGCCCAATACACTTTTAGGTGACTTGAAAGATTGCCTGTGACTTCCTCTCTAGGTAAGGTTCAGGTTCTTACATGAGTTTCAATAACAGGCTCTTTCTTTGTTGGAGTAAGCAGTTCATCAATGTAGAATGACTTTTGCTGAGTTGATCAAGATGAATCTGTGTTTTGTATAATAATGGAGCACTTTATAAACCTTTATGGCTAGATGGTGAAATTGGAAGAGAAAGCATATGAACCCTTGACTAATAAGGGTCTGAAAAGGTAGAGACATTGCTACTTGAACATTAGCCATGTGACCATGCGACTGTCTCTTGCCGTAGGAGAACAAAAACAGCCAAGTGGGTAAAGCATATGCTACAGGTTATTTAAACTAACAGAGCTTATAAAGGGAAAAAATGCACTTTGCTGGAAGACTTCTGCCTCAAGTCAGCAAGGCTTCCTCACTCAAGCTCTCACTGCTTACCCCCTTTATAGCTATAGAGAGTCTTTTCAGGTGGTTTATTAAGTGATTGTCGTTAGGGCTTGGCAGTAAACATGGGACTTTGCATTCCAACCTCCAGTGAAAAATTAAGTGGTGAGTAGGTTGTCAGCCAGGAGAAGTTGTGGATTCAGTCCCTCATTAGGGAAGTGGCAGTGTTGCAAAACCATAATTATTAAACTCTTTGTAATCCAGAGAGGCTGATCTCTAATATGAGTCCTTTCCCTTTTTATAACTCTTAATCTACATGAAAAAAATTGGTGGTCCAGCCTAGTCATACAAAGTCGTCTTAATTCGGTAAAACTTTTCCTTCCTCCTCTCTTCTTTTCCACAATCCACCAAACTCCAGTCCTCAACTAAACCTTTAATTGTACTTAAAAGATTACTTTCATAATGTTTCCTTTACTTTTCCCCAAATTATACTCAGTCTCTTCCAGAAATAATTTCCAGTGTAAAAGTACTTCAAGTAAGCTCCTTCTCCAAGTGGAAAGTTTTTTCACTCTCTTCTCTTATTTAATAGAGCAAAACATATTAAAGAAGTAAAAAACTTGAGCCTCTGTAACTCCTGTTGTTACTTAACCCAGCTAGCGTGATTACTGAAGTATGTACAGCATTTATCCTGCTGGATTAGCAGATCTATCAACTGAATTTTGTTCTGCCTGTCCCTGTGGAACTGAAGCTGCTTGCCCAGCCTTCTCAATTCTGGCCAGGTAATTATCTCTGTAGGATTAAAAAAGAAAAAAAAAAGGGGGGGTGGGGGGGGGGATTCGGGACAGACACACAAATGGTTTATGCTTGGTTTTGAAAAGAGATGTTAGATATTCATTCCCATTTGTTCTTATTGTTGAGGAATTGTGCTGACAAAAGCACTTCACTCCTGAAATAAGAAGAATGGAAGGGAGAGGGGAAAGCAAAAATAAATAGGACTGAGGGATGTGCACATGGCTTGGCAAATTGAGCACGGGGAGGAGGTGGGGTCAGAGTTCCCAACTTCACAGCTGATTGTCTGATTTGCTCGGTTTAACTGATTTGCTCTGTGACGCAAAGTACCTTTGCTCTTCAGTATGCCCATCCATAAGAAGGTTGTGTTACCTGATTCACAAAAGGGTTCTGCAGATTATTTGTGAAATGCTTGGGGAACTTTGAATAAAAAGTTATATGTAGATAGGTACAGATGCAGAAATAAATACAGACATGCACCTCAGCCTAGTGCAGTTACGGAGCACAGCATTACTGCCACCATGGAAGAGACTGGAAGAAACCTGCTGGGAGCTATTAAGTAATTCCTCGAGTCTTTCTAGACATTTACTAGACATGTTACTTTGGCTTGGTAGCAAACATGGTGTGATATTCAGCTTAACGCATAAGAGTTCTGGAGGGAAGAGGGGGAAGTGTGGGGAGGAAGGGTCATTTGTTGAGGTTTTTTAATTCCTTTTGTACTCTTACCCTGTCATTAGAGCCAAAATTCATTCTTTCTCTTCTAGAGCCCTAGCTGTTTACTCAGCGTTAAGCCACTGGCATTTTAAAATGAAAGATTTTCAATAGCCAAGGATTACATCCTGAGGGGAGAGAAAAAAGGTTTTTTCAGGCATGCTCTTTCTTGATGACAGAATACTGGGTAGATGGATGGCTGGTCAGCTTCAGCATGGCACTTTTTAGACGGTTATAGCAGCTCTTCTCTGAACACTTGCTTCTCCTACTGCTCATCAAGTCCATTTGCAAATCACTCAATTTTTAAACCATTTAATGACTCTGTCTTGAAAACTATTCAAGTTACAGTGATCTGCCAAAAATAACACCAACCTGCTCTTCCACAGCACTATAGGATTCATTCTGCTTGCTTTGTATCTTCTGTGTATTTTTTTCCTTTGGTTTCTTTTTCCTCCCCTTTCCTCAATTTCAGCTGTCCTCGTGACAGTGGTGTTGAGATGGAGTAGAAAGCAAGAAGGGAAATAGTTCCCTGAATGTGTTTTTGCTGCGCAACTGAGAGAGAAGCCTATTGTCAGCAGGGAGGCAGGCGAGAGGTAACAGATGGCATGAAGGGAGAGCTAAGAAGCCGTGAAGATACAAGGGAGCAGTATTTCTCAAAGAAAGATAAGTAATGTTGTCAAAGTAATACACAGGGGAAGGAAGACAGTTGGGGACCTAAGGCAAAGTCGCTCAGAGCTCAAAAGTGGCCTAAACACCAGTCTTCCCAGACAGAGCATCTTCTCTGGTGAGTGGCTCATGGTGAGCTGCTGGCTACTGGGGGCAAACCTTTGGCTTCTCCACACTGAGCTAAAAGACCCAGATTTCTAGATCAAAAGACATACAGACCTCTCAAGTACTTTGATTCATGTTTCTTCTTGGATGTTCAGGATGGAGGCACAACCCGTCCTAAGCCACTAGGCCATGTGTTAAGGGAGAAGCTACAGTGCTGCAGCTGGAAGCTGTTTATCTTACCTAGCCAGTGTGGCTGCATCAGTAGTAATAAATCAAATGTGGCCGGCATGCCCAGAGTCATTCTTGGGCCCTGAGCACAGCTAGCTACATGCAGCTCATCCCGATATAATTAAAGTTTTTTAGCTTCCAGAAGATAGCCACATGTAAACTGCTTGTTTGGGGTGGTATCTGCATGTTGCTGACTCCCAAAATGTGCCTGAGAATTGTCAAAACCAGGCCAGTGACCGTTTGAATGATTTAACAGCATTGATGATTGATTCCGACACCCATGGGTGTTCCTTTGTGATGTGTAACTTGGAAATGTGATCCAGGGTGCAACAGGTTGGCCTTCTCTGAAGGGTATGGAAAGGGTTGGAAAGCTGATGTTACAATGATAATGTAAGGTCAGACATAGGCAGTGAGGATGCACAGTGAGACACACTGATCTTGACAGTGCCACTATGGTGTTTTGGGTTGACTTTGCCCCACCTTCAGGAACTGAGAGAATGTTTTGAACAAGTTTTGCTTTTGAACATCTGCAGTTTGTTTGAGCCTGAGGAGCTCAGTTGGCAAAGTGAACAGGGTCAGTTTGCAAGTCCTCTTCCACAGAACCGCTTCAGTTTTTCAGACCTCTCTGCGCAAGGAAAACAGGATTCTTGAGACTTTATTCCATGAGGACCAGACATAAAACAACGCTTAAAAGAGGCGCTTTTCTGTTGACTGCACAAGGAATTGCACTTGCCAATGACATTATATGAATGTGATCCTAATGTCTGTTTGCAGCAGCGCTGTAAGCAAACTTATACCATGGTTTATTTCTAGCTAATTAAACTCTTATTTAGGAATGAGTCATTTGTACACCAGAATGATTTATTTATTTATTTTAAATCACAGAGACAGGCATTTCATACTGAGGTTTGCTGTCTCTGCAGTGCAATTTATTATCCCAAAAATGATCTGGGGTTGCTTCTCTCTGAATTGAAGCATCTGTGACGTTAATGTTACTGCATTTTATAATTGGTACTTGATAGTTTAAGTGGATAATCAGCTAAGACATAAATGTAGCTTACCAGGAAACAATTGAGAATTTAGGATAATAAGGCTGATTAGACACTGTGTTATGCCAGTCTCACGCTAAGATAATTCTACGGAGTTGAAGTTGTACAAATAATGCTGTAAGGTACACGGTGGTCAGGCAGACCCTCTTCACGTATGCTTGACTGCCTGTCTTTGAGTAGACACAGTCTAAATGGTACTAAGCTCTTGTTAGTGAGAAAGATCAAATGCCCCTCAAGTCTAGGATTCTAGACATTGCTTCCCTGAGATCTTTGCAACTTCTTTAATAAAGAAGTTTGAAAACCAGTTAATAACATCCCATAGCAGTCATCATTTCCAATACTTTTCTTCTATTATCTAGGCTTAACATTTTAGATTAAAACATGAAAGGAGAAGCATCTTGTTCAGCATTACATAAACTTTGGTGGTTTTTAGCATTCCCTGGGTATGCCTGTTTGCTGCTAAAGCAGGTGTTAATGCTCTGTAGAGGCGGGAACTGCGTGCATTCTTTTGGTGGCTAAGCACAAGACTGAGAGTGCATGATTTGTTCAGGCTCTTAATTCAGGGCCCAAGCAGCGGAGCCACGTGGTCCACTCGAGCTGTTTGGGGGAAAGGTGAACAAATAAAGCTTTAAATCACCTTCATGACTCCCAGGCACAAGGCTTCATGGGGACCAATTTATTCTCTGGCACAAAAGATAACAGCCTTATTGCCTGGGTATCACTGGGAGGTGACACAGCCTAGTGTGGCAGACATCATTGCTGGATATAGTTTCTCGTGGTGGTGTTTGTAGCACAGGAAGGAGACCACTCACTCTTGTGTCCCAAGGGCTCATTCTGACCCCGTTTCCCATGCTATGGGAATGGAGGGCAAATGGAAAGAGTTCAGTGATCATAAACTAATTTTTTTTTTCCTGGAGTGTGCAGTGCTTCCCTGACACCAGGAAGTACTTTTACAAAGTAGGTTGACCTGTCAGTGTCTTGTGTTGTTCTGGGACTCGCGTAACCTGAACCATTTGGATCGATTTGTCAGATTCCTCTGTACTTACTAGGCTCATGAAATCCACACACTCTGATGAGCAGTTAATGCTGTCTCCAAAAGTGCTGGCTAATCCCGCAAGTGCCTGTCTCCTTTTGGCACTCTACTGATAGCGTTGTTTGGCATGCCCTTCACAACTTCAATGTCATAGGAGCAGCAGCTGGAGCTGTATGTTCAGTGGCCATGTGATGGTTGGTTGGGATGTGTTAGACATATGCTGTGTGTTCAGGGCTATTTAAAGGATTAATTTACATGAGCCGTGCAGCTGAACTGAAGCTAGTGATCCTCAGTCTATGCTCATTACTCCGCCATGCTTAAACACAACAAACTATTAATCTTATTGCGTGTTTATTTTTCCTCCCAGAAATTCACTGGGGAAAAAAAAAAATATAGTAGAACAGCCTCCGTGGCTGGTTAGAAGGGAAAGAATGAATTAATTAATTTCCTCCAAGGAGCGAAATGCAGGCAAAACTTGCCTCTCCTAGGCTCTGTCTGGCAGAAGCCAGCTGGCCAGTCTGTCTGGTTCATAGCTTTGAACGAGGCGCAGCACAGGCTTCTCTTACCCAGGGAAGACATCAGAGGGGACTGCGGGTTGAGGCGGGCTTTTCTGGGGTTATTGAGGTAAGGGGGAAAGAACATTACTGTTTAGGAAACAGGCTACCAGTGGAATGAAATAATGTCGCCAAATTTCTTCTTTAGCTGTTGTCTGTATGTGGGATTATTCTTTTACATCTGTGCAACAATCTTTCTTTTCCATAATGGTCCATTTTTTTTTTTCTGTACAATGAAGGTCATTTCACTGTATCTCCTCTTTTGTCCAAGCATAAGAGGTTTCACTTTTTGCTTTCTTTGAACTTGATAGATATAATTTGTGGTTGTTAAGATGAGACTTTTTTTTAATACTTCATCTGTAGAAGTATAGCAAGTCCTGAAAACTGATAGTCCAAGATGAACTGGCTCTCGTTTGAATTTTTGCTTTGATGCCAAAGTAATTTCTATGAAGGGATAGCTCTGGTCTCTTTTCAGAATTTTGTCACTGAGAAAATGGCTGAACTGATTTGAGTAGTATCTGGTAAAATTGGCATCATCCTTAACCCATGCAAAAAGACTCTTCACATCCTTGGCTGACTTCCTAATACCAAGACAATACCATTTCCATCAAGGTTAGAAGATCCTGAAAAGTTTCCTAATAAATATCTAATTGCAACTGTTGTGGTGGATCAGCATGGCTATGAGTCAGGAAGACTGAGATATTGATTTCTGTCCATTTTTGAGGGTACCAACTGTACATCTACCTGACCTCCTATCAAGCTGCTGTTGCTGCCTGCGCTATACATTAATTTCTAATAGACAAGTTTCCCCCTCCCCCCCCATCTTTCTGTAATGTTTTATTTGTTTATGCATGTATTTATTCATTTATCATGCATCCAGCAAGATGAATCTGTCTGAAGAGCAACTGAACACAGACTGTAATTCAGTCACGTCCTCGCACAGCATTTTTCCAAGTGGAAAATCCCACCATGACAGTCATAGCCCAGCTGCACATCTTAAACTCTGTTGCAGCTCTGAATGACTCCATTGTACAATTTAAATAATGGAGTAGAGCTCAGATGCTTTTATTGCAACCAAACAGACACACAGAACATGGCCCTGCCACTGTTAACTGACGTAAAACACTAGCAAATGTCATATTTCATGGTGCAGTTAAAAACCCAATAGCCCTATTTCAGCATGGCTGTCACATTTATATTGTAACAGTGTTTTATGATGGACGTGGTTTTTATTGATGACCCTTACTACCCATATAAAATGTGTTTTCTTCTAGCAACTGTATTATCAAACTGACATCCCCCCCTTTCCCCCTCCTTTCCTTCTCCACATCCAAAGCAACTTTTCACAGTAAATTGACTCGGGCATTTCACCTGTTTAGGTATTTTTAGAAAAACATCACTAGTAGGTTAAAACTATGAGATGAAATTATAACATCTCTTATAGCTCCCCTTACACAAGAGCACATGGCACAGAACTTTATGGAAAGGAAATGCCAAATCCAAATGCTTACATAGCAAAAAAACCTAATCCAGCTCACACTAAAGACCACAGAGGCTGTTTTGTGAGATTTGAGAATGATCTCAGCTTTGATAATGAACTGAAGACAAATCACTTGAAAAATCTGGGTCTTTCCCTTGTTCTTTCAGAGGGAATATACTAAGCTTGTGGTTAAATAGCCATTTCCAGTACGATCAGCCAAAGACAGTGTTAAAGGAAGGAAGTTTGGTTATGTTCAGAGAAGCCAAACTGTTGTCCCAAAAACTTGGGTCCGTTACCCGGTGTGCGTCGCCCAATTCACACAGAGTTGAAGTATTTTCCTTTATTACGTAAGTGCGCAAATACGGGTGCGTGGTACAAACTGGCACACCGTTGATGTAAACTAACAATTATTTATCCAATCATCTAATACGTATTCATTGTCCTTTATTAAATGATTGGTTAAAATTCTTTGCCTGCCATGTAAATTACTACGCATGCTCACTATGATTCTCGAGACCTTTACTTCCTCAACCTTTTGGGTCGGTGGGTTTCTTGAGTGGGTGGTCCTTGAGTCGGTGGTCGTGATCTCCCCCTGCTGGAATTACCTTTCCCCTAAGTTCACTTAACTTTGGCAACACTAAGCAGTCCTTTACGGACCGTTAGCGAAGCAAACTATCATTCACTTTAGAGTTCTTTGTTATAAGACACATATCCTTTTCCTGATGCCATAGTATTGTTAGGGTAAAAATGAGCAAGGTTAATCTTTACCGACATCAAAACTGGCAACAGTCAATAGGATAGGGGTATCTGGATGATTTTGGTACCTTTTACATCCTAGTTCTAGCAAAGTTGGAAATACTGTGTGAATAGTGTTCCTATGGAAAAAAATAGTATTTTATTTGCAGCTTGGCAGGAATGGAGAGATCTATAAGCTGGTTAAAATAAAAACCAAATAAAATTGTTTGGATTGTGTTGCTGCCTGAGGAAAGCTTGCTCTGAATGCTGTAGTATGTATTACTCAGTGTTAAAAATGCCCCAATTATTCAAAATGTGTCTTAGTAGATTCTGAGGAAAAATCCTACAAGATTTAATTTGTTTAGGGATGTCAGCTGGAGATGCATTGCGCCTTGAGATGGGAAGTTATTTGCATGTTTTCTAGTAGGAAACCTGATTTGGTTCGGAAAATTAATTGTAAATGCCAGCCACACTCATGGCTGGAGTATGGTCTGAAAACCTACTGAATTTACAGTCAGAATTGAGTCTTAGGTGGGATGAGAGATGGAGGAAGCTAGATAATCTGTCTAGCTAGATGGATGAGCAGTTTCTCTAGGAAAAAACAACCGACGGATTCTCGCCTGCCCCCCCGCCTTTAAAAGTAGTTAATGTTTTTCAAGGTCTCTTTCAGGACTTTTACAAGCAAAGCATAAACACCAAGGGATGAATCTTCAGTGCATCTGCTTCATATCAGCCAGTATGAAGTAGTGTGCCTCTAAACAGATGCCTAGCTCTTACTATACTGTCATTTCCAGCACACGTGCAGCAATTTGCCTTGTTTCTAGACATTTTGAACATACTGCACTTGGGTATGTTTAATCCACAGGGCAGGTCTTGTGCAGTTGATCTGGGCACCTACGGTTGTCATTTGCATTTGAAATATCAGTTAGTCCTCCCTGACCAGGGTTGTTCAGTGTCCAAAAATTCCAGTCAAATATTCAAACCCTCATTTTTTTTAGAGTCTGTACAACTTTTCAAGCAGTAAAAAAAAGAAAAAAAAAGGGACATAAAGACAAGAATTTGGACACAAAGTAGCCCTGATTGAGGTTGTCTGTTGTGATAGGCTGTGATTTCGAAGCAAGGCTGATAATCTTGAGGCTTCTGAGGACCTTGACTGCAAGGAATTGTCCAATCATGTTGGCCGCAGGTTGAGAAACCTATGTTCTATCCCATCGCATGTCCTCCCCCATGGGCTATGCAGTTCATAAACAGGAAGATGTTCTCCCTTGTCGACTTCAGTGTGAGCTTGGTGTGGGTTCACTTGGAAAGCTAAAGATAAAACAGAAATGGAAAGTAGAATGAGAAGTGTTCTCACCTGTTTTGCCTGAGGAAAAGCAAGTTGTTTACCGACCTTTTCTTGCTTTAATGATCTCTGTGTTCCACCTCTTATTCCAGGAAGTTGTGCTTATCCGCTGGTACCTAGGACTAGTAAGCATTATCCTGGACACTTGGATGACAAAGAATTGTTTATTTACCACCTAAGCAGCTGCAGTGTTGTAGTGCAGCCTTTGAGAAGGGCACATGATGGACGCTAATTGGAAGGCTTAGACAACTGAGCAGTACCTGCCTTGAATTATAACCTTGTAGTGTGCTCTGCACTAGATCTTTAAGATCAAGGCAGAAAACCTCACTGAGAGCTAGGATAGAGTTTCAGAGACTACAAAAAAATCTGTTGGCAGTCCTTGAAATGCCTTGTCGAATGGCCACTGCCAGGGATGAGTGGTAATCATGCCTCAATTGCATCTGCCTGAACAAGAGGAAAAGGTTTTAATGTGTTGTTGGGGAAATCTAAGCTGTGAGATGTTAGTTCTGCATACACTGCAAATGCTTGTGAATTTAAGGGAGCTATGCCTCAAGACCTGAACAGGCTGATTTTTCATATGTGGAGTTCTGCAGAGACTGCTTCGTAGATTTTAATTTATTTATTTATTTATTTAATAGCTATGAATCTTACAAGCCAGGGTATATAGATTGATGGGCAAAAAGAAAACCAAATACTACAAATACTACAAATACTACCAAATACTACTGTACAGACAGTGAAAACAATTATCTCGCCATGAGGCATAAAAAGGGAACGCCTTAGTGGCCAGGAGCTTAGTGACAATATTTGTCAAATGATTACTTTTCCTCTTTCGAGCTTTTCTGCAGCTGCAAGGGTGTGAGTGGGTTATCGGGGGTAAAAACGAAGCATCGGTTTTAGTGGGACATTCATGACAGCAATGATTGTCACATGAGGGGAGACAGTGAGGAGGCACCAGGAGGAGCAACAGTCTGATGGAGTATTACCTTGTCATTCTTCTAAGATGGCAGAATCTGAGTTAGGGGAACTAGAAGAAATGCCACTTGTGTATCACAAGATGCATTCTTGTTGTAAGGACTAATGCAGTGATATTTGCCATTTTCCTTTGCAGTGCTGCCTGACAGCCAGACTGTTCTCAGGAGCAGTATGTTGGCTTGCAGCAGAGAAAGGGTTGCTGGATCTTGGTCGCTTTTGGTAGTTTCTCCAGTAGACACCAGTTCAGTGACAAGATCCTGTTTTCTGTGTGTGCCCATGAAAGCAGTTGTTGCTCCTGCCCTCCTTTTCCTTTGTAGCCGTACAACAGTCTGTGATGAAACATAAATTTAGACTATTGTCCTGTGCCAAAAATCTGTTCAATGTTTTCATAATGCAGCTAGAGTGATTTTAGGCATGTGTTTCTTTTCTTTAACCTGCTTGCAAGTCATCTTTATGCCTTAAAGAGCCCATTGTTTAGTGTATTGCTTGGCCATCTCTGTGATCCCCCTTTTGAAATGTGTTGTTGGTTTGTGTCTAAAGGTGGAAACTTATTAGTCTTGGCCCTTCATAGAGGCACATTTGCTATAGATATCCACTTGGTAAATAAAGTACAAGGTTAGATGTAAGGGAAAGAGTTGTTTGCTTGGCTTCTTGCTTATTGGGCATAGGAGCCCAAAGAGAGAACTGGCGTCGAACTGGAGTGTAATGGCTGTGTGACCTTTCAGATGCAGAGTGATGGTGCAGGAGACTTCAAAGACAAAGTGCCAATCAATACAGGAAGCCTAGCTGTCAGGCCAGGAAAATACCATGGAGGAAAACTGCATGCACACAAAATAGGTATTTTGTGACATACCTCATATACTTCTGTACCCACTTTTGCTAGGAGTAATGCCTAAGACGTTTTGATAACAGGGCTGATGTTATTTGGATGCAGTGATTTTTACATATACACAGCTAGTGCTGGTTTCCCAGGTTGCAGACAAGCTTTTAGCATGGGGTAGATATTCCCTTACAGGACTGTTTTTGGGGATGTATTATATACATCTCTTACCATATAGGGAAAATGGTGTTTTTTTTAAATAACATATGCATGACAGGTTTTCTAACCCAGGTACCTGTAATGCAGGTCTCACTTTCATGGAAGTTCCAGGATTAGAGGCTCACGTGTTCCTGTTCC